>NW_006408701.1:5167923-5184492 GCF_000296735.1 Chrysochloris asiatica
CCGCAAGGTCAGCAGTTCGAAACTACCAGTTGTTCTGCGGGAGAAAGACGAGGGGTTCTGCTCCCGTAAAGATTTACAGCCTCGGAAACCCTGCACAGGGTCGCTATGAGTTGGAACCGACTCCACGGCAAACAACAGCAATATATATATAGTTACCTCCAGGAGCTCTGGTAGCGTAGTGGTTACGAATCGGGCTGCGAACCTTAAGATCAGCGGTTCGAAACTACCAGCCGCTCCACAGGACAAAGATGAGAATTTCTACTCCCGTAAAGATTTACACACTCGGAAACCCTGTACAGGACCGCTATGGGTCGGAACCGACTCGATGGCACTTAACAACAACAATATTACCTCCATAGTTTTTTCTTTGCTGTGATATTTCAAATTTTTATTCTTGATTGAGTGGTTAAGCAATGAACAGTATATGTTATTATCTGTTTGCTACTATCATCACAACATCATTATATTCTTGCTAGGAAATTTCATTTTTATCTTCTGCTTGGGCAAAATACGCATGCAAATAACTCCAGTATATTTGTAAAAGAATATTAAATTAAATTGCTTCTACAATTATTTGAAGCTGGTTATCATTCTATTGCAAAGCATCCATTTAAGCAAAATAATTTTTTAAATATTTATTAATCATAAGGTAAAAAGCAACAATAACAATTGTTACAGCAATTTTAAAGATGCAGTAATAATCTGTTTGCCTTATTCTTTTGCATAGTCCATCACTATACAATAACAGAATATTCTTTGTACAGAGTTTTTTACATTATACATGTATCAAATCAGCTTATCCAATTTTTGGACTTTCCAGTTATATTTTAGAGTTAATGTAACTAGTTTATCTAAAAATTTATAAAATTCAATTATTAAAAATCCTTCTTATTAGTTCATATAAACTACTAATAAATGTATCTCTCTGATCATTCACCCTCACCATTCTCTCCCATATTATTTCTAGTAACCAACAATGTTTCAATGAAAATATGCAATAATTAAAATACAACTGCTTATACCATATGTCTGGATAATGTTTAAGATTTATGGAGAAATGTAACATTAGTCAGAATTGATGTATTAAAGGCAATATATAAAAATAAATTTGTAGCATTAATTTATATAAGTTCCACACGATTAAGTCATTACTAAATTACCATTATTTAAAACAGTATAAGAATAAGAGTACACAGATTTGTATTCAGTATTATTGTGATGAATTTGATAAGCACGTCAAATGTGCTTTGTGAAGAACAGGCTAAAAGAATGTATATTATCTTTATTTTGATAGTGTCAATAATATCCTCCCTGAAAGATTATGTAATCCTGGAACATATTTAACAATGCCTCAACTAAAATATTTTGATCAAGAATATATCAGTTACAAAGTAGGAATTTAAATGTTTTCAATATTTTTTGAAATTTGTTTGATAGGCTAATGGACAAATTTATGGTTCAGTCCATCAACGTCAAATTTTTAAATCAGTGACTATATAACCTTGCCTAAGTAAATTTTGAAACACTAAATTTCTTTGAATCAGCCATATCATCAATGACTTAACCCTGTGTTGGAGAATCGGATTACATCATTGAACCCTAACTTAATTATTTGAGGTCAATTGGTGGTGAGATAAGTCCTAAAAGTATGAATGGGACATAAACAACAAATTCCAATAGAGGGGAATGGTAGGTATGCTTTCTGTAGTTTTCCTTCACTGCTAAAAATATTCTAGTAATATATGAAAGAAAACAAAGCCATTGTCACCACTTGGAGAGTTGTTCTGTACTGAAAACAAAAAGTTAGTTTTATTTCCATGTACTTTTTTTAAGTTGAGACCTGGTGTGGCATTGTAGGAAAAGTACTAGACTAGTAATCACAAGGTCAGCAGTTCAAACCCATTGACTGCTCTTGGAAACCCTATACAGGACTTCTGTGGGTCTTAATTGATGTGATGGCACACAATAACAATGTTTTAAGTACTATTGTAGATACAAGTATGATGTCACTTCATCCTTATAATGGCATTTTGAGTCATTATCCCTATTTTATACATTATAAAATGAGTAAGAGAAATTAAGTAGAATTGTTAGATAATCATTGTACTGTCAAGCACAAAGTTGGCCTTCAAATTCACCAGCCACTCATCGGAAAGTCTACAATGTAGCTATGAGTCAGATAGCTACATTGTAGAATTTATGTAGAATTGATGGCACATAACAACTCCAACAACATCTGTACTGTCAAAAACTTATTACTTAATTTCTTTTTCATCATTTTATAATAAAGCTAATGTTTGGGGATTTGTGTGTCTTTGACTTTTTGTGGAGAAAATATTTACTTTTTGTTTTAATAATTTGGTTACACTGACTTAACTAACCTACGACTGCATTCTGACTCATGGTGACCCCTATATTGGTTTTCTTAGACTTTGAATCTTTACAGGAGCAGACACCCTAAACTTTCATCCACAGAGCTATTGGTTGGTTTGAACCACTGACCTTGTTGTTGACAATCCAGTATAACTAAAATCATTGTACATGATTGGTAGAGAATGTAATCCAACTTGATGTGTTTTGGGAGAAGAAATTATCTGTGCCTGATACTGTAATAGGAATTATAAAGAATGACATGCAATATTCTAAACAGGTCAGACAGGTGGGGCTTGATGACAAACTAGGAAGAAAGGCTGTGCAGACCTTCTTCAGCTAAAACATGGAAAACCAGATGAAACCAATTCAGAGGATAATCCTGGAACTCTGTACTCTAGATAAAGGAATAAAAAGTGGATAGAGTGATTGCCAGGAGAAAGAATTTGAACAGAAGCAAGAAAGTAAGAGACTTCTGATTTGGGGTGACCAAAGTGACCCACTGCAGCCATTTTGAACAGGAGTGAACAAGAAAGCATTCCCATTGCAGAAACATGCCTGGGAATTACAGAGACAAAGGTGTGCTTATTATTATAATATTTTTTGCTCTTCTTTTCTTTTGCTCTTTCTACCCATTTCATCTCTGTTGACCAGAGGTGAGGCCTGTGTGAGTAGACACCTCCAGGGTAGGTTCCACACCATGTAGATTCAATAGTAGGGTGCATAATCAGAGGGGTAGGAAATAACAGATAGAGCCAGTGAGAGCAGTCTCTTCCAAATCAGGGTTGGCCAACCCTAGGCTGGTTCTTACTAGTGGAAACAGCTAAAAAGACTTGAGGTTAAAGAAAAAAAAGGGGGGGAAAGAGAAAGAAAAAGCTGGTGATAGATCTGATAGATCAGAGAGACACAGCAGGAACTTTGTGAATTTTCTCAGGTGGCTATGAAGGCAAGAGTCTATTAGGTGATTCTAAAGAATTACTCTTATTTCCACCCTGCTGCCTCATGGATGACCTCTCCCCCCCTTTCCAGTTTTATTGTCTGTATATTGTTTAGGGGGGGTGTATGACTTTCACTGTCAAGTTTTTTTTTTTTTTTTTTTCCTTTTTGTCCTTCTTCTATATTGCAGGAGTGCTTTCTCTTCTTGCCTCATCTGAAAGGAGACTACAACAGTGACCATACAGTCAAGCTATAACGGAACCCTCTAAAACCCCACCAATTTGGCAAGAGCCAATACCAGCTGCTCTACACCGGAGCAGCATCTACGTCTCCTGATAACACCTACCAGGAGGCAATTGGAGAGAGTTTAAGAATACATCAACCTACAATCTTTTAATTAATACAATTACAACACCACAATGTCTAAAAAGCAGCAGAAATTTTCTGCTAATGTGCAGAAACAAGACTGAGTAGCTCAAACAAATGTCCAAGAGGAAGAGTTAAAAATTACTTTTGAGGGAGAAGAGACTGTGGAGCTAACTGAAAAAAAAATCAGTAGAATGATATTGTTGTTGTTGTTAAGTGCCATATAGTCAGTTCTGACCCATAGCTACACTATATAGGGTTTCCCAGGAATGACTGGTGACTTTCAATGGCCAAATGTGTGATTCACACTGACTTTGAAGTCCAGCACATTAACCCACAGCACCATACCAGGACTCCAGAATGACACTGAGGTATATTCAAATGTTCCACAGAAAGGTCAAGAAAAACAAACAAAAAGTCAGATAAACATTACAGGAACAGTCAAACAATCAAACAAAATAGATATCGCTTTGGAGACCATACAAAACCTGCAAACAGAGGTCCTGATGATAAATACTAAAATATCAGCAATAGACAATAGACTGAAAGGGCAAACGAATAGAATTGAATTAATGGAAGCCAGAATTAGTGAGCTTGAAAATAAATATCTCAATACCACAAAGACAGAATAAGCAGAAAAAATAATGAAAAAAATCTAACTAAAGCCTAAGATTCATGTACAACAACATGAAGAGGAATAACCTACAGGTGCTTCGAATTCCAGAACAGAAAGCAACAAAAAAGACCACGGTAAAGATAAAGAAGAGCTGTTGCAAGAAAATTTTCCTAACATCTTAAAAGATGAGAAGATAAGCATTCAGGAAGCTAATCTGTTGGTTCTTTTGGCAGACCATGGCACTTTCAATATTCTCCTCCAACACCATAACCCAAAAGCATCAATTCTTCTACCATCTTCCTTATTCACTGTCCCGCTTTTGCATGCATATGAGGTTATTGAGAATACCATGGCTTGGGTTAGGCACACCTTAGTCCTCAAGCTGAGATCCCAGACTGGTAAATAGGAGTAAAGGCCTGGTTGATTAAAGGGAATTGAGGGAGATCTCCTTAGAAAATGAATGAAGATAGGGGACAGTTATGTTTTCCTATCACACTTATAAACCTTATTAAGTCTTAATGACAATACTGAAAGGATGACATTATTAGTATTATTATTACTAGAATTTAATACATGAGGAACAGAAGCTTAGTGAGGTTGCATAGATTTTGTGTGTGTGTGTGAGTTGGGTGAAGGTTTACAGAGCAGATCATCAGTTTTATATTCAACAATTCATACACTTTATTTCATTTCAATGATTGCAATCCCCTCAATGTAACATCATCTATTCCACTTCCTCCCTGTATTTCCCATTTCCATTCCTCCTTCTTTCCCAACACTTCTGAATCTTATTCTTATGTAAATTCTGCAATTTTGATCTCGAATCATTGACAATTCCATGGTGCTCACACCTCAACACTGTTATTATCTGCCCTATATGCCTATTTCCATATGCAGATGATACAACCTTGATCGCTGAAAGTGAAGAGGACTTGAAACATTTATTTATGAAGATCAAAGGGCACAGCCTTCGATATGGATTACATGTCAATGTCAAGAAAACAAAAATCCTCACCACTGGACCAATAAACAACATTCTTATCAATGGAGAAAAGATTGAAGTTGTCAGGGACTTCATTCTTCTTGGATCAACTATCAACACTCTTGGAAGCAGCAGTCAAGAAATCAAACAATGTATTGCATTAGTCAAATGTGCTGCACAAGACCTTTTTGAAGAGCAAAGATGTCAGATTGAGGACTAAGGTGCACCTGAGCCAAGCCATGGTATTTTCAATAACCTCATATACATGTGAAAGCTGGACAGTGAATAAGGGAGACTGTAGAAGAATTGATGCTTTTGAGTTATGGTGTTGGAGAAGAATATTGACAGTGCCATGGGCTGTCAAAAGAACCAATAGATCCATTTTGGAAGAAGTGCAGCCAGAGTTCTCCTTGTAGGCCAAGATGGCCAAACTTCATTTCTCATACTTCAGGCATATTGTCAATAAGGTCCAGTCACTGGAGAAAGAGATCATGTTTGGTAAGGTGGAAGGTCAGAGAAAAAGGAAGACCCCCAATGAGATGTATTGGCCAAGTGGCAGCATCGATGGATTCAAGCATGGCAACATTAGTGAGGTTGGCCCAGGATCAGGCAGTGTTTCGTTCTGCTGTGCATAAGGTCGCTATGAGTTAATATGCCTGTTTATTGCTTGGCTGAAAACTGAGCCATTGGGGCGAGTTCAGTTTTAAAAATGAAGGGTTACAGATTGGAGTTCCATCAATCTCTATCTGACCAATAAGACTGGTCATTTTTATGATTTTGAGCTTTGTTCAATATTTTTACCTATTCTATCGAGGACCTTCTAACAGGTTCCCTTTCAGAGTAGGTGGTTGTGGTAGCCAGGCACCATCTAGTTCTTTAAGTCTAAGGGTCAATTAGGCTGATGTTCACGTATTTCATTGTTACTGTTGTTGTTAGGTGCCATCAAGTCAGTACCAACCCATAGCGACCTTATGCACAGCAGAACGAAACATGGCCCAATCCTAGGCCAACCTGACTACTGCTGCCACGTTTGAGTCCATCAATGCTGCCACTTGGATAATCCATCTTGTTGGGGGTCTTCCTCTTTTCCTTTGACCTTCCACCTTACCAAACATGGTATCCTTCTCCAGCGACTGGTTCCTCCTGACAATATGTCCTAAGTATGAGAAACGAAGTTTGGCCATCCTGGCCTCTAAGGAGCACTCTGGCTGCACTTCTTCCAAAACATATTTATTGATTCTTTTGTCAGCCCATGGTACTTTCAATATTCTCCTCCAACACCATAACTCAAAAGAATCAATTCTTCTATGGTCTCCCTTATTCACTGTCCAGCTTTCGCATACATATGAGGTTGTTGTGAATACCATGGATTGGGTCAGGCACACCTTAGTCCTCAAGCTGACATCTTTGTTCTTCAACACTTTAAAAAGGTCTTGTGCAGCAGATTTGCCTAATGCAATACGTCGTTTGATCTCTTGACTGCTGCTTCCGTGAGTGTTTATAGTTGATCCAAGAAGAATGTTCCATTAGTCCATTGGAATAATTGTTTTCAAACATCTTTAATTTTTGCCACTCTTCTTCCCTCCAGATAGGGAGAGACCAACATTTCGCCTTAAATGGACACTCATTAGTTTTTAAAATCCCAGTCTAGAGTCACCATAGTAGGATGTAAAACATTGTTTTGTGAACTATGTTATACCAATTGACCATGTTATCCCCCTGAAACTATGGTCCAATTGGTTTGCTAGATAGTGGCATATTTCATGGCATATTTCATGGCACAGATAAGTGAATACCTCTGGTGCTGCATCAGTTTGTTGAAAGATTTCAATTTGTATTCCATTAATTACTGGAGTCTTGATTTTCAACAATGCCTTTAGTGCAGCTTGGACTTTTCCTTTGGTTCTTGAGATGATTGATCATTGACGATCTCTGTTTTGTACATTGACTCTGTGTAAACATTCCATCTTCTTTTGATGCTTATTGCATCATTCAAATGTTCTTTTTGATGATGAATGCAATATCATTTATCTTCAATTTGAAATTCCTGACATAGTAAACCATATGATTGTTGAATTCAAAATTACCAGTACCAGTCCATTTCTGCTCACTGGTGCCTAGTATATTGATCTTTATGCATTCCATTTCATTTTTCACAACTTCTCATTTTCCTAGATCCATAGTTCATACATTCCATGTTCTGATTTTTAATGGATGTTTGCAGCTGTTTTTGCTCATTTTGAGTTATGAAGGTCTTAAAAGATTTACGCTATTCACATCATCATGGTCAACTCCACTTTGAGGAGGTAGCTCTTCTCCAGTCATATTATGAGTGTGCCTTCTGACCTGAGGGACGAAACATGTCTAAATATTCAGAAGTAGTTCACCTCTCCTTCTTTCTAGTCTGTCTTAGTCTGGAATGTCTGCTGAAATCTGTCCACCATAGGAACACTTCTGGTATTTAAAATACTGGTGCCATGGATTTCAGCATCACAGCAACACACAAGCCACTTAACTATAACGGTGAATGGTCTAAGTTCACTGAAAAGGACTATATATTGTGCTGTTTGGGGGTTGAGTGTTCTGTATAATTTTATGAGTTCAAGTTGGCTTATTATGTTGTTTAGTCCTTCGGTGCCTTTGTTGAGTTTCTTTCTAGCTCTATCATTCATCGACAGTAATGTATTAAAATATCCTTGTGTCGCTCCCTCAGATAATCACTGGAATGCTAAGCAAAGTTTAGAAGTTCAAGACTACCAGCCACTCCTTGGAAACCCTATAATGGATCGCTATGAGTTGGAACTGACTTGACAGTACTTAACAACAGCAACTATCATTGCAGAGTCCTGGTGTAGTACTGTAGGATAAGGACTATACTGCTGACTACAATTTTGGTGGTTGAAACCAACCAGCCACTCCTCAGAAACACTATACAAAGTGTGAGCTAACTCGATGATACTTAATAACAACAACATTATTGTAGAGTTGTCTATTTCTTTCTTCACTTCTTTTAGAGTTTCATTATGGAGTTTGAGACTGTTTCTAGTGCAGTTGACCCATTAATCATGATTAGTAACACTAAGCTACTAGAACTCCATTTAGAATGCTTTAATTTCATCATCACTGACTTTAGTGGTTGATGCATAAATTTGAATAATAGTGGTATTAACTGGAATTCCTTGTAGGCATATGGATATTATTCTATCATAGACAGCATTGTACATCAGGACAGATCTTCAAATGTACTTTTGACTATGAATGCAACACCATTCCTCTTCAGTATAGTAAGCCATATGATTATCTGACTTAAAATGGCCAATATCAATCCATTTTAACTCACTAATGCCTAGGGTATTGATCTTTATGCATTTCTTTATGTTATGGCAACTTCCAATTTTCTTACATTAATATTTCATACATTTCATGTTACAATTAATTATTAATGACATTTGCAATTGTTTCTTCTCATTTTGAGGTGTGTCCCATCAGCAAATGAAGGCCCTGAAGTTTTCCTCCATTGGCATCATTAAGGTAAACACTTCCTCAATCATATTTTGAGTCAGTATATCATTCCCACATAACCTCCCACCATCCCCCAACACACTTATTTTTAATGTTTTCTTCCATTATTATTTTTTTTAAGGTTCTTATTGTGGATTGAGTGAAAGTGTACAGGGCAGACCATCAGTTTTACATTCTACAAATCAGAAACCTTGATACACCTTGTTTCATTACAATGATTATAATCCCCTCCATGTACCATCAGTTAACAGTATTTTTCTCTTTATCCACTTTAGCTTTAAAAAAAAAAAAAAAAAAAAAAAACACCCCACTAAAGCATATATAATACTTTACATCTCCAAAGGGCACATTCTGCAAGTCTGCCTCCTGGCCACCAGCTCTTAATCCTTCTCTTCTCATAAATCTAGAGTTCTCAGCCAATCCCCTCTCCATGACCCCATCTCTGCCTCCGTCTCTGGCGTCACTGCTTCTCTGGATAAGGCCCTGCATCCTGCTTGCGCACTTCTCCCTTGGTGGTACTAGGGTCCTCTGTTTCTAGACTGTAAGATTAATGACCCCCTGTTTTTGTTACAAAACTTCTACCTTTACAATTGTGACAGTTGCAATTAATCATGATAACAATTATTCACTATTGAATCATACGAATCGTATCCCCATCTCTTTTCACCAGACCCATCTACACAAGATGAAAACAATTCAGTGGGGACTCTTTCTCCCCCCTCCCCCATACTCTTAAACTAAACTCCCTCTTGAAACCTTTCAAGCCAGTCACTTCATGCCTTTATCGCCCCCTCATTTTAGGCAGCCAATATCTAAGTTGCCCATCCATATCTACCCTGTGTACAGAGGGGATAGCATTGATACTTGATGGGAAGACTCCTTCCCACTCTGTTGGTAGAGTAACTACCTCTGAAATCTCTCTGAATATAGGTCAGGTTCATCAAATTGTAGTAATTTACCCTAGTTTCCTTTATTTAAAAAATCTTTTTTTCTTGTAATCTTCCTCTAGTTGAGTTCTGATTATCAACCCATCGAGCCTAGGTCATATGGGTACTGTCTGCAAGTTTGGGTGTTGTTGTGCATCTCCTCTCACTTCATATCAGCTGGATGCTTCACTCTCAGCTCTAGCCCTCTGTGGCTATGTCCTTGTCCATGGCCTCAAGTGATTGCTTGCCTTAATGTCTTCCTGGAGAACAGCTTGATTATTCTTGTAGCCAGTCATGCTGACACTTTTGTTCTGGATTTTTCCTTATGATCTGTCTTTGAAGATGTATCTTCTGTCACTGTAGCTATTTCAGGCTGGTCTGCTTGTCCTTTCTAGTGGGAATGTCCCACCTCATAAAGTTCTGGATGGGACTCAGGACTCCACCTAAGGTCCTATACTCTGTAAAGGCTTTGTGTGAGGCCTAATTCACTGGGCAAATTGTAGAACTCCTTTAAGTATCCCAATCAATTATAGGCTGAAGACGGGCTTACAAGTTTTCTCTAATCATGTTTCCCAACATTTCTTCTATGCCACTCAAGTGTGTATTTTACAGTAGTATGCAAGGGAAACTAATATTCATAAGACAGTCAAGCATTTTAGTATTATTTCCTCTCTTCAAGCTATACCTAGAACCCTGTATCCCAGACCCCTGTTGTTTCAAAGTTGAGCATGCATCCCTATTTACCTCTGTCCCACTTAGGCCATGCAATCCTGTCTCAGTGTTCCCTTATCTATCTTGTTATTCCACCTCCTCCCCCCTTCACCAACACCCAAACTAAACCCCCCACCCCAACCTCATTGTTGTGGTTGGTAACCTTTGGTTGGTTGGTTATGTGCCGTGGAGTTGGTTCCAACTCATAAAGACTCTGTACAGGGTTTCTGCGGCTATAAATCTTTACAGGAGCAGAAAGCCTCATCTTTTTCCCGTGGAACAGCTGGTAGTTTTGAAATGCTTACCTTAAGTTTCACAGCCTGATTAGTAACCACTACGCTACCAGACCTCCCTATATTCGATTAATTCTTCCTTCCATTTAAGACTGTCTATTTTATCCTGTATTCTACCTGACATTCCCACCACCTGGATCTCTGTTCGTCTGTGTTTACCTTCTTTCACATTGTAATTGTTTTGATCATAGACTGACCTCGCAGATCCTCTGTTCTTATCATTTTATTCTGTTCTTGACTCTTCCATTTGTCGATTGAGTTCAGGATGCTGCTGCCACATACGTCTTCTCTAGTTGTTGTCTGTTCTTGTTGGTTCTCAGTCCACAGAACTTCCTTTAGGTTGCTTTTCGTAGCTTTGGCAAAATCCCTTAGATTCTCTTTATCCTGGAATGTTTTGATCACACCATCATATTTGATTGACAGCTTTGCTGGATAGAGGATTCTTGGGTGGGGTGGCAGTTTTTTGTTTTTTGTTTTTCTTTCAGGGTTTTATATATGTCTCCCCATTGCCTTCTTGCTTGCATGGTATCTGTTGAGAGATCCAAGATTAATCTGATTTGCTTGCCTAGGAAAAGTTCTCTTTTCCCTAGCTGCTTTCGGGATTCTGTCCTTATCTTTGATATTGGAGAGCTTGATTATCATATGTCTTGGTGATTTTCTTTAAGAGTCTATCCTTCTTCGGGTTCATTGAGATTCTTAAATGCTTATCTTTTCACTTTTCAGGATGTTAGGAAATTTTTCTTCCAGAACTATCTCCTCTGTGGACTTGTGTGATTGTTCCTGTTCCAGAATGTCAATAATTCTTAAGTTATTCCTCTTCATGCGGCCCAACATGAATCTTAGGCCTTCTTCAGGTTTCTTTATCCTTTTTTGTGTTTGCTCTTCTATCTTAGTAGTGTTGAGAGATTTATTTTCTAGCTCACTAGTTCTGGCTTCTATCTCTTCAATTCTACTCCTTTGCCCTTTCAGTGTATTGTCCTTTCCTGATATTCTATTATTAATCATTTGGACCTCTTTCTATAGGTTTTGAATTGCTTCCAATGCTGCATCAATTTTATTTTGATTGTTCCTGTAGTGCTTTCCTGACTTCTTCCTTTTTTTTTCTCAACTCGATTGTATAGTGTTTTGATGCATTTTATAATCATTTTTCTGAATTCCTTGTCAGGCATTTCCAAAGCCTGCCCATCTTCCAGTATGGAGCATAGGTCTACTTCCAGCTCATTTGCCTCAGTCACTTTATCTCATTTCTGGACATGTGCTGATATGGTCATCTGTTTCTGTTTTGGGGCATATTCTGGAGTTATCTGTGGCCTTAATACTTAGATGGGTGTGTATTTTGGTATTTTTTATGCTTTCTGATTGCCTCCAGGTAGATGTGGTCAGGAGATGTGCTTTCCTTTTCACTCTTCTTCCTTTATCTCCACGGTTCTGTAGGCATCCGTGGCTGCTCTTATCTTTCCACCACTTTGTCTCACCCAAAATAGCAGCTCCGGGAGCAGTTGAGCAGCTTGAATTAGAAAGCAATGGATTTCTTGCTTCTGCTACAAATTCCCCTAGCTGTAAGACTTCCAACATTCTAAATATTCCTTTATATGTGGTTCAGACTTCTGACACCATCCCTGAGCCTGCTTGGTCTGGTATTCTGTGTTGTTGCAGATGGAACTCTTCACTGCACTCCCACCCAATCTGCCATCTTGTTTGATTTTTCCTCCATTATTAATATCTTATATCAGTGTGGTACATTTGTTACAATTAATGAATGAAAATTGATATTATTAATTCAAGTCCATACATTATTCAGATTTTCTCATGTTTTTCCTATTATTCTTTTCAGCTCCAGGATCCCAATAATAATATAGGATTACATTTCATTGTCAAGTCTACTTTGATCTGTGACAGTTTCTTAGATAGTCCTTGTTTTTATTAATTTTAGGATCTACCTCATTGGAATTTACCTGACCTTCTTCTCATGATTAGAATTGAGTTATAGATATTAGGATGCAATATCATAGTTATATGGTGCTACTCTCATCACATCATTTCAGGGGACTATACTATCAACATGACTTAACAGTCTTGATGTTAATCTTTACCACCTAACTGAGGTTATGTTTATCAAATATCACCATTGTAAAGTTACTCACCCTTGCCATACTCTATTCTTTGTAAGGAAGTCTTTATGCAAAGCCCATATTAAGACGTTGGGGATTTATGCTCCACCTACTTAAGGGTGGAGTGTCTAGGAATTCTTCTTTGTACAGTATTTGACATTTTCCCCCTATTTAAAAATATTAACTATTTTAATCTATTTAAAATTTATTGTTTTGAGAGTATGTTCTTAATTCATCTTAATGTTCTTAATATGTTCTTAATGCATCTTCCATAAGGTGTACGATTTATGCATATTTTCACACAGATTTTCATCATCTTAGAAGTGTCTTTCAAAAAGAAGTGTTTCTTTTTTTTAATAAAGTCCAAATTAATTTATTTTTATTTCATAGATTATGCTGTTGGTGTTAAATCTAAAATGTCATCACTAAATGCAAGATCACGTAGATTTGCTTCTTTGTTTGCATCCAGAAGTTTTCATAGTTTTGCACTTTACATTTAGGTCTATGATACATTTGACTTAATTTTTTCCAAGGTGTAAGGATTGTGTCTAGGTAAATTTTTTTACATATAGATGTTCTATTAGTTATCTGTTGTTATTTGTTGTTAAGTGTCATCGAGTTGTTTCTAACTTATAGTAACCCTGTTTAGGGCTTCCAAGGTGCAACTGGTGAGTTTGAACCAGTGACCTAGAAGTTAAAACCAACCTTACAGTCCAGCATTTGTACTACAGTGCCACATATTAGTGATCTGTATCTATAATAATACAAATGATACATGTGGATGACTGTAACAAGCAATCTCTATTCTCTTAGAATTTGTTATAGTTGTTGTTAGGTTCCATAGTGCTGGTACCAACTAATAATAACCCTATGAACAACAGAATGAAACACTGCCTGGTCCTGGGCCAACCTCAGAATCATTGCTGCGCTTGAGCCCATTGCTGTTACCACTATGCCAATCTCTCTCACTGGGGGTCTTCCTTTTTTTCCAACCGTCCACTTTACCAAACATCTTATCCCTCTCCAGTGACTTGTTATCCTGACAATATGTCCAAAGTATGAATGATGAAGTCTGGCCATCCTGGCTTCCAAGGAGCACTTTGACTGTACTTCTTAAAACACAGATATTTTTAATATTTTGACAGTCCATGGTACTTTCAGTACTCTCCTCCAATATCATAACTCAAATGCATCAATTCTTCTAAGATCTTCTTATTCACTGTCCAATTTTCACATGCATATGAGGTTATTGAAAATACCATGGCTTGAGTCTGGGGCATCTTACTCTTCAAACTGACATCTTTGCTCTTCAACACTTTAAAGAGGTCTTCTGCAGCAGATTTGCCCAATACAATGTCATTTGATTTTGTGACTGTTACTTCCATGAGTGTTGGTGATTGATCCGAGAAAAAGCAAGTCTTTGACAACTTCAATCTTTTCTCCATTATATAGATGTTGTTTGTTGGTCCAGTGATGAAGATTTTTGTTTCCTTTATGTTTAGATGCAACCCATGCTGAAGGTCTTTGACCTTCAGCAGTAAGTATTTTAAGTCTTTATCACTTTCTGCCAACAAAGTTTTATTATCTGCATATTGCAGGTCGTTAATGAGTCTTCCCCCAACTCTGATGCCATGTTTTTCTTTATATAATCCAGCTTCTCAGATTATTTGCTCAGCATACAGATTGAATATATATGGTGAAAGAATACAACCCTGTCACACACCTTTCCTAATTTTAAGCCATTCAGTGTTCCCTTGTTCTGTTCGAACAACTGCCTCTTAATCTATGTACAGGTTCCTCATGAGCACAATTAAGTGTTCCAGAATACTCATATTTCATATGTTGTCCGTAGCTTGTCATGACACACACAATCAAAAGCCTTTGTATAGTCAACAAAGCACAGGTAAACATCTTTCTGAGATTCTCTGCTTTCAACAAAGGTCTATCGAGTGTTACAATGATATCCCTCATTCCATGTCCTCTTCGGAATCTGGCCAGAATTCTGGAAGTTCTTTGTCAATATATGGTTGCAGCTGTTTTTGCATTATTTTTAGTAAACCTTTACATACAAGAGATATCAATTATATTGTCTGATGATTTCCAGATTCCGTTGGGTCACCTCTCTTTGGAATGGGCCCAAATACAGATCTCTTCCAGTCAGTTGGCCAGGTCCTTGTCTTCCCAATTTATTGACATAGGTTAGTGAGTACCTCTAGTGCTGCAGCAGGTTGTTGAAAGTTGTCAATTTGTATTCCATATATTCCCGGGGTCTTCTTCTTTACCAATGATGTCAGTGCACTTTGAACTTCTTCCTTCAGAATCATTCGCTTTTGATTATATGCTATTTCTTGAAGTGGTTAAACATTGTCCATTTATTATTGGTACAATGACTTTGTGTATTCTTTCCATCTTCTTTTGATGCTTTCTACATCATTCAGTATTTTGCCCATAGAATCCTTCAATATCTCAACTTGAGGTTTAAATTATTTCTTCAGTTCCCTCAACTTGAGAAATGCTGAGCATGTTCTCTCCTTTTAGTTTTATAACTCAAGGCCTTTGTACATTTCTTTATAGTACTGGACTTTGTCTTCCTGAGCTGACCTTTTAAATTTTTCTGTTTAGCTCTTGTACCTCCTCACTTCTTCCATTTGCTTTATCATCTCTTCACTGGAGATCAAGTTTGAGGTCTTTAGTGTCTACTGCATCAAATCTGTTCTTCAGATGATCTCTAAATTCAGGTAGAATATATTCAACATCATATTTTGGTTCTCCTGGACTTGTTTTAATTTTGTTCATCATCAGCCTGAATTTGCATATGAGCAATTGATGGTCTGTTCCATAGTCTTCCCCTGGCTTTGTTTTGGCAGATAATATGGTTTTCCTACTGTCTCTTTCCCCAGATGTAGTCCATTTGATTTCCATGTATTCCATCTGGTGAGGTCAATGTTTATTGTCATCGCTTATGTTCTAAGGCTGTGAGTCTAAAGATAATATCCACCCTAATTCTGCCTCATTAACATACAGTTTAGGATTTACAACACATATGATTATGTAAGATTTCAAAATTGAATACAAGCACAAAATACTAGGAATTATGGCCCAGCCAAATTGACATGTTTTTTTGGAGTGGCACAATTCAACCCATGATGGGTGTCCAATTGTTTCAGCACTATTTACTGAAGAGATAATGCTTTGATGAATTGCTTTTTCTCAATTGTCAAATGTCAGATGACTGTATCAGTAAGGGTCAATCAGTGAACTCAAAGTTGTCAAGGTCTTCACTTTTAGCATCCATAATAAATGCTCATGGAAGCATAGTCAAGGAATCAAATGCTGTATTGCATTGGCCAAATCAGCTGCACAAAAAAAAAAAAAAAAGAAGAAAAAGAAAGAAAGAAAAGAAAGAAAGAAAGAAAAATCTTTAAACTATTAAAGAGCAAATATGGCACTTTGAGGATTACAATGTGCCTGACACAAGCCATGGTATTTTCAGTTGCCTCATATGTATATGACAGTTGGGCAATGAATAAGGAAGTCCTTGTTGTTGTTGTTGTTGTCAGGTGCCATCAAGTCAGAACTGACTAATAGCTACCCCATGCACAGCAGAACGAAACACTGTCCGATCCTGGGACAACCTCACTACCGCTGCCACACTTGAGTCCATCAATGATGCCACCTGGCCAATCCATCTCGTTAGAGGTCTTCCTCTTTTTCTCTGACCCTCCACCTTACCCAG
>NW_006408701.1:5185574-5200203 GCF_000296735.1 Chrysochloris asiatica
ATATCAAAGAGATTGTCCGATGATTTCCACATTCTGTTGGGTCACCTCTCTTTGGAATGGGCATAAACATTAATCTCTTCCAATCAGTCGAAGGCTCAATATATTAGAATTGTAGTGTTGGCAAAGAATATTAAAAGTACCACAGATTGCCCAACAAAAAAATAAATCTGTCTTGGAAGTACAGCTATAATTCTCCTTAGAAGTAAGGATGATGAGACTTCTTTTCATATACTTTGGACATGTTATCAGGAGATACCATTCTTGGTAAATTTGAGGGCCCCTGAAAAGAGGAAGACCTCCAAGGGGTGGATTGATGAAGTGACTGCAACAGTGTGCTCAAACATAACAATTGTGAGGATGGTGCAGGTTGGAACAGTGTTTCCTTCTTTTGTGCATAGGGTAAATTTAAGTCAGAGACAACTCAAGACCAACAGCATGTTGTGCTGATTTGCATAATCTTGAAATCTCATACTCTAACTTTGTTCTTTTCAGTATTTGCCTAGGAGTAGTTTTTTGTTTTTGTTTATGTGTATATATTTTTCTTTGTTGTTGTTTTAGATTCCTAGAACTGTGGTTTGGTGCTTATGCTTTATTTTGAAAAGTTGAAAAATGTATAGTCATTATTACATCACATCTTTCTTCTGCTTTCCTCTTTCTTCTTCTGGTATTGCAATAATACCTTTTTTAATTGTCTCACAATTTTCTGATATGTTTTAGTTATTGTTTTTATTATTTTCTTAGCATTTTAGTATGGAAAGTTTCAACTGCTTTGTATTCAAGCTCACTGATTCTTCCTCAGCTTATCCAGTCTACTAAAGAGGCCATTAAACAAAATTTTATTTTCTGTTACAGTGTCATTTTTGTTTTTTATTTCTACTGTTTACTTGTGATTATTTCTTAATCAAAAGAGAGGTTTAATCTCTCTGCTTATATTGTTCACATATTCTTCAATGCTGTATACTTTTCCATTAGATTTTCATAATGTTGTTTTGTTGTTGTAGGTGCCATCAAGTCAATTCTGGCGCATAATGATACTATGCACAATGCACAACATCAATCTAAATTACCTGGTCCTGTACAATCCTCACCATTATTGTTATGTTTCAGCATATTGTTGCTGTCACTGTGTCAATCTATCTCATTAGGTGTCTTCCTCTTTTTTTCCAAACTCTCCATTTTACCAAGCATAATATCCTTCTCTACAGACTGATCCTCCCTAAGAAGATGTCCAAAGAACTAGAGATAAAGTCTCACCATCCTTTCTCCTAAGGAGAACTCTGATTGTACCTCTACCAAGAAAGATTTGTTTATTCTTCATCAGTATAATTCAAATGTGTTGATTCTTCTATGGTCTTCTTTATTAATTGTCCAAATTTCACCTGCATGTGATGCTAATGAAAATATAAAGGTATGGGTCAGGTGCAACTTGATCATCTAACAGACATCTTTACTCTTGAACACTTTTAAAAGGTCTATGCAACTGATTTGCCTAATGCAGTGCATCATTTGATTTCTTAACTACTACTTCCATGAGTGGATTTATTGTGGATTCAGGCGAAATGAAGTCTTTGAATACTTCAATCTCTTCCCCATTTATGATAGTGTTATTTACTCTTCCAGATGTGAGGATTTTTGCTTTCTTTATATTGATCCTTAGCTTTACCTCGATCCTCATCAGAAAACATTTCAAGTCCTCTTATTGTCCAGAAAGCAAGCTTGTGTCATTTGCATATTGCAGGAGTCTTCCTGAAATCCTGATGTCACATTCTTCTTCGTATAATTCAACTTCTTAAAATATTTGCTCAGCATACAGATAGAATAAGTATGGTGAAAAGACATCATGCTGTCACACACCTTTCCTGATTTTAAACCATTCAGTATCACCTTTTTCTGTTCAAAGGACTACCTCTTAGTATATGTTGCTTATGAGCACAATTGAGTATTCTTTAATACCCATTCTTCACAATGTTATCTATACTTTGTTATAATCTACAAAGTTGAATGCCTTTGCATAGTTGATAAAGCACAAATAAACGTATTTCTGATATTCTTTGCATTTAGCAAGCGTCCATATATCATCAACATTGATATCCCTCTTTCCTAGTCCTCTTCTAAATCTGGCTTGAACCTGTGGCAGCTCACTGTCAATGTACTGCTGCAATCATTTTGTATTATCTCCAACAAAAATGTATTTACATATGGTATTAATGATATTGTGCAATGATTTTTACATTCCATTGGATCACCTTTCTTAGAAATGGGCACACATATGGTTCGCTTCCTTTTGGGGGCCAGGGAGCTCTCTTTCAAATTTCTTGTCACAGATGAATGAGTGCCTCCAGCCCTGCATCAGTTTGTTGAAATATTTCTATTTGTATTCCATCAATTCTTGGAGCCTTGTTTTTTTGCCACTGTGTTCCCTGCAGCTTGAGGTTCATCCTTCAGTGCCATCAGTTCTTGATCATATTTGACCTCTTGAAATGGTTGAGCATGAACCACTTATTTTTGGTACCGTGACTCTGTATATCTTCCATCTTCTTTTGATGCTTCCTGCATCCTTCAATCTTTTGTCCATAGAATTCTTCAGTATAGCATATCAAGGCTTGATTTTTTTTTTTTTTTCAGTTCTTTCAGCTTGAGAAATTCTGACCGTGTTCTTCCCTTTGGGTTCTATAACTCCAGGTCTTTGCACATTACTTTATAATACTTTACTGTGTCTTCGAAAATTTGCTCTTATAAATTTTCTGTTCTAACCTTTTACTTCTAATCCTTTCAGATTCTCTATGCTCAAGAGTAAGCTTCGGAGTCTCTTCTAATATCCATTTTCGTCCTTTCATTCTTTACATCCCTCACTCCTTTTTTTCACAGTTACTGGTTGTATTAGGGAAGTTAACAGGTTATAATTCAGGGTCAGAAATGTTCAGGGCTCAGCTCTTCAACTTAGGACAGCTTCTCCTCAGCTGTAGCCACAGGCAGATCCTCTCTCTGCCCCCAGCAGTGTTACAAAGCTCTTTTAGGGCCATTGATAAATGCCCACAGGACACACCACTCCACCATACACCTCATTCTTAAGGCACTTGACTCTATCTCCATGGGTCAGCAAACCTAGTTCCCCTAATTAGGTGCCTTGTAACACCCCACTGTACAAACAAGCCTCTAAAAGTCACTCATATTTGTTTGCTCTTTGGGCTGGGAAGTCCAACACAATTGTTTGGTACTCTGGCTCTGGATTTTGCTGCTGCTACTCTGGTAGTTCGAAACTACCACTGTTTCACGGATGAAAAATGAGGTTTTCTGCTCCCATAAAGATTTACAGCCTCGGAAACCCTGTACAAGGTCGCTATGAGTTGGAACTGACTCCAAGGCACATAACAGCAACTCTGGTAGCGTAGTAGTTACGAATCAGGCTGCTAATCTCACGGTCAGCAGTTTGAAACTTCCAGTTGTTCCACAGGAGAAAGATGAGGCTTTCTACTCCCGTAAAGATTTGCAATCTCAGAAACCCTAGGAAGGGTCGCTATGACTCAGAACCGACTCCACGGCACATAACAGCAACAGCTCTGCTGTGGTGCTCCTCCAGTGTCACAGTTTTCTGTCCCTGGGTCGAGGAGGTTCAATGCACAGGGATCTCAGAGTCCAAAGGATGTGTGTTCTACTTCAGGCTCTTCTTCTTCTACTGAAATTGATGGGGCTATAAAGGCACACAGTGAGTGCTGTACAAGTTGTCAAGAAGATTTTTAGTTTCAGAGTGTTCAGGGGAAGATAGAATCCCCAGTGAATAGTTTTCATCTTTATGGAAGGATCTGGTGAAAAAAGATGGAGATAGGAGTCTTACGATTCAATAGTGAGTAATTGTTATCATGACTAATTGTGACTGTCACAACTGTAAAGATAGAAGTTATGTAACAAAAGGGAGAAGTAGAAAATCTTCCATTTCAGGAACAGAGGACCCTAGGACCATCAATGGATAAGATCAAGAGTTGAATGTGGGACCCTAACCAGAGAAACAGGGACACCAGATATGGAGGCAGAGATGAGAACATGGAGAAATGGAGCAGCTGAGGACTCTTGGAAAGAGAAAGGCTGTGTGCTGGCTGCCAGGAGGCAGGCTTGTGGAATGTACCTTCTGGTTATTTAAATGATTATATACTCCTGAATGTTTCTGTGTACATCTCAAAACAAACAAACAAACAACAGAGGGAATAGAAGCGAATACTGTTGAATGATGATGCTCAGAGGAGATTGTAATCATTGCAATGAAACAATGAATATAAAATCGACATTCTTCCATCACTCAATTAACAATAAAACAACAACAAAACATAAAAAAGATGGAAGGAATATACAGAATAAATGTACCAAAAAGAAATGGTCAATGTTCAACCATCTGAAGAGGTAAGATATGATTAAAAGCCAATGTGCACTGAAGTCATTGGCAAAGAACAAGATTCCAGGAAATGATGGACTACAAATTGAAATCTTTAAAAAAACTATTGTAGCAATGAAGGCACTCATTTATCTATGGCAAGAAATTTGGAAGACAGCTACCTGGCCAACTGATTAAAAGAGATGCCTATTTGAGCCCATTCCAAAGAGAGGTAACCCAGTGGAATGCAGAAATCATTGGACAATATCATTAATATCACATGCAAGTAAAATTTTGGTGAAGACAATTCAAAAAATGACTGAAACAGTGCACTGACAGGTAATTGCCAGAGGGTCCAGGCAGATTCAGATGAGGACATGGAACAAGGGATATCATTCCTGACATATGATGGAACATGGATTAAATCAGAGAATACCAGGAAATATTTACCTGTGCTTTATTAACTATATAAAGGATTTTGATTGTGTGGATCATGACAAGCTATGGGAAACACTGAGGGATTATAAGTATTCAGAAACACTTCTTGTACTTATGAATCATGTGTTCATAGACCAAGAGGCAGTCATTCTAATAGAATAAGGGGACACTAAATGGTTTAAAATTATGAGACATGTGACAAGATTGTATTCTTTCACCATATTTATTCAATCTATATGCTGAACAAATAATCTTAGAAACTGGAATATATGAAGAAGACTGTGGCATCAGGATTTCAGGAAGAATAATTAATAACTTGTGATACAGATGACACAACCTTGCTTGCTGAAAGTGAAGAGGATTAAAATACTGGTGAAGATCAAAGACCACAGCCTTCACTATGGGTTGCACCTCAGTGTAATGAAAATAAAAATCCTCACCACTGGACCAATAAATAACATCATGATAAATGATTCTGGACATGTGCTGATATGGTCATCTGCTTTTGCTTCTTGGATATGTTTCTTGTTTATCTGTGGCCTTAATAATTAACTGAGTATGTGTTTTAGTATTTTTTATGCTTTCTGATTGCTTCCAGGAAGATGTGATTATTATGTGGGCTTCCCTTTTCACTCTTCTTATTGCTTAACTCAGAGTAACTTTCACAGTTGTCTGTTTCCCTGGTACATGGCAGTTGGTATTGGTTCTTGCCTGGGTTTTGGTGTTTTATAGAGTGTGATTGTAGCTTGGCTATAGGGCAGCAGTTGCTGACTCTTCTTGTGTAATATATGGAGAGAAAGAGTCCTCCAAAGGTAGAAGGGGAACATAAAATAACAAAACAGCACCAGAGGGGAAAAAAAAAGAGAGAGAGAGAGAGAGGAAAAAAAAATCCCCAAACCAGCAACAACAAAAACTAGACTGAACACTGTAGTCTATAATCACAGAAGAGAGGAGGGGGAAAAAGGGGGGGGGGGAATCTATAGCCTACTATGAGTATGCCTTTAATGTCCTCTCTTCAGCTTCTTGCTTTCAAAGCTGCCAGTGTTGGTTGTTATGCTATACCTCAGGCTTTAATTTAATTTTTGGCCTGTTTTGTTTTTAAACTCTCTTTTCCTCTCTACTGCCCTGTCCTGCCCTTTCCCGTTTTAAAAAACAAAAAACAAAGAAAACGTTCAGGGCTTGCTCTTGGGCTGAGTATCTGTGCGCATGTGTGGCAGAAGACCCCATCAGTGGTGAGGGTGGGGGTGTTCACTCACTCAAGCTCCCTCTCTAGTTGCCAGAATGGAGGTGCGCAAACAGTGGGGGTGCCAATGACTAGATACCAAAAGAAAAATAAAATCAGAACAAAGCAAAACTGACTAAATGTATTGTTCACCTTTGCTCCAAGGTTCCTGAGGCGTTTTCCCCCACTTGGTCTTGCCATTTCGTCATGCCCACAATGTTGGCTCCAGGCCTCCAAGTCCAGCAAATTCAAAAGTACGTGATTCCTTACTTCAGCTTCAAGTTCCACATGCTATAAGCCTTCAAACGTTTAAAATATTCCTGTCTCTGTGGTTCCGAGTTTTGGAGCTCTGCCCTGGATTTGCTTTGCCTGATATTCTGTGATATGGCTGATGGCAAACTTCACTGCACTTCCACCCTAGCCATCATCCTCATGTGCCATTTTAATCCTTCCTTCCTGAACATAATCTACTTTCTGTTAAACAGATTATATTAAACTTTATAGAGTCTTATATGTACCTGGACCAAGAAGCAATTGTTCGAACAGAGCACAGGGAACACTGAATTTTTTAAAATTAAGAAAGGTGTGCAACAAGGTGGTATTCTTTCACCATACTTATTCAACCTGTATGCTGAGCAAATAATCCGAGAAGCTAGGTTCTCTGAAGAAAAATGTGGCATCAGGAATGGAGGAAGACTCATTAACAACCTGCAATATGCAGATGATACAACCTTGCTTGCTGAAAGTGAAGAGGACTTAAAACATTCACTGATGAAAATCAAAGAGCACAGCCTTCGATATGGATTACATCTCAATGTCAAAAAAACAAAAATCCTCACCACTGGACCTATAAACAACATTCTTATCAATGGAGAAAAGATTGAAGTTGTCAAGGACTTCATTCTTCTTGGACCAACTATCAACACTCACGGAAGCAGCAGTTAAGAGATCAGACAATGTATTGCATTAGGCAAATCTGCTGCACAGAAACTGTTTAAAGCGTTGAAGAGCAAAGATGGCCTGACCCAAGCCATGGTATTTTCAATAACCTCATATGGATATGAAAGCTGGACAGTGAATAAGGAAGATCGTAGAAGAATTGATGCTTTTGAGTTATGATGTTGGAGGAGAATATTGAAAGTGCTATAGGCTGCCAAAAGAACTAATAGATCTGTTTTGGAAGAAGTGCAGCCAGCGTGCTCCTTAGAGGCCAAGATGGCCAAACTTAGTCTCTCATACTTTGGACATGTTGTCAGAAGGGAACAGTCGCTTGGTAAGATGGAGGGTCAGAGAAAAAGAGGAAGACCCCCAACGAGATGAATTGGCCAGGTGGCAACAGTAGTGGGGTTGGCCCGGGATTGGACATTGTTTCATTCTGCTGTGCATAGGGTCTCTATGAGTCAGTGCTGACTTGATGGCACCTAACAACAAATAAGTTGTTGTTGTTGTTAAGTACTGTGGAGTCGTTTACGACTCATAATGACCCTGTACAGGGTTTCTAAGGCTTTAAATCTTTACTGGAGCAGAAAGCCTCATCTTTCTCCTGCAGAACGGCTGGTAGTTTCGAACTGCCAACCTTGAGGTTAGCAGCCCAGTTCATAACCACTATGCTACGAGAGCTCCTTAGAGTCTTATATAAATGGCATCAAATATTATGGACTCCTTAGTGTCTGGCTTCTTTGCCTCAGGATAATAGCTTTGAGGTTCACCCATGTTGTATGCATTGACAGTGTATTCATGTTTATTGCTGAATTAATTACTCTTTCACTTGTTACAGGACATACTAGTTTCTAGTACATAGGGTTGCCACGAGTCGAAATTGACTTGACTGTACTTAACAATGACAACAACTGGCACAAGATAGTCCTGAATACTCTATCCACTGCTTCATGAATTATGTGATTTTTCTAGTCAGGCACATGAAAACAGGCACTTTTACTGGCTTTGTGCAATCATGGG
This sequence comes from Chrysochloris asiatica, assembly GCF_000296735.1. Taxonomy (NCBI): domain Eukaryota; kingdom Metazoa; phylum Chordata; class Mammalia; order Afrosoricida; family Chrysochloridae; genus Chrysochloris; species Chrysochloris asiatica. Next base: position 5,193,560 of record NW_006408701.1, read on the forward strand.
GCACTCTTAATCATTTACAATGATACCCACCCACCCCCAGCCTTAGGGTTTTTTTCTTTATACATATGCATTTATCAGTTCTCAGAAGATTACAATGTGAGGACCCTCTGAAGATCTCTAGGGTCTTTCTTTGTGTAACTCTCTCCTCTGTGATATTCCATCTTTTGGACTCTAATTGTTTTTCCTCTGTGATACTCTGTCCTGTGCCCTTCTCTCTGGCAACTCTTAACTACATGTACTTAATTAAGAAGGTCAACAGACCTTGGTTTATCCTTCTATGGAATGAACCTGGAGTCTGAAGGCAGTAATCTGGGACAATTAAAGGACTCACTGCATTTGTTTCTTCTTCTCTCTGATGTAACTTTTCTTGATTGCTTCATAACCTGTATTTTGAAAACTATTGTGCTTATTTTTTGCCTTTTGTATTTGGTTATTTTAGGAGGAAAAGCAAATCTGGTCCCTGTCATTCTATCATGGTTGGAAGCAAAATTATCCATTATTTGAGTTTAACATGTATTTTGGAGAAATATTTTAGCGTGATTTTAAAAAACATTTTTTACAATTAGGTATATAATCATTTAGATGAACAATTTCAATCTTAAATATCTGTGTGACTTTGTGATATTTATTTAACCTCCCTAAAATGTTGTTTAAATTTATAGACAGTGCAAATATAAAGGCAAGAGCATAAGCTCTGAAGTAATCATACACTTTTCTTCATGATAAGGGCTAACCTGTGTACATGTTCTTAGCAGAACATCAGATCCTAGATAGGAGAGAGAGAAGGGATTTAAAAAATAAGCTCCTCCTCTTATGGTAGTAAAAAAAAAGTTCCAGGACTATTACCGTAGGGAAAGATAGAGAAACCTATGAAGTATAGAATAAGTAAACTCTTTCCCCAGTCAATCAACCCTTGAAATAAACAGACAGATAGACAAGAACTGCCTGGCTTTCAAGTTGAATTACAGACCTTATTTCCCAAGGTTGCCAAGTTCACCAAGAAGAGGTGACTATAGAAAATATCAAAAAGCCATATTTATACCAGCTAGAATCTTTTAAGAAATTGAAAGTGAGGTTTTCTGTGGAAGATCTACTCTCAGTTAATTAGGCATTGACTATAATGTCACATTCCTTGTCTTGGTCTTTTCTTATGGATGTAATTCTCTGCCATATAATTGAGCTCGCCCAAATAAAAAACTGTAAGAAAAGAAAATGGGTTATTGAGACAGATGCTCTTTCTGTAATTCACAAGAAATGCAATTCCTAATAAGACATTGATTGGTGATCACTCTGCAGAAAACATCCTGTGTACTGAAGCATGTAATAAACTGTCAAGAAACAAATTTAACCAGCAACTAACCTTTTAAACATTTCTCCTAAATTTATTTGAACTTTTTCATAAAAAAGAGAGGAAAAGGAATGACCTTGCTAATTTTTTTTTTTCTTGATTTGGACCCATATTAAATATCAACAGGAGATGCAAAATGAAATATAGTATCCAAGCCAAACTAAGTCACTGTGCCACATCGTTTAAAAGATTAAATGCTCAGTCCCGGTTTCCATTTGATTTATCAGGTTAATATAAACTTCACCACTTCAATTATGTTGTTGTTGTTGTTGTTAACTGCCGTTGAGTGGGTTCTGACTCATAACGACCCTGTATAGGGTTTCCGAGGGTGGCTGTTGAGCTTGAACTGCTGAACTTGAGGTTCAAACTAACTTTGCATTACAGCGTATTTACCCACAGTGCCACACCAGGACTCCCCACTTAGAGTATGTTGTTGCTGTTGTCAAGTGCTGTAGAGTTGATTCCGACTAAGGGTTCCAACCCTTAGTGATCCTGTATAGGGTTTCCAAGGAACAGCTGGTGAGCTTGAACAGCCGACCTTGTAGTTCAAATGGCTTTGCAGTCTGGCGCATTAACTCACAGCTCCACACCAGGACTGCACTTAGAGTATAGTTCCAATAAAACTACAGAACAGTTTATATGTATTGTTAAGTGCCCTTGAGCCAATTCCGACTCACTGCAACCTTATGTACAGTTTCCAAGGAGCTGCTGGAGGGCTTGAACTGATGACTTTGGAGTTAACAGTCCAGTGCTTTTCCTACAGTGCCACACCTTGACTCCTTATATGTATTAAGTGCCTCTTATACCTGGACTGCTAACTGCAAGGTCAACAGTTCAAAACCACCAGCTGCTCCTCAGAAACCCAATATAGAGTCACTAATGGTTGGAACCCACTCAGTGGACTTAGCAACACTTATACATATAAACTGCTTTGTACTTTTATTGACACTATGCTCTAAACCTCTTCATTTACTTTACCTGCCTAACAACAATATTTTGTGAAGATGCAACCTTTTCATTCAAACTTTGCAGTCTACTTAAAAACAGTAAACTATCAAATTCCCTTTAGATCACTAGTTCTCTAGGAGTCTGAGAAGTGAGACATTAGTACAAGCTGGGGTGGGAAGGGGCACTATGAAGATAGCCATGAGTTGTTTGCTTTTGTTTGGGGAGGGGCTGGTTGAATAGGAAGGTTTTGTTAAGGAACTATCTTTAAGTAATAGTTAGGAATTAGATAAAAAGAAAGAGAGGAGGAAGGCTATTCCTATATGTGAGAACATCATGGAGTAAGAAATGAGAATGGTGTGAGGAAAGAAAATCTTCATGATGAGGAAATAGGGGATATAGAGTAGATCCCAAACAGGAACCAAGCAAAAGTATTCAATATACCTTGCGAAATAATGAGTTCTTAATGAGTAGAACAATGTGCTCAAATGTCCATTTTAGGAAATTCAGAGAATAAGCCCTGGACTGTTAACATCAAGGTAGGCTCCTCAGACACTCTATAGAGGATCGCTGTGAGTCAGAGCTAACAACAACAGTAATGGAAGACATAAATCAGGAAAACAGCAGATTGCTATAAATTTAGACTGAAATTATAAAGAGAAAAATAAAGACAACTGCAATGAGAAATAAATAAATGCACAAGTATAATGAGTTATTTTAGTAGTTTTTCTTTCGGAAAAAAATTAAAATAAGCATATATGAAATATGAAAAACAGTAAACAAATTTAATTTAATAAATATTACAAAAATTACTAGGTATATCTCAAAACAAGTTTCAAAAATATACTATATAGCCGACATTTACTGATGGCTTTCTGAAAGAGTTTTAAATCAAGTTAAAGAGAGAATGAGTAATCCTGTAATGGATTAAACTGTGCACCCAAAAATATGTTATAAATGCTAATCCATAGGTGATAATACCATTTGTGGATACGTTTTCTTTGTTATGTTAATGAGATACTATTAACGTGTGGTGTGTTTTAAACTCTTTTCAAAGAAGAGATTAAACAAGTGAGCAAGCAGATATGAGGAGAGATGCCCAGTCACATGAACATTGCCCAAGAGAAGAAGCTCAAAAGATACAGCAGCATTCCTCCAGAGATGGCAGAAGTCGAAAGACAAAAGGGAAGAACACGCACAGAATGTCTCAAGCTGAAAGAGCTGAAGAATACATTCATGCCTTGAAGGATACTATGAAGACCTGGTGGACTTCTGGTGTAGTGCTGTGGATCAGCACTGGACTGCAAGCCACAAGGTCGGCATTTCAAACCCACCAACTGCTCCTCAGAAACCCTATAGAAAGTATCTATGACTCAGAATCGACTTAATGGCCCCTAAAAACAACAACATGGAATCCTGGAGTGGCGCTTTAGGATAAGCACTAGACTGATAACTGCAAGGTTGGTGGTTGAAACCCACCAGCTGGTCCTCAGAAACCCTATACAGGGATGCGATGAGTTAGATCCGACTTGACAGCACTTAATAAAAACACAAGTGGCAAAATATTGCATGACTAAAGAAGCATCAAAGGAAGATGAAAAGAATACACAGTCACTATACCAAAAAGAAGAATCCTTGTGTGGCACTGCAAGGTCAGCAGTTCAAACTCACCAGTCACTCCTTGGAAACCCTATTTAGGGTCACTATGAGTTGGAACCAAATCAACAGCACTAAACAACAATAGCATACCCCAAAAGAATTGATCAATATTGAATCATTTCAAGAGGTAGCATATGATCAAGAGCCTATGGTATTGAAGGAAGAATTCCAAATGCATGGAAGGCATTGGTGAAAAACAAGGCTCCAGGAATTGACAGAAAACAAATTGAAATATTTCAACAAACTGATGGAGCACTAGAAGCACTCATTCGTTCATTTATGCAAGGAATTTGAGAGACCTGGAATTGGAAGAGATCTATATTTGTTGCCATTCCAAAGAAAGATGATCCAGTGGAATGTGGAAATTATCAAACAATCATTAGTATCACATGCAAGTAATATTTTGCTGAGATAACTAAAAAATGGTTGCAGCAATACATGAACAGAGTGTTGCCACAAGTTCAAACTAGAGTCAGAAAAGGACATGGAACTATGAACATCGCTATTGATGTCAGATGGATCTTAGTTGAAAGCAGTGATTACCAGAAAGAAGTTTACTTGTGCTTTATGGACTACTCAAAGGCATTGGACTGTGTGGATCATAACAAATAACAGGAGATTGTAAAGGATGGGTATTTCAGACAACTTAATTTAGCTCATGAGGACCTACCTGAGAACAAAGGGTACTTAATGGTTTAAAATCAGGAAAGGACTGCACCAGAATTGCATTCTTTCACCATACTTATTCAATCTGTATATATATTTTTTATACTTTTTTTTTAATTACTTTTTTTTTTGTTTTTGTTTTTGTAAGCCAGTCACTTCTTACCTTTATACCCCCACATTTTGGGTAGCCAATGTCCAAGCTGCCCATCCCTGTCTATCCTTTGTGTGGAGGGGGTGGGAATAGTTCTTGCAGCAGGGATTTGCTTCCTCTTTTGAGCTACTGCATTTATAGGTGTAGGTCATGTTTATCGAATTGTATCAGATGACGCTTTTTTTCTCTTCTTTCTTCTTCAGGTTGAGCTCTGTTTATCGAGTCATTGAAGCCAGGTCAAGTGGGTATCATCTGCAAGTGTGGGTGTTCTTGTGTCTGTCTGCCCCCTTTTTATCCACTGGCAGCTCCAGTCTCCACTCTAGTCTTCTGTGGCTGTGTCATTGACTCTGAGCCCATGAGTCCCCAGGTGTTGCCTCGCTACTGGCCGACCAGGTCTCCACCTGGGTTCACAGTAGTTTGCTGAACGATGTAGGGCTTAGTTCGCCACTTCATTGATGTTCTTCGGTTACTTCCCCTTCTGGGTGACGTGCGTGGTTGTCAATCAAAACGTATATTTCCCTTGCGTCTTAGTTTTGGAAGAGAATTTGCACTGAGAGGACCTGACCACTTGCCTTGATGTCTCCTGGGCAAGCAACCTGTATGTTCTTGTGGTAACAGTCAGACTGCCCATTTTTTTATTGGGTTATTTGTCTTGTTTTTGTAGCTGTGTAGTAATTTCCTATGTATTTTAGAGATGAGTCCCTTATCCAATATGTCATTGCAGAAGATTTTTTCCCAGTCTGTGGGTTCCCTTTTTACTCTCTTGGTGAAGTCTTTTGATGCACACAAGTTTTTAATTTTTGGTATGTCCCACTCATCTATTTTGTCTATTTTTCAAAATGTGTGGCAATCTGAATATTCCCTGAATTAGCATCCTCACGTTTGTCCCTATTTTCTCATTGATGATCTTCATAATTTTAGGATTCACATTTAGATCTTCAATCCATGTTGAGTTCATTTTTGTATAGGGTGTGAGGCAAAGGTCTTGACTCAGTCTTTTACATATCGCTTTCCAGTTCTGCCAGCACCATTTGTTAAAGAGACTGTCTCTTCCCCATGCAATGTGCCTAGGCACTTTGTCGAAAATCATTTGGCTGTAAGTGGTTGGGTTAATATCTGGATACTCTATTCTATTCCATTGATCAATGTCTCTTTCGTTGTACCAGTACCAGGCTGTTTTGACCACCATAGCCATATAGTAAAGTTTGAAATCGGGGAGTGAGAGACCTCCAACCTTGTTCTTCCTTTTTAGCAGTGCTTTGCTTATCCTAGGTATCTTTCCTTTCCATATAAAATTACTAATTGTCTTTTCCATCTCTTTGAAGAATGTTGGAATCTGGATTGGGATTGCATTGTATGTGTAAATTGCTCTGGGTAGCATTGACATGTTCATGATGTTGAATCTTCCTATCCAGGAACATGGTATGTTCTTCCACTTCTGTAGGTCTCTTTTGGTTTCTTTTACTAGTGCTTTGTAATTTTCTTTGTATAAGTCCTTTATTTCTCTGGTTATGTTTATGCCTAAGTATTTCATCCTTTGTGTGGCTATTGTAAATGGTATTGCTTTCCTAATGTCCTTTTCATCGCTATTGCTGTTGCTGTAGAGAAATCCAGTTGATTTCTGTATGTTAATCTTATACTCTGCCACTTTGCTGAATCTTTTGATGAGGTCTCATAGTTTTTTTTACTGAGTCTTTGGGGTTTTCTATATATAGGATCATATCGTCTGCAAATAGGGAGAGCTTTTCTTCCTCTTTGCCAATTCAGATGCCTTTAATTTCTTTATCATGCCGTATAGCTCTAGCTAAAACTTCCAGGACAATATTGAATAGGAGCAGTGATAAAGGGTATCCTTGTCTGGTTCCTTTTCGCAGG
>NW_006408701.1:5202711-5218446 GCF_000296735.1 Chrysochloris asiatica
CTCTTCAACGATCTCTTCTGTGGATTTCTCTGTTTCTTCTTGTTCTGGAATGCCAATAATTCTTACATTATTCCTCTTCATGTTATCTAGCATGAATCTTAGATGCTCTTCAGATTGTTTTATCCTTTTAGCTGCTTGCTCTTCTACCTTGGCAGTATTGAGATATCTGTCTTCCAGCTTGCTAGTTGTGGCTTCCATCTCTTCTAGTCTGCTCCTTTCCCCTTTCAGGCTATTGTCTATTTCTGATATCTTATTATTGATAACCTGGGTATCTTTTTGCAGGTTTTGAATTGTTTCCAATGCTGTGTCAATCCTATTTCATTTTTCCTGGAGAATTTTTTTAAAATTTCTTCCTTATTTTCCTCAACCCCTTTTTGGATTATTTGAATTTGTTTCCATATCATTCTTCTGAATTCCCTCTCAGGCATATCCAAAACCAGCTCCTCCTCCTCTATAAAGCCTTTGTCTGTCTTCAGTTAATTTGTGTCAGCTCCCCTCTTCTGTTTTGGGACACGCTTCGATAAAATTGATTGTTTCTTATTGGTCATGGTTATTGTTTTACTATTATTATTATTAATAATAATATGATCAGGAGATAGGCTTCCCTTTTCGTCTGTAATGCGTAGCAGATGTTGTTGGGTCTTGTCTAAGTGGTGGAGTATTATGTTGTAGCTTGGCTATATGGCCACTATTGCTGCTTCTTATTATGGGACTTAGGGAGGATAAATTCCCACCTCCAGGAGGGATGTGTAATTCAAAGGACTAAAAGCAGAAGTAATATAAACGCATGGACAGAAATCACCACATTAGAGCAGATATGTGGTTTTGGTTAACTTTTTCTGTCCCCTGTCCCACCAGAACAGCCCCTGGAGGATCCTCGTCGCTAGATAGGAGTGGGGGCAGGAGGCTTAGATGCAGTGACAGATGGGGGATGATGGATGATGTCAAAAAGCCTCTGCCGACTTTCTCACACTCTCTGTGCGTGGGTGAGCTGCACCTGGCCAATTTTTATTGGGATATCAAGCCAGGCTGGGGAGACTTGGCGTGGGGAGAAGCTAGGTCGCCTCTTGCACTTCTTTTTTTTCTTTCTATCTTTCCCCGCTGGAGATGCCGCTTTCTGAACGGGCCGGCCCTGGCCTTGCGCCTGCCCTCTAAACTCTGCAGTCACAGGAGTGACCCACGGACCCACAGGCAAGAGTCCCAAAATACGTGTCTTTCTTTATCCTTATTAGCGCGATTTCTCAAAAATGTGGGCTCAGGAGACTTTATGATAGTTTAAAAGCCGTGGGACTGGTATATGAATGTTTCCTTTGTGAGATCGCACTAGTTTTTCCTCGGAACCCTGTCCCTACCTTACTTCCCAGGCTGTCCTGCTGTACCATCAATCTGTATATTGAACAAATAATCCAAGAAACAGGATTATATGAAGAAGAATGTGGCATCAGGAATAGAGGTAGACTCATTAACAACCTAGGATATGCAGATGACACAACTTTGCTTGCTGAAAACAAAGGGAACTTATTGACAAAGATTGGAGACTACAGCTTTCAGTATGCATTGTACCTTAATGTAAAGAAAATGCAAACCCTCACAACTAGACCAATAAATAACATCATGAAAAATGGAGAAAAGATTGAGGTTATCAAAGATTTCATTTTGCTCAGATCTGCAATCAGTGTGTATGGAAGCAGCAGTCAAAAAATCAAAAGACATATTGCACTAGGCAAATCTGTTGCAAAAGTATTCTTTAAAGTGTTAAAGAGCAAAGTATGTTTGACTCAATCCAGAGTATTTTCAAAAGTGTTTGAAAGTTGGACAATGAATAAAGAAGATCAAAAATGAATCAATACATTTGAATTATGGTGTTGGAGAAAAATATTGAAAATTTCTGGGAACTGACAGAAGAACAAAGAAACCTGTCTTGGAAGAAGTGCAGGAAGAATGCTCCTTAGAAGTGAGGATGATGAAACTTCATTTGTATTTTGGACACATTACCCAGAGGGACCAGTCCCTGGAGAAGGATATCATGCTTGGTAAAATGGAGGGTAAGTGAAAAAGAGGAAGACCCAATGAAATGGATTGATGTAGTGGCAGCAACAATGGGCTCAAACATAACTGTAATTGTGAGAATGGCATCTATTCCCCACACACACCTGATTCTGTGTCTACCTGTCTAATCTGTTATTTTGTTTGTTTTTAACAACTCTTTAAGAGCTTGGAGTGATTAAGTTTATGACACACCCTACAGTAAGATGGCTCCATTAACATAAAAAAGAAAATTCTATTTCCAAATAGGATTCTATATATAGCTATATAGATTATATCGATATGAGTTAGGATTCCAACATGTATTTGTAATCCATAATAATCATGTTTGTTGTTTTTGTCACTGATGATGGTGTTTTCATCACTCTATTCCTAGAACCTGTAGTCCTGGTGTGGAGCTGTGGATTAATGCGCTGGACTGCAAGGTCAGTTTGAACCACAAGGTCGGCGGTTCGAGATCACCAGCGGCTCCTTGGAAACCCTATACAAGGTTGCTGTAGGTTGGAACCAACTCAACGGCACTTAACAACAACAATTCCTAGAATCTAGTCCAGGTCCTGATACATCTTGTTTCTTAATTATTATTTACTAAGAGACATTGTATTTAAAGATGATTGCCACCATCTAAATAGATGGGAAACAGAATGCTGTAATAACAAAATAGCCATGGTCTAAGATCCAAAACCTCCATACAAGTCTAGGCATGACTATATAATGTTGGGAAAGTAACTGTTATCTTTTCGGGTTCTTTAGAATAGAAACCACAAAGACTTTGAAATTCACTCACATCCATTTTCTCAGACTCTAAATCTGAATCCCTTATTTATTTTTCTCAGTCAGACATTACAGATTAATTGTTATGTTTGTATGACATCACTCCCAACTTAGCTCCATTGGGGGACCTTATCTGTTTCTCTTCTATGAGAGCCATGATGAAAAATGGTCTCATAGGGGGCTGTAGCTCTCGGTAATTAATTGACATTACCCAGTCACACAATCACAAGCTTTTGTTTACTTATGTAGTGGTTATGATCCAAATGAATGGGTAAAATTCATTGTGGCCATGGCCTCCCTCAGACCCTTGCCCCCAGGGTGAGTTGACACAGGAAATCTCTTCTGCATACACAAAGCTCCAAGTTTACATTGCAGGCAAAAGGACCCAATGCAAAAGAAGTCTAGGGGTTTTCTGCTTCACAGTGACTGGGAGCAGGGGAAGGGAGTAAGAGGAAAGGGTCTTTGTTCAATTGCACCTGGCCTGATCACCCTGTAGCCAAACTTTGCTCAAATCCAAACAGCATGGCAGTCCAGTCCTCTGACCATGGATCTATTTTACCAGAAAGAACATTTTGTCCCCTACTAGCTACAAGAGTAATTACATGGTACAATTAAGTAGTCATAGATAATCAAAGACACAGAAAAGGTTACTGTGGGTTCAGAACAGGGAGGAAGTTTTCTATAATAGGCAGAGGGTTTTGGGAGAGAGAGACCCAATTCCCAGTCTCCTTATCACAGAATGCTCTGAGCCCAAGGACTCAGCTTTGGCAGCCTGAATGGGAATCTTAAAGGCAGATCACCCTCCCAGCAACTTCCCATCTATGTCCAAGACCTAAAGCTGTCCCTTTCCACTTGCAGGTGCTTGATACATGCTTGTTGAGTATTTGAATTAATAAACCCTGTAAGGGTATTTACAATATTGACGAGTATTTGAAGATACCCGTAGTTCATAAACAGTAAGATAGATATACATATATTTGGCTTAGGTGAAAACTTTAGGAAGAGTTACCAGTTTCAGAGACATCAGAATATAAGTGCTAGCTGAAGCTGTAAGGAAAATAAAATGTGGGCCTCTCAATTATTTTCAATGGTGTATAATTTTCTACTTAAAAAGTAATGCAGAGTCATTGTACAAAGACTGAAAAAAGAAATGTGCCAAGAGGAAAACTAAACATATCTTTTCATGTCTTTGAAAATGCCTGTGATTAACTTAAAACTCCAGTTTTAATGGCAAGATTTATCAATTGCTCAGTACAAGACAGTGTGGGGGTGGTTGGTAAAGGATTTGGAGGAATTATTAAGCAAGCAGAAAACAGTTCCTGCCCTTAAAGAGTAGTCATAGATAATAAAAGAGATTAAATTACATTGAGATTAAATTGAAAGGCCAAAACAAGTCCCATGAAATAATTAAGAAGTCCAAAATACCACACGAAGGCAAGAAAGTGAAGTTAGTTTCTCCAGAGGTAAATTTTTGTTTAGGGCAGGAAAAGGATCTAGAGGCAGGTGTTGGGTAAGACTTTTTAGGGTAGGGAAATAGACAAATAGGAGGAAATGTATGCTATTTAAGTAGGACTCTTGTTTCAGCCACTAATAGCTTGGTGATTCAAATTCATTCTGAGGCACCTCAGAACAAAGGCCTGGCAATCTGTTTCAAAAACCCTTTGGAACATAGTTCTATTCTGAAGCATATAGGATAACATGAGTCAAAATCTACTCCATGACAATTGGATTGAAAATGGTTGAAGGTCTCCTTTCTTTCACAGTTTCACAGAGACAGCTCTCCTATAACACAATGGCCTGTGTGCAAGGAGACTTTGAGGTGACTCTTATTCTGTCACTATTCAATTTGGGATGCTAAGGAAGTTGCTTCTAAGTTCTGTACCTTAATAGGACTAAGGTTTCTTCTAGCTCTGATATTAAAAGCAATAGAAAACATGTCATTTAAATCATCACTCATCCATTTTGCCTCCTTTGACTTTCATATAAAGCATGCCATTAATGGAGAATGCAAGTTGATTTGAGCAAAAGAACGTTTATTTAGACAAAGCATTACTTCCTCAACTATAATAATTTTTACAGACTTTAGAATATTTTAATCCTGAGGCAAAGCCAAGGGCAGATTTGCATAGTGATTGATATAAAAGCTATGCCACCTCCCACTCGACTATTCAGCTTGTACCCAGAATGGGAGAAGGCTCTGAAACAAATTTATGTAATGCAAAACTTTCCCCAAGAAGTACCAAATTGCATACTTAAGTACTTGTAACTAGGGATATGTTCAATGTTTTATAAGTACTGTGTAATTTTCAGACTCCACAAGCAATTTGCCTCCTATGGAGAAATCCTCCTGGTTGACTACTATACACTCCTGCCAAAGGCAGACAAAACCCTGCAGTTTTAATAGTCAAGGCCTTCTCCCTTTTACCCTTGACAGTTCTAGATATTCTTCCTTTTATGTCTCTCTCTTTCTTTCCCTTTCATTTCTCCTATGAAAAGCCAGCCTCCCGTCTCCATTTATACATTAAGGTTGAATTTACCTTCATGACCTCTACTGACAAAGGTTTTTCTGAGAACATACATTCAGACAGTTGGAAAAAATCTTCCCTGTCAGCTCAAACTCAAGGAAAAAGTCCAAAGGTGTGTTCACGTTGCATGTAGAAAAGAATAATGAAAAGTCATGTCAACATGTCAGTGGAAAACCCTTAAAGTGAGACCATGCAGTACATAGTTCATTAATATACAGTTGAACAAAAAATGTGAAATCTGTCAGGTACAACAACAGAAAATGAGAAGCCTCAGTATTGACCAAAGTCCATTAATTCTTGCACATCATTAGAAATGTAGGAGTTGGACTTTTCACATTTTTTCACACAAATCTCCAGATCTGAAATATATTCTCCTTGTCATGTTGTTTCAGAAATAACTTTCCTATTGCTTCGATATGTTCATTGACCTCTTGAACTCTCACCATCCTCTCCCTTTCAAAGAATTCTTTCTTTCTCCAACACAAACCTGACATGAACCTTCAGCATGCATACTAATCAAAATGTGTTTTCTTTTTTGTTGTTGGTAATTTATAGCTTACTGAAAAGGCTATAAAAAATGATTATAGTTTTTATGCTTTTGACAACAGATTCTTTGGGACCAAAGCAGATGAATTCATTGTCTTATCATCAGTTTTCAATCAAACAATTATCAAATGCAAAGTTGAAGGACTGGGCAGTGTTTCATTCTGTTGTGCATAGGGTGGCTATGAGTCAGGTCCAACTTGACAGCATCTAACAACAAAAATTGAAGTAAAATGAACATAAACTACTTACAATCTAGTATCCCTTTCTAATATTTGTAGGGCTTTTAGGTCATAAAACAACTACAATAAATACTAAACTAAACAATAATAAATGCAGAGCAATTTTCTGGGTAGTAGCTTGTTTTTCTTCTTGGAATTTATAGACTCTAAACTCAATTGGGAGTCCTGTTGTAGTGCTGTGGGGTAAACACTGAACTACTTATCACAACTTTGGCAGTTCAAACCCACATGCTGCTCCTTGGAAACCCTATATGAGGTTGCTGTGAGTTGGAACTGACTAGGCAGCACACAACAGTAATGCCCATGTATACTGGGGGCTAGTGATGAGAAAGGTGTGATTCTCTTTTGTTCCCCATAGTTCCCTTGTGACCAGGGGTATGAAGAGCCCCCACACTCATTCAACTCCAGAATAGCTCCTGCTCTACCAGAGGTCAGAGACACCATGCTGGTGCCTGTAGATGGGTGAATTCTGCCTCTTCAGACCAGCAAAATACACAGAGCCTGTCTCCAGCAAGCCCTAGACTAGCAAGAACTCTCATAACCAGCCACTCTGCTCCCAGCTGCCCTCTGAGCCTGAAAGTTCCCTCTGGAAACAAAGACCCTGACCTCAGCCACCATTAGGACCTACACAAAGTACTTCCGGGTTGGCTGCTATTACCATAGACAACATCTAAGACAAGGCACAACACTTCTTCTCCTTATCCCACCTCCTCATCCCACCTCATGAGCTCCTTGACTGGCAGGAGCTCCCCATAGTTTTCTCCTTTCTGGGCCTGCTGTCCTAGTTTTTGTCCCTTTCATTTACTTTTTTTCCCCTTATTATTCTTACTTCTTGCTTTTTTTTTTTATATATCCTTTCTCTGTTTTGCTTTTCTTCTTCTTTTCAATTTTTCTTCCCCCTTCCATCTTTTATTCTTCTTGATTTTTCTTTACATTCTCTTGTTTCTTTTTCTTCTCTTCTTTAAACTCCTTCATTTTGTTTATGGTGCTTTTTCTTTTTAAATTTTCCTTGTTATTTTTATTTTCTTTTTTACAGTTGTGACAATTGCAATTAATCATATTAACAATTACTCACTTTTGAATCATAAGAATCTAATCCCTATCTACTTTCACCAGACCCATCTAAACAAGATAAAAACTATTCAGTGGGAGTGCTGCTACTTTCCCCTGCACACTCTGAAACTAAACTCCCTCTTGAAAAATTGTAAGCCAGCCATTTCATGTCTTTATTGTCTCCCTTTTTAGGTAGCCAATGGCTGAGTCGCCCATCCCTATCAACCTTATGTACAGAGGGGATAAGATTCATCCATGATGTAAAGATTCCGTCCCTCTCAGATAGTATTTTGAGTTGTTACATCCAGATGTATAGGTCAAGTTCCTCTAATTGTAACAATTTACACTTGGTTCCTTTATCAAATTTCTTTAACTTCCTCTAGTCTAGCTCTGGTCATCAAGCCATTGAAGCTAGGTCAAATGGGTACTATCTGAAAGTGTGGGCATTCTTGTGCGTCTCCCCTCACTTTATATCATCTGGACACTTCACTTTCAGCTCTAGCCCTTCATAGCCATGCCCTTGTACATGGGCTCAGGAGTTCCCAGGTCTCACCACACTTCAGATCAACCACCTCTTCCTCTTCATTCTATCATTTCCAGGTTGACCAGAGACTATGGAATGTAGTCGAATTCAGCCCATATCTTCATTGCTACCTTTTCCCCTCTTCCACTCACCAGTAGACCAACGTGGTTTTCTGAAAGCTTACATGCTGCTCATGTGTTCCTTTTGAGTTTCAGTCTTGGAAGGGGTTTGTCCTGAAGGGACTAGATTGCTTGCATTTCCTTTTTATCTCTTTTAAGGTAACACATTTTTTTTTCTTGCTGATGCCTGTTGCTTTCTTTTTTCCTCCTTAATTATTTTCTTTGTTGCTGTTATTTGTTTGTTTGGTTTTGTGTGTGTTTTAATGCTTCCTTCTTGCCCCACCTGACAAGAGACAGCAACCATGACCATAGAAACCAACTACATGTGTACCTCTTGCAACCTCACCCAATAGGCAAGAGCCACTATACCAGCTCTTATAGCTCCTGATCAGTGATGTTGCTGTTGTTAAGTACTGTCGAGTTGGTTCCAACCCATAGTGACCCTGTATAGGGTTTCCTAGGAGTGACTGGTGAGCTTGAAATGTCGACCTTGCAGTTCAAATGACTTTGCAGTCTGGCGCATTAACCCACATTGCCACACCAGCTAGTTGTAAAAACCAGCCAAACCCATCCTGAACTGAATGGCACAAACAACAAATGGAGAACTGTACACAACATTCCATTTTCTATTCACACCCACAAGGAGGCAGGTGGTAAGTGTCTAAGACTACATCAACATACAATCATCAATTAAATACAAATACAACAACACAGTGTCTCAGAGAAAACAGATAATTTCAGTTTACATGAAGAAACAAGACAGAGTTGCTCAAACAAGTAACCACGATTCAGAGCCAAAAACTGTTTCCAAGGAAGAGCAGGTATTGTTATTACCTGATAAGGAATTCAAAAGAATGATATTTAGGTGCATTCAATGGAGTGAGAGGAAGATCAGAAAAACTGCAAAGGAAATCAAGAAGAGTACAAGAAAAAAATTTTAGAAGAATTCAGGAAAACACTACAAGAATAAACTGCCAAAATAAATACAAAATTAGAGAAACAGTATAAAATATGCAAATATAAATTAAGAAGATTAATGTTAAGATTTCAGAAATTGATAATGAACCGAAAGGACAAAGGAATAGATTTGAATCAATGGAAGACTGAATTAGAGAGCTTGAAGACAACTCTCTCAATCCTAGTATGTTAAAACAATCACACACAAAAAAGAAAAATAATACAGGAAGAAAGCCTAATGTTTATGTTGAACATCATCAAGAGGAAAAACTTATAGGTGACTGGAATTTCAGAACAGGAATAGACAAATAAAAGTACAGATAATATTATCAACATGTTGTTGGAAGAAAACATTCCTAACATTATGAAAGACAAGAAGTTAAGCATTTACAAAGTCAAACAAATCCAAAATAGGATAGACCCCTAAAGAAAATCACCAAGATATATCATCATCAAACTTTCTAAACCAAAGACAGAGAATCCCGAGAAAAGCTTGGAAAAACCAAGTTACTGACAAAGGAGACGCATTAAGACTAAGCTCAGATTTCTAAGCAGAAACTATGTGGGCAAGAAGGCAATAAAATGACATATATAAAGATCTGAAAGAAAAACAATGACCATCTATGTCCCTCAAATATTACTAATATTGGGACATTTCAAGATAAACAGAAATTAAATGAATCTTTAATCAGCAGACCAACGTTACAAAAATTCTAAATGGAATTCTTTGGGCTGACAATAACCACAGATTAGCATACATGACAACACACCCAGAAATCAATACAGATACAAAAGTATCCAAAGGAAAACAAACCTAAAAGACTGAAAATAGGGAAACAGAGTTATCAATTTATAATGACGATAATTACAATGTGAAAAGAGATACTCGTGTCTTAACTGGCCATGCAAGTGGCAAAGAAATCAAGTAGGTTTCACAACAAAACAAAATGTATAAAATATAGAATAGCCTCAAAATAAATGTTCACATCAAAATATAAAACAGGAAAATCGTAATGATTTGGTGAACATTAAAATAACAACAACAAAGAAAATATCAAGTAAACCCACAAACAAAAGGAACTCAGCACAGAAAATCATGTTTAACAAAGAACTCAACAAAACACACAAAAAAAACACACAGAAAATGACAACAATCAATTCATAACTATTGACAATTACACTGAATATAAATGGATTAAAGCCACCACTCAAGAGACAGAGAATAAGTAGTAGAATGCATAAGAAAACAGGATCCTTCAATATTTTGTCTACAAGAGGCTCATATTACAGAGAGACAAAAATAGACTAAAAATCAAAGGATGGAAAAATATTTTAAGGTAATGGCAATCAATAATGAGCAGGAGTGGCAATATTAACTTTTGATAAAATAGATTTAAAGACAAAAAGCTGCAAAAGGGACAAAGAAGGACATTATCTCATGATTAAAGGGTCAATTGAACAAGAGAACATACCCATAATAAATACATATGCTCCCCATGAAAGAGCTTCAAAATACATAAATCAAACACTACGAGAATTGAAGAACTAAACAGCTCTACAATAATATTAGGAGATTTTGATACACTACAATTGCTGAAGAACAGAACAAATGCCAAGAAACTCAACATAGAACAGAAGAACTAAAGAACAGAACCAACCAACTTGACCTCATAGATTTATACATTGCACTCAACCCAACATTAGCACAATATTCATTCTTTTACAGTGAACATGAAACATTCTCCAGAATACAACATATGTTTAGGTCACAGATTGCAAGCCTCAGTAAATTTTAAAACATGGAAATACTACAAAGCATCTTCTCAGATCACAATACTATAAAATTAGAAATAAGGAAGAGGAGAATCAGGGGAAAAATTACATACATGAAAATTGAATAGCACCCTGTGTGAGAACTACTGGATAATTGTTGTTAAGTGTTGTTGCTGACCTTATGGTTCAAACCAATCTTATGGTCCAGTGTTTTTCCCACAACACCATACCAACTGGATAATAAAAGAAAAGTAAAAATTCCTTGTAACAAATGTGAATGAAAATACAACATTCTAAAACTTTTGGGACATCTAAAACAGTGCTCACAGGGCAATTTATTGCAACAAACATACACATCCAAAAAGAAGAAAGAACCCAAATCAACACCTTAACCCAAAGCTCCAACAATTACAAAGGAGCAGTAGAAAAGAGATAATAAAGCTTAGAGCAGAAATAAATGAAACAGAAAACAGGAAAGCAATAGAAAGAATCAACAAGACAAAAAGTTGGTTCTGTGAAAGGGTTAATAAAATTGACAAACCACTGGCAAATATAACAAATGAAAATAATAAGATGATGCAAATAACATGAAGAAAAAATGAAATGAGTGGCATCTCAACAGAACCAACAGAATAAAAAAGGATAATAGTAGAATACTATGAAGAATTTTACTCCAACAAATTTGAAAATCTAGAAGAAAATGACAAATTTCTCTAAACACATGAACTGCATAAACTAATACAGACTAAAATAGAAAACTTGAACAGACTTATAACAAAATAGAAAATTGATCAAGTAATTTAGAAACGTAAAAAAAAAAAAAAATCCAAAGTTCAATGGTTTTACTAGTGGATCTGACACCAAGTCTACACAACCTGTTCTAGAACACAGAAAAGAATGGAAACCTCAGATTCATTTGGTAAATTAAGAATAACCCTGATACCAAAACTAGACAAAGACTTCACAAAAAGAGAAAATTATAGACGAATGTTGTTGTAGTTAAGTAACATTGAGTTGGTTTTGACTCATAGTGACCCTGTATAGGGTTTCTGAGGAGCGGCGGATGAATTTGAACTGCCATTCTTGTGGTCCAAACTTACCTTCAGGTACTTCATATTATCTTGCAGCAGCACAGCAGGACCTATATCACTCATGAATACAGATGCAAAAATTATCAACAAGACTCTAGCAAATAGAATCCAACAACATGAGAACATCTAGTTATCTGATCTTTGACAAAGGACCAAAACATATTCAATGGACAAATGATAGTTGCTTTGACAAATGTTGCTGGCAAAAGTGATTATCAAATTGCAGAAGAATGAAACAGGATCCATATCCCACACCATATACAAAACAAACTCAATGTGGATTAAAGACCTATTCTACTACTCAGTCGCTTTTCAGCAGTTTACATGTATTTGACTTTATTTCTTTGGTCTTCCTATTGCTAATTTCTAATTTGATAACATTGTGATCTGAGAAGATGCTTTGTAGTATTTCATTATTTGTAAATTTATGGAGGTTTGTTTTGCGGCCTAACACGTGGTCTATTCTGGAGAGCGTTCCATGTGCACTGGAAAAGAACATGTGTTGTGTTGTTGTCGGCTTCAATGCTCTATACAGGTCTATGAAGTCCAGTTGGCTGATTGTGTTGTTTAGTTCTTCGGTGTCTTTGTCAAGTTTCTTTCTGGCTGTTCTATCCATTTTTGAAAGTGGTGTATTAAAATCACCCACTATTATTGTAGATACGTCTATTTCATTCTTCAAATCTATTAGAATTTGCTTTATATATTTTGGAGCTCTTTCAATGGGAACATAGATATTTATTGTGGTTATGTCACAACAACAACAACATTGTATTCAATTGTCCCTTTAATCATGAGATAATATCTATCTTTATCTATTATGCTGGTTTTTGCCTTAAAGTTTATTTTATCAGAGATTAGTACTGCCACTCCTGTTCTTTTTTATTGCAATTAACCTGGTATATTTTTTTTCTCATCCTTTGACTTTTAATCTGTGTTTGTCTCTGTGTGAAAACTGTGTCTCTTGCAGATAGTATATTGAAGGGTCTTGTTTTTTTTATCCATCCTGCCACCCTCCGTCTCTTAACTGGTGCATTTAATCCATTTACATTCAGTGTAATTATTGATAGGTATGGATTAATTGATGCCATTACGTATGTTTTTTTTTTTTGTGTGTGTGTGTGTGTGTGGTGCTGATGCTTTTCTGTTCTGTGTGTCTTCCAGTGCTGAGTTCATGTTTTTTTGTGTTCTTTCTTGCGAGTTTCCTAATAGTTTCAATATCTCCACGTTCTTCTTTGATTTTCATTTTCTTGATATGTTGTGAAGTGTTAATTTTCTTTGAGGTTACCTTATATTCCATTAACTTTGCCCTTCATTTAGTGTAGTCTATTTTATCCTGTAATCTACCTAATCTTCTCACCATCTGGATGGATATCTGTTCCTACGTCTTTACCTTTTATCACATTGTAATTGTTTTGATCATAGACTGACCTCTCAGATCCTCTGAGTTTTCTCTTGTAGTTTTATTCTGTTCTCATCTCTTCTATTTGTTGATTGAGTTCTGGGAGGTGCTGCCACGTATGTCAATCTCTGGTTGTTGTCTGTTCTTGTTGGTTCTCAGCCCACAGATGTCCCTTTAGGATGTTTTGTAGCACAGGATTGGCTTTGGAAAAATCCCTTAGTTTCTCTTTATCCTAGAAAGTTTTGATTACACCATAGTATTTGATTGATAGCTTTGCTGGATAAAGGATTCTTGGTTGATAGCTTTTTTTTTTTTTTTTTTTTTATATGTCTCTCCATTGCCTTCTTGCCTGCATGGTTTCTGCTGAGAGACCGAACTTAATCTGACTTGCTTGCAATGGTATATAATGCTTCTGTTTTCCCTATCTGGTTTCAGGAATGTCTCCTTATCTTTGATTTTAGAGAGCTTGATTATTATATGTCCTGGTGATTTTCTATTAGGGTCTATCCTTCCTGGGGTTTGTTGAGCTCTTGAATGCTTATCTTTTTACTTTTCAGGATGTTAGAGAAAATTTTTTCCAGCAGCTCTTCAACTATCTCCTCTGCGGACTTGTGTGATTCTTCCTGTTCTGGAATGCCAATAATTCTTAAGTTATTTCTCTTCATGTTGTCCAACATGACTCTTAGACCTTCTTCCAATTTTTTATCCTTTTTTTCTGCTTGCTCTTCTATCTTAATAGTATTGAGAGATTTGTCTTCCAGTGAGAAATTAAACAGGATCCATATGTCTCACAATATATAAATATTAACTTAAAATTTATCAAAGACCAAAATATAAAATCTAAAACTATGTTGTTGCTGTTGAGTCCATTCCAACTCACAGGTCCCCTATGCAGAACAGAACACAACTCGGTCAGTGCCATCTTCACAAATGTTAGGTTTGAGCCCATTAATTGATGCTGCCATTGTTTCAATCCATCTCATTGGGGTAGTTCCTCTTTTTTGCTGACCCTCCACTTTACCAATCATGCTATCCTTCTACAGGGACTGGTCTCTGCTGATAATATGTCTGAAGTATGATAGACTAAGGCTCACCAAAGAGCATTCTGGATGTACATTATCAGACACAGATTTGTTTGTTCTTTTTGCATTCTGTGGTGCTATTAATATTCTTCTCCAACACCATAATTTAAATGCATTGACTTTTCTACGGTCTTCCTTATTCATTGCTTAACTTTCACACGCATACGAGACCTTGTGTATGTGAATCAATCCTCAAATTGATATCTTTGCTCTTTAAGACTTTAAAGAGGTCTTTTGCAGCAGATTTGCCTAATGCAATATGCCATTTCATTTATTGACTGCTACTTTCATAAGTATTGATTGTGGATCCAAGCAAAATGAAATATTTGACAAATTCAATCTTTTCTTTTTTGTCATAATGTTACTGATTGGTCCAATTGTGAAGATTTTCTTTTTCTTTATGTTGAGGTGCAATCCATATTAAATTTTGTGGTCTTTGATCTTAACCAATAAGTATTTCAAGTACTCATCCCTTCCAGTGAGCAAGGTAGTATCATCTGCATATCCAATCCTGATGCCATACTCTTCTTCATATAATCCAGCCTCTTAGATTATTTGCTTAGCATATATATTGAATAAATATGGTGAAAGAATACAACCCTGGGGCACAACTTTTCTGATTTAAAACCATTCAATATCCCCTTGTTCTTTTCAAGAAACTATTTCTTGGTCTACGTACAAGTTCTTAATGAATACAATTAAGTGTTCTGGAATACCCATTCCTTGAAATATTATTCATAGTTTATTTTGATCCACAAAGTATACTGTCAATAAAGCACAAGAAAACATCTTTCTCATATTCTCTGCATTTAGCCACGATCCATCTGACATCATGTCCTCTTTTGAATCCAGATTTAAATTCTGGCAGTTTCTTGTGGATGCACTGGTGCAATCATTTTTAAATTATCTTCAGCAAAATTTTATTTGCATGTAACATTAAAGATATTGCTCAATGATTTCCACATTCCAATGAATCAACTTTTTTTATAGTGGACCAAAATATGGATCTCTTCCACTTGGTTGACCAGGTAGCTGTCTTGGCATAGATTAGTAAGGGTCTCCAGTGCTAAATCAATATGTTGAAAGAATTCAATTTGCATTCTTAAGTTCTTAGGAACTTGTTTTTCTCAAGTGATTCTGAGGAGCGCTGGTGAGCTTGAACCGGTGACCTTTTGGTTCAAATCAATCTTGCAATCTAGTGCATTAACCCACAGTGCCAAAAAAGGACTCCATTTTGTCTATTATTGTTGTTGTTAGGTGCCATCGATTCGGTAACAATTCATAATGACCTTATCCACAGCAGAAAGAAACACTGCCTGATCCTGGGCCAACCTCACTAGGATTGTCACATTTGAGTCCATGGATGCTGCCACTTGGCCATTCCATCTCATTGGGGGTCTTTCTCTTTTTCTCTGATCCTCCACCTAACCAAACATTATATCCTTCTCCAGCTACTGGTCCCTCCTGACAATATGTCTGAAGTATGAGAGGCAAAGTTTGGCTATCTTGGCCTACAAGGAGCACTCTGGCTGCACTTCTTCCAAAATGGATCTATTGGTTCTTTTGGCAGCCCATGGCACTTTCAATATTCTCCTCCAACACTAAAAT
>NW_006408701.1:5219036-5221479 GCF_000296735.1 Chrysochloris asiatica
CAGGTACAGATTCCTCATGAGCACAATTAAGTGTTCCGGAATACTCATACTTCGCAATGTTGTCCATAGCTTGCCATGATCCACACAATCGAACACCTTTGCATAGTCAATAAAGCACAGGTAAACATCTTTCTGGTATTCTCTGCTTTCAGCCAAGATCCATCGGACATCAGCAGTGATATTCCTCCTTCCACGGTCTTTTCTGAACCCAGTTTGAACTTCTGGAAGTTCTTTAATCAATGTATGCTTGCAGCCCTTTCTGTATTACTATTAGTAAAACTTTACTTGCATGGCATATTAAAGAGATTGTCTGATGATTTTCTCATTCCGTTGGGTCACCTCTCTTTGGAATGGGCACAAATACGGATCTCTTCCAATCAGTCAGCCAGATAGTTGTCTTCCAATGCACCTTGGACTTCCCACTTCAGTATCATTGGTTCTTGATCATATGCTACCTCTTAAAATGGTTGAACATTAACCATTTCCTTTTGTTACAGTGACTCTGTGTATTCCTTCCATCTTCTCTTGATGTTTTCTGCATCATTAAATAATTTGTCCAGATAATCTTTCAATAATGAAAGTCGAGGCTTGAATTTTTTCTTCAGTTCCCCAGCTTGAGAAATGCTGAGCATGTTCTTCCTTTTTGGTTTTCTGATTCCAGATCTCTTTACATTTTGTTGTAATATTTGGCTTTATCTTCTCAAGCTGATCATTGAAATTTTCTGTTCAACTTTTGTACCTCCTTATTTCTTCCATTTGCTGGAGAGCAAGTTTCAGTGTCTCTTCTGACATCCATTTTGACCTTTTCCTTCTTTCTTGTCTTCTTAATGACTTTTTGCTTCCTTCATGTATGATGTTCTTGATGTCATCCCACAACTTTTCTGGCCTTTGGTCTTTAGTGTTTAATGTATCAAATCTGTTCTTCAGATGATCTCTAAATTCAGGTGGGATGTATTCAAAGTCATATTTTGTCTTTCGTGGACCTGTTTTCATTTTCTTAAGCCTCAGTTTGTATTTGCATAAGAATAATGAAAGGTCTGTTCCACAGTCTGTCCCTGGCCTTGTTTGGACTGATGATATGAAGCTTTTCCATTGTCTCGTTCCACAGATGTAGTCAATATGATTTCTATGTATTTCATTTGGTGAGGTCCATGTGTATAGTCATCCCTTATGCTGTCTAAAGAAGGTATTTGAAATAAACAAATCATTGATTTTGCAGAATTCCATCATGCATTCTCCATGTGATGCAATCAAGATGGCGGATCGGGTAGATGTGTAGTGAGGAGCTCCATCACCAACAACACAGAATACTGGGACAAGCAGGCTCAGGGGATGGAATATTTAGAAGATTGGAAGGCTTACAGCTAGGAGAATTTGTAGGATAATCAAAAAATACATTGCTTTATAATTCAAGATGCTCAGCTATTCCCGGAGCTGCCATCTTGGGAGAGAACAAGTAGGGGAAGGATCAGAACAGCCACAAATGCCTGACAGAACCGAAGAGATAAAGGTGTGGACATTCAATTTTTTAAGTTTCTGTCCATTGTTCATTGGTCTCTTGCTGACTGCGCACCTCTATTCTGGTAACTAGAGGGGACACCTGGGTGAATGGATAGCCCACCCCTGGATGGTTCTACTACACATGTGCACAGATCTCAAAATTTAAAGTGACAGTTTTGACATAAAACCAAACGGCCACCACTTGTCTGTCTCTCATACTGTGGTGGCTTGTGAGTTGCTGTGATTTTGAGGATTATGCCACTGGTATTTTAAATAAACAGCAGGGTCACCCATGGTGGACAGGTTTCAGATGAGCTTCCAGATAAAGGGAAGAAAGAGTGATGAACTACTTCTGAATGTTTAGTCACTGAAAACCTTATGAATAGCAGAGAAACACTGTCAGATATAGTGCTGGAAAATGAGCCCCTCAGGTTGGAAGGCACTCAAAATGCGACTGGGGAGAGCTGCCTCCTCAAAGTAGAGTTGACTGTGATGATGCAAATGGAGTTAAGCTCATGGGAGAAAAGCCCACAGAACCTTCATTTGCTGATGGGGCACAACTCAAAATGAAGAGAAACAACTGTAACATCCAATGAAAATTGGAACATGGAATGTACAAAGTATGAATCTGGGAAAATTGGAAGTTGTCAAAAATGAAATGGAAAGCATAAGCATCAGTATCTTAGGCATTAGTGAGCTGAAATGGACTGGTATTGGCCATTTTGAATCTGACAACCACATGGTTTACTATGCCAGGAATGACAAAATGAAAAGGAATGGTGTTGCATTCATCGTCAAAAAGAACAATCCAGATCAGTCATGAGGTACAATGCTGTCTGTGAGAGGATAATATCCATGTACCTACAGGGAAGCCCAGTTAATACGACTATTATTCAAATTTATGCACCAACCACTAAAGTCAGTGAGGAT
Organism: Chrysochloris asiatica; assembly: GCF_000296735.1. NCBI lineage: Eukaryota > Metazoa > Chordata > Mammalia > Afrosoricida > Chrysochloridae > Chrysochloris > Chrysochloris asiatica. The sequence goes on from NW_006408701.1 coordinate 5,221,467, forward strand.
GAAATAGAAGAAT
>NW_006408701.1:5221579-5227289 GCF_000296735.1 Chrysochloris asiatica
CATCACGGTCAACTCTACTTTGAGGAAGCCGCTCTTCCCCAGTCACATTTTGAGTGCCTTCCAACCTGAGGGGCTCATTTTCCGGCACTATATCTGACAGTGTTTCTCTGCTATTCATAAGTTTTTCAGTGGCTAAAGAAACGGAAGTAGTTCATCACTCCTTCTTCCTACACTGTCTTCGTCTGGAATGTCATCTGAAACCTGTCCACCATGGGCGACTCTGCTGGTATTTAAAATACTGGTGGTGGATTTTGCTCATAGAACCCTTCAATATTTTAAGCCAATACTTGAATTTTCCTTCAGTTCTTTCAACCTGAGAAATGCTGTGCATATTCTTCCCTTTTGGTTTTATAACTCCGGGTCTTTTCATATTTCATTATAATATTTGACTTTGTCTTCTTTGGCTGCCTACTGAAAATTTCTGTTCAGCTGTTTTACTTCCTTGTTTCTTCCATTGGCTGTGTTTTCTCTATGCTGGAGAGCAAATTTAAGAGTCTCTTCTGACGTCCATTTTAGTCTTTTCTTTCTTTCCTGTGTTTAATGACCTTATGCTTTCTTCCTGTATGATGTTCTTGATGTCATTCCACATCTTAAATGGTCTTGGGTCTTTAGTGTTTAATGCATCAAATCTGTTCTTCAGATGTTCTGTAAATTCATGTGTTATATGTTCAAGGTCATATTTTGGCTCTCATTGACTTGTTTTAATTATTTTCTGCTTCAGTCAGAACTTGCATAGGACCAAGTTAGTTGATGTTCTATTCCACAGTCTGATCCTGCCCTTGTTTTCGCTGATGATATCAAGTTTTTCCTTAGTCTCTTCCCACAGATGTAGTCAGTTTAATTCCTATATATTCCATGTCTACAATTGCCCTTTATGCTGTTCAAAAATGATATTTGCAATTAATAAGTCACTGATCTTGTAAAATTCTATCACATGCTCTCAGAAAAATTTTATCATCAAAGTCATACTTTCCAACTACTGTTCTTTCCTTTTTTTTCCAAACAGCACCTTCCAATCACCAGTAATTATCAATACATATTGATTGCTAGTTTGGTCAATTTTACACTTAAGAAATTTATAGGATTCTTCAATTTCATCATCAGTGACTTTAGTGGTTGGTGTGTAAATTTGAATAATAGTCAAATTATCTGGTCTTCCTTGTAGGCATATGGATATTATTCTATTACAGACAGCATTGTACTTCAAGATAAATCTTGAAATGCTCTTTTTGACAATTAATGTGATGCCATTCTCCAAAGTTCTCATTCTTGGTATAGTAAACCATATGATTGCCAAGTTCAAAGTGGTCAATACCAGCACATTTCAGCTCATTAATGCCTAGGATATTGATCTTTATGCATTCTATTTAATTTTTGACAACTTCCAGTTTTCCTAGATTCATACATCATACTTTCCACATTATAATTATTAATGGATGTTTACATCTGTTTCTCCTCAATTTGATTTGTGCCCTACCAACAAATGAATGTCTTCAAAGCTTTTCTCCATTCATATCATTATGGTCTACTGTACTTTGAGTAGGCAGCTCTTTCCCAGTTGTATTTTGAATGCCTTCCATTGTAAGGGACTCACATTCCAGCACTATATCTGACAACATTCCATTGCTATTCATAATATTCTAGGCATTCCAGCACTATATCTGACAATGTTCTGCTACTATTCATTGGCTAAACATTTAGGAGGATCTTGCCTCTCCCTTTTTCTAGTCTGTTTTAGACTGAAAGCTCCACTGAAACCTGTCCACCATGAGTAACCCTGGGTTGTTGTAAAGTGCCATGGAGTCAGTTCAGACTCATAGCAGCCCTGTATAGGGTTTCCAAGAAGTGAATGGTAAGCTTGAACTGGCCAACTTGTGGTTCAAATTAACCTTGCAGTCCAGTGCATTAACCCACAGTGCCACACCAGGACTCCTGCATAACCCTGATGGTATTTTAAAAGCCTGTGGTATAACTTCCAGCATCACAATAACACACAAGACACTACAGGATGACAAACTGACAGATCTGTGATGAACCTAAAACTATGCAGATCATGAAAGAGAAAATAGGGTCAAACTTTGGACCCTAATAGCTTCAAAAAGGTTATTGGAAATACTCTATTATATCCACTACATTTTTCCACAAACTTTCTGTAGTCCTTTTTTACATGCAGAAGACAAACCATACTACTAGGACCATCCCAAAATTTAACATTTGTATGCATAAAAGGACTTCATCTAAGGACTGGAAAGAAAAATTAGCAAAGGCACAATGGACAAGGAATTAATCTGTAAGATTTATACAAAGCTTCAAAGCATCAACAGCAAAAAACCCACAAACAATCTAATTTAAATAGATATGGTACTAAGAAGGTAGTCAAAAAAACACATGAAGAAATGCTCACAATTATTACCTATTTGTTATGGTTAGATGCCATCGAGTCAGTTACATCTCATAGAGACCTTATGCACACAGAATGAAACATTACCCAGTCCTGTGCCATCCTCACAACCTTTGTTAAGCTTGAGCCCATTGCTGCTGCCACTGTGCCAATCCGTCTTGTTAGGGGTCTTCCTCTTTTTTGCTGATCCTCCACTTTACCAAGCATGACGTCCTTCTCCAGGGACTGGTACCTCCTGATAATATGTTTGATATGAGAGAAGAAGTCATGTCATTCTGGCTTTTAAAGAGCACCCTGGCTTCATTGTTTTGAACACAGATTTGTTTTTTCCTCTAATAGTTTATGGTGCTTTTAGTATATTTAACACTGTAACTCAAAAGCATCAATTATCCTATCATGTTCCTTATCATCTGACCAGTGTTCATATGTATATGAAGCTATTGAAAAGAGCATGGCCTGGGGCAGGCTCACCTAGTTCTCAAACTGACATCTTTGTTCTTGAACATGTTAAAGAGGTCTTGTGCAGCAGATTTGTCTAATGCAATATGTCATTTGATTTCTTGACTGTTGCTTCCATGAGTATTGATATAGAATCCAAGAAGAGTGAAGTCTTTGGCACCTTCAATCTTTTCTCCATTTATCATGATGTTATTTTGAGTCCAGTGGTGAGGAATATTGTTTTCTTTACATTGGTTGGATGGTTATGTGCCGTGGAGTCGGTTCCAACTGATAGCGACCCTGTACAGGGTTTCCGAGGCTGTAAATCTTTACAGGAGCAGAAAGCCTCATCTTTCTCTGGTGGAACAGCTGGTAGTTTTGAACTGCTGACCTTGACGTTTGCATTCCAATTTGTAACCACTACGCTATCAGCAACCAAAACTGAAGACTGTGTTCTTTGATCCTCATCAGCAAATATGTTAGGTTCTCTTTGCTTTCAGCAAGAAAGGTTATATTATCTGCATATTATAGGTTATTTAAGAGTCTTCCTCCAATCCTGATGCCAAATTCTTCTTCACATAAGCCAGTTTTTCAGATTATTTGTTCAGCATGCAGATTGAATATGTATGATGAAATAATACAACTGTGGTGCACACCTTTCCTGATTTTAACCATTCAGTGTCCCCTTGTTCTGTTTGAATAACTACCTCTTGCCCTGCATACAGGTTCCTCATTAGCACAATTAAGTGCTCTGGAATACTCAGTCTCCACAACGTTGTCCATAGCTTGTCATGATTCACAAAATCGAAAGCCTTTGCATAGTCAGGAAAGCACAGGTAAACATCTTTCTTGTGTTCTTTGCTTTCAGCTAAGATCCATCTGACAGCAGAGATGATATCCTTCATCCCACATCCTCCTTTGAATCCAGCTTGAACCTTTGGAAGTTCCTTGTCAATGTACTGCTGCAGCTGTTTTTGATTTATCTTTAGCAAATCTTTACTTGCATGTGATATTAATAATACTGTCCAATGTTGGGTCATCTCTCTTTGGACTGGACACAAATATGGATCTATTCCAGTTAGTTTGCCAGGTAGCTGTCTTCCAAATATTTTGGCATAGATGAGTCCCTCCAGTGCTGCATCAGTTTGTTGAAAGATTTCAATTTGTATCCCACCAATCCCCTGAGACTTGTTCTTTGCCAATGCTTTCAATGTGCCATGGACTTCTTACTTAGGTACCATTGGCTCTTGATCACATGCTACTTCTTGAAATGCTTGAACTGTGTGATCACATGCTATCCCTTGAAATGGTTGAATGTTGTCCACTTCTTTTTGGTACAGTGACTCAGTATATTCCTTCCATCTTATTTTGATGCTTTCTCTGTTAGGGTTGTATTCTTTCACTATACTATTCAATCTGTTCACTGAGCAAATAGTCTGAGAGGTGGGCTATATGAAGAATGTGGCATTAGGATCTGAAAAACTAATTTACAACCTTCAATATGCAAATGATACAATCATTAGAGAGAGGCAAGTGAAAACAACAATGAGGTATCATCTCACCGTAACATTAAAAGCAAAGTTAGAAAAAGAGAAAACAACAAATGTTGGTAAAGGTGTGGAGAGATTGGAACCCTCATACTCTGCTCATGGGACTGTTACATGATGCTACCACTGTGAAAAATTGTAAGGTGATTTGTTAAAATATTGAGAATATAAATATCATATGATTCAACAATCCAAATACTAGGTATAGGAAAGTAAGACAAAAATTACTACTATAAAATCATAGAAAACTTTATTAAACAAAAATAGCAAACATAGAACAAACAAGATGGTGGATCAGGTAGTAAAGAGCTCCGCCAATAACAACACAGAATACCTGACCAAGCAGGTTGAGGGGATAGTCCCAGAACTCTGAACCACATATGAAGGGATACTTAGAAGGTTGGAAGGCTTACAGCTGGGGGAATTTGTGGCAGAAGCAAGAAATCTATTGCTTTCTAGTCCAGGACGCTCAGCTGCTCAAGAAGCCACCATTTTGGGTGAGACCAAGCGGGGGAAGGATCGGAGCGGCCACAGATCGGTTCTGTCTGGTAAAACCGCAGAGATAAAAGTGTGGACATTATTTTCTTTTGGTAGCTGTTCATTGGTCCCTTGCTGTCTGTGCACCTCCATTCTGGTGACTATAGGGGTGCCTGAGCTAGTGGGCACCCCAGCACCACCCTAGGAGGGCTCTACTACCCATGCGCACAGATCTCCTCGAAATTTAAAGAGACAGTTTCCAATTAAAAGAAAATGGCTACAGCCGGAGCTGAACTGTGTCCAACTAGAGAAAAGGCCTGAATGGGGATTGTGGAGCGGGACAAGCAGACAAAAGAAGAAATAGGCCAAAAATTAAACCCTAAGTTACATCAAAATGACCAACAGTGGTATCTTGAAATTGCTCAGGAAGTAGAGTGAAAAAGGAAGCCCATTTGCTGATCACATCTACCTGGAGGCATTCAGAAAGCATAAAAAATACCAAAATACACAGCCATCTAAGTATTAAGTCCACAGATAACCCCTGAAGGTGCCAAAAAACAGAAGCAGATGACCATATCTGCACATGTCCAGAAATGAGATAAAGTGACTGAGGTAAATGAGCTGGAAGTAGACCTACACTCCATACTGGAAGATGGGCAGGCTTTGGAAATGCCCGAGAAGGAATTCAGAAAAATGATTATAAAATGTATCAAAACACTATACAATGCAGTTGAGAAAAATAAGGATGAAGTCAGTAAAGTGCTACAGGAACAATCAAATAAGATAGATACAGCATTGGAAACAATTCAAAACCTACAGAAAGAGGTCCAAACGATTAATAATAGAA
>NW_006408701.1:5227859-5228385 GCF_000296735.1 Chrysochloris asiatica
AAGCTGTCAATTAAATACAATGGTGTAATCAAAACATTCCAGGATAAGCAGAAGCTAAGGGATTTTGCCAAAGCCAACCCTGCTATGAAAAACATTCTAAAGGATGTTCTGTGGACTGAGAACCAACAAGAACACACAACAACTACAGAATGACGTACATGGCAGCATCAACATGAATTCAGTCAACAAATGAAAAAGTCAAGTACAGAATAAAAATATAAGAACAGAGGATCTGGGAGGTCAGTCTCTGCTGAAAATAATTACAATGTGAAAAAAGGTAAACACAGAAGAACAGAGATCCAGGTGGTAGAAAGGTCAGGTAGATTACTGAATAAAATAGAGTGTCTTAAATGGAGGGAAGAACTAATGAATATAAGGTAACCACAATGCGGTTGGGATGGGGGGGTTATTTTTGGTGTTGGGGAGGGCAATACAAGAAGGGACGAGGAGGCAGAAGAACAAGATAGATAGGGGAACACTGAGTCAGGTTTGCATGGCCTAGTGGACAGAGGTAAATAGTGATGCA
>NW_006408701.1:5229408-5238635 GCF_000296735.1 Chrysochloris asiatica
GGATAGAGAGAAATACTTTTAACTGATGGTATATGGAGGGGATTATAATCAATGTAATGAAACAAGGTATATGAATTGTTGAATGTGAAACTGATGATGTGCCCTGTAAACTTTCATTCAATCCACAATAAAAACCTTAAATTAAAAACAAACAAACCACAGGGACTATCAAAACAAACAAAAAATAAATAAATAAAAAATAAAGCTATTTTTTCTCAACAAAACCTTCATCTAAGTCTATATAAGGAATAGCACTACGGCACTATAGGATAAGCACTGGACTGTTAACTACAAGGTTGGCTTTTCAAACCCACCAACCGATCCTTGGAAACAGTATGCAGTGTCACTATGAGCCCTGATGTGGCGTTGCAGGATAATGCACTGGACCACAAGCAGCCACAAGATCAACAGTTCAACCCCACCCGTTGCTCCTTGGAAACACTATACAAGGTTGCTATGAATCAGAACTGACTTGAGGGCACTTAATAGCAACCCTGCCCCCAAAGAATTCTGTGCTCTTTGATGTACACCATGTTAAAATGGCAGTTTTGGCAACATTGAGGGACTCAAGTCATGTTCCTTTAAAATATTCTTTGAGATTTTTTTTTCAAAAAAGAAGTCTGAAGGAGCAACACAAGGCTCTGTAAGGTGGATTGGGTAAGGTTTCATTCTCACAGGACAGCCCGTGCTATCCTTTAAGAATGAGCAGGTGCATTTCACTGATGGACATTTTTTCCTCAAAACAACGTTCCTGGCCATTTTCAATTGTCTTAAATCTTCTTAATAAGCCTCTGTATTCATTTCACCTTCAGAAAAAAAAAAAAAAAATCTGTCAAGATTATCCCATTGAAGTTAAAAAAAAAAAAAAAAGTCACCATAACCTTCTGAACTGACCTCTCTGCCTTGAACTTAATTGGTCCAGCAGATGCCCATGGGAGATACTTGCTGATTTAATTGGACCATTTTTAGGAAGCACTCTAATGAGATTAAGACAACTGTGCTAATGAGAGAACTGGTACAATCATCCACTGATTGCAGACACATTTAAACATGTTTTATTTGGAATATACCTGAAGATGTGTGAACTGGAGCCTTAGTAGCAATACTCTTTTACTCACTTTTGTATTGTTGTTATTGTTGTTGTTACGTGCCGTTGAGTCGGTTCTGACTCATAGAGTTTCTGAGGAGCATCTGATGGTCTTGAACCGCCTAGAGAAATAAGAGCCATGACAGAAAGAAATATATGCACACCCATTTTCATCACAATATCAAAAAGATGGAAACACACTAAGTGTCAATCAATAGATGAATGGATAAATAAACTGTGGTACATGTATACTATGAAATACTACACAGCATTGAAGAAAAACCATGAATCTGCAAAGCACATTATAACATGAATGACCTTGAGGACATTATGCTGGGTGACATTATTAAATCACAAAAGGACAAATAATGTATGAACCACTACTGCAAAAAGTCAAGAAAAAGTTAGGAAGCAAAATGAAACATTCTTTGAAGGTCACCAGGTATGGGAGGGGAATTATAATTTATGCATTTGAGTTATGGTGTTGGTGAAGAATACTGAAAGTACTAAGGACTGCCAGAAAAACAAACACATTTGCCTTAGAAGTCATCAGAATGCCTCTTAAAAGTACTTTGTCTCACGTACTTCAGATATGTTATCAGGAAGGACCAGTCCCTGGTAAAGGACATATGAATGGTAAACTAGAGGGTCAATGAAAAAGAGAAAGACCCCAAATAGATGACTTGACACAGTGACAGTAATAATGAGCTCAAGCATAACAACAATTGTGAGGATGGCACGGGGCCAGACAATGCTTCATTCTGTTGTGCATACGGTCATTGTGCAACAACATGCTTCTAAATTTCTAAATGATGTTTCTCAAAAGAAGTACAGATACATTGAAATTTCATTTTTAAAATAAACCAAACTGATTTGGTTATGAATTCCAACATAGTGAGTTTAAGAGATCAAGGAAATGGGCTCTAGGATTTGATTTCCTAGGTTTAAGTCACTGTTCTGCCACTAGGTTATTGTGTGACTTTAAGCAAATTACTTCATGTTAATTTATACATCAATAATATAGGAATTGGACTCACTTGGTGCACTTGGTGAGGCGGGCAGCCGCAAGCTCCACCCCTGGTGCTGCAGCCAGGTCTAACTGAGGAAAAAAGAGTGATGAAAATTGAAGACACTTGGAAACCATTCATCCAATAGACTATTGCAGCATATGAACATCAGTCTCCATGACTCTGAGACCAGAAGAACTAGGTGGTGCCCAACTGCTCTGGAAGGGGTAATATTAGAAAGGAATGACATTAGAGTGGGTGAAAATGTGGAACAAAATCCAAAATTAGAAAAATAAGTCCAGGTTTACCTGTCAGAAAGAGACTAGAGGAACCTGAGCTGATGGTCCATAATCACACTTCAGGTCTGGAACCAAACTTACCCCTGTCCTCAATGTTCAGCCAAGCAGTAGATTGGTATACCAGGGAGACAGTCACACTGGTGGGGTCTGCACATCATAGACTGGTCAACTCTTCAAGATCAAAAGGGCAACATTTACCTAAGAACAATGTTCAAAGGGTGGAGAAAGAGGGGGATTGGAATTTTAAAAAAATATTAAGAAGAATCATAGAGAGGAAGTATGTGATGCATGATGTTGCACTGAGGTTATTGCAATCAGTGAAATGAAACAAAGTATATGATTTGTTGAATGCTAAAACTGATGATCTGTTCTGTAAACCTTAGCTCAATGCAAAATATAAAGGCTTTAAAAGGTGAACAATAATAATAATAATAATAATAATATAGGGGTGGAAGTCCTGGTGTGGTGCTGTTGGTTAATGCACAACACTGCAAGGCCAGTTTGAACCACATGGTCAACACTTTAAGCTCACCAGCTGTTCCTTTGAAATCTTATTCAGGGTCACTATGATTTGGAACTGACTCAATGGCACTTAACAACAACCAGTCTATAAGAGGAAGCATGCAAAATGCTTAACATAGTGGGTACATGGGCAGTCCTCAACTAACTTTCAGTATTATACAATGAGGTAGATTGCAGGACTTGCACTAATGCCACACACTCAATTTTTAAACTCTCAAAGGCTGTTACTGATGCCACATTCAGAGTGGATCAAGTAGAGAATGGCACCAACAAATTTATATCACCTTTGGCTAGTGTCCTCTTTTGTCAGACATGCTTCGCTTTGCCTCTGTTTCAGTGGTGGACTTATTTCAGGCTCAGACTTAGTCCATAAAACTGCTCTAATTTTAATGGAGCTAGTGAAAGCTGAATTCAGAAGAGGCCGTGGAACGAGAGATATCATTGCAGATGTCCGATGGATCTTGGCTAAAAGCAGAGAATATCAGAAGGATGTTTACCTATGCTTTATTGACTATGCGAAGGCTTTCAATTGTGTGGATCATGACAAGCTATGGACAACATTGAGAAGTATGAATATTCCAGAACACTTAATTGTACTTCTGAGAAATCTGTACCTGGACCAAGAGGCAGTTGTTCGAACAGAACATGGGAACACTGAATGTTTTAAAATTGGGAAAGGTGTGCGACAGGGTTGTGTTTTTTCACCATACTTGTTCAATATGTATGCTGAGCAAATAATACGAGAAGCTGGGTTCTATGAAGGAAAACGTGGCGTCAGGATTGGAGGAAAACTTATTAACAATCTGAGATATGCAGATGATACAACCTTGCTTGCTGAAAGTGAAGAGAACTTAAAATATTTACTGATGAAGATCAAAGACCACAGTCTTCCGTATGGATTACAACTCAATGTAAAGAAAACAAAAATCCTCACCACTGGACCAATAAACAGCATTCTTATCAATGGAGAAGAGATTAAAGTTGTCAAGGACTTCATTCTTCTTGGATCAACTATCAACATTCACGGAAGCAGCAGTCAAGAGATCAGACGACTGTTGTATTGGGAAAATCTGCTGCACAGGAACTTTTTAAAGTATTGAAGAGCAGAGATGTCAGCTTGAGGACTAAGGTGCACCTAACCCAAGCCATGGTATTTTCAATAACCTCATATGGATGTGAAAGCTGGACAGTGAATAAGGAAGATCGTAGAAGAATTGATGCCTTTGAGTTGTGGTGTTGGAGGAGAATACTGAAAGTGCCGTGGACTGCCAGAAGAACCAATAGATCTGTTTTGGAAGAAGTGCAACCAGAATGCTCCTTGGAGGCCAAGATGGCTAGGCTTCATCTCTCATACTTTGGACACATAGTCCAGAGGGAACAGTCGCTGGAGAAGGATGTCATGCTGGGTAAGGTGGAGGGTCAGAGAAAAAGAGGAAGAGCCCCAATGAGATGGATCAGCCAGGTGGCATCATTGATGGCATCAAGTGTGGCGGCGATAGTGAGGTTGGCCCAGGATCGGACATTGTTTCTTTCTGCTGTGCATGGGATCGCTATGAGTCGATTCCAACTCGATGGCACCTGACAACAACAACAACAAGTGAAAGCACATACAGAACGTACTTTCTTTTGTTGTAGTCACTTGGGATCACTTAATGATGTGGAACACGAGTAGGCCAGTCGAATGTATAACTTTGTTGTTGACTTGGGATTTTCTGCTAGTATATTCATAATAATTTTTAGTATGAAATCTTGCAGCTTTCATCAAGAGAAATAATGACAGACTGATAGATTGTTTGGGGCACCAAAAAAGATATGGCTGTCAATTATTGCTATTTTGAAAATACAAAAATTGTTGGCTTTTTGTTTGTTTGTTTCTTAAAAATGTTGGGCTGTTTTCCAAAACAATGAAGGTTGTTTGTGGGGGGGGAAATGGTTTTAGAAAACTATGCATATTGTGGCTTCATTAATCAAGTCCTAGATGCAATATTCTTAAAATAAAGGTAGTTCAGAGATAATGAGGAGCTTTCCTACAAAGGTGGGAACTTAACAACTACTTTTCATCTCCCCAGCATCTTCCTGCCACCACGAGGTACTAATTACCTTCAAAATGTTTCTCCACAACTTTATCCCACATATTTTTGTTTTTCCTAGATCTTCTCTCTTTTCTGCCTCTCTCTTTCTAAAACAAACATCTCTTACATTTAACTTTTTCCCCAGAAATCTTGTAAGTGAATTTGTGTATGTATGATGGTAAGTTAAAAAGTATTTGCTACTAGAATTCCAGTTCATACATACATGCGTTTATTTCAAGTAAAACATGTTTAAACATATCTCTTCAATCAGTGGATGCTTGCAGAAAAGTTCTCTCATAATTCACTTGTCTCAGTCTCCTTTGGTGCCTTAAAAAAAAAAAAAAAAGATCCAATCAGCAGTGGCTTCCAAGGGGATCTGGTAGCCCAGTCAAATTCAAGGCAAAGAAATCAACTCATAAGGTTATGATGACTGTTTGGGGAAGATTTCATAGAAATAATGAAGATACACTTTTTTCAAAGGACATAGATTTGTCATGGGGCAGGTTAAGAAGAAATATAAGAAAACTAAAACCTGCATAGGTAAGAAAAAGGCAGGGAAGTTGTGCTGAAGAATATTTTTTCATCATTATAATCCACCCTTCCCATTGTCTGTAAGTTTATTGTATTGTGGTAGCTTGTGTGTTTCTGTGATGTAGGAATCTATGCTACATAATTTTGAATACCAGCAGGGTCACCTGTGGTGGACAGGTTTCAGATGAGCTTCCAGACTAAGATAGATGAGGAAGAATGAGAGGTGGACAACTTCTGCATATTGAGTCACCAAAAACCTTATGAATTACAATGGAACACCGTCAACACCAGAATATTGAATATTGGAACATACTGAACACACCAGTTTATTGTCAGATATAGTGCAGGAAGATGAACTCCTCAGGATAGAAGGCACTCAAAACGCGATGGGGGAAGAGTTGCCTCCTCAAGGTAGGGTTGACAGTGAAGATGCAAATGGAGTAAAGCCCTCCAGACCTTCATTTGGTGATGCGGCACAATTCAAAATGAAGAGAAGCAGCTCTATAACCTCTATTCATAATGAGAACATGGAATTTACAAGTATGAATCTAGGAAATTTGGAAAGTGTCAAAATGGAATGCGTAAACACCAATATCCTGGGCATTAGTGAGTTGAAATGGACTGGTATTGACCATTTTGAGTCTGACAATCATCCAGTTTACTATGCCCGGAATGACAAATTGAAGAGGAATGGCATCACATTCATCGCCAAAAGAACATATCAATATCTATCTTGAAGTATAACATTGTTTGTGATAGGATAATATCCATCTACCTATAAGGAAGACCATTTAATACCATTACTATACAAATTTACAGACCAACTACTGAAAACAGTGATGTTGAAATTGAAAAAAAAATCTATCAACTTCTTCAGTCTGAAATTGACCAAACATGCAATCAAGATGTAGTAATAATTCCTGGCAACTGGGATGCAAAAGTTGGAAACAAAGAGGAAGGATCAATAGTTGGAAAATATGGCCTTGGTGAGATTAAGGATGCTAGAGATCACATGATAGATTTTTGCAAAACCCATGACTTGTTCATTGCAAATAGCTTTTTTAAACAACATAAAAGACAACTATACACATGGACCTTACTAGATGGAATACACAGAAATCAAATTGACTTCATCTGTGGAAACAGAAGGTAGAAAGGGTCCATATCATCAACCAAACAAGGCAAGGGAAGAATGCAGAACAGACCATCAATTGCTTATATGCAAATTCAGGCTAAAGTTGAAGACAATTAAAACAAGCCCCTGAGATTTAAAATATGAGTTTGCATATATCCCACTTGAATTTACAGATCTCTGAAGAAGAGATTTGTTGCATTAGACACTAAAGACCGAAGACCAGACAAATTGTGGGATGACATCAACAGCATCATACAGGAAGAGAGCAAAAGGTCATGAGGGAGACAAGAAAGAAGGAAAGTACCAATATTGTTGTCAGGTGCATTGAAATCATTGGCAAAAAACAAGGCTCCAGGGACTAAGAGCATACAAATGGAACAGCAACACTACTAATGTATGCTCTATGAATGATGGTATGGTCACTTTCACATCATTCACAATCAAATGGGCGACATGTACCTAAGGACAAAGGTGAGAAGGAATGGAAAGATAGGTGGAATGGAAATAGGAGCCACAGGGAGGAAGCAGAATAACTGTTGTCCCAAGGAGGGAATTGCAATCACTGAGATGAAACAAAATGACGTGATACCTTTGTTGAATGTAAATTTGATGATCTTGTCTGTAACTTGCACTAAATTAAAAATAAACCGTTTTTTTTTTAATCAGATCACAGAATGCACAAAGTATGTATCTAGGAAAATTAAAAGCTGATGAAAAATGAGATGGAATGCATAAAGATCAAGATCCGAAGCGATAGTGAGCTGAAATGAACTGGTATTGGCCATTTTTAACGTAGCAATCATATGGTTTACTATGCCAGGAATGACATATCGAAAAGAACTGGCATCCCATTGATGATGGAAAAAAACCCAAAACAGTTCAAGACCTATCTCGATATATAATGCTATCTGTGATTGGATAACATTCATACGTTTACAAGAAAGACCAGTTAATACCACTATTATTCAGATTTACACAACAACCAATAAAGCTAGTAATGATGAAACTGAAGAATTCTATCAACTTCTTCAGCCTGAAACTGATTAAGCATGCAATCAAGATGCACTGCTACTTACTAGTGATTGGAATGTAAAGGTTGGAAACAAAGAGGGAGGATCAGTATTTGGAAAATATGGGCATAGTGACAAAAATGATGGTGGAAATCAGATGATAGAATTTTGCAAGACCAATGGCTTGTTAATTGCAAATACTTTCTTTACACGACGTAAAAGGCAATTATAAAGATTGAACCTCACCAGATGGAATACACAGGAATCAAATTGTCTACATCTATGGGATGAGGAAGTGGAAAAGCTCAATATCATCACCCTAAACAAGGCCAGGACAGATAGAGCCCATTTCTAACAAAACCAATAATTTATGTATAATTGGTTTTGTTGTTGTTGTTGTTCATTTTGCTGTTGTTGTTAGGTGCCACTGAGTTGGTTTTGACTTATAGTGACTATTTTCACAGCAGAACAAAGCTCTGCCTGGTTCTGCACCATACTAACAATTGATGTTAGGTTTCAGCCCTTTGCTGCTATCTCTGTCATTCCATATAGTTGGGTGTCTTCCTTTAAATGTCAACCCTCATCCTTACCAAGTGTGATGTTCTTCTACAGGGGCTGGCCCTCCTAATAATATGTCCAAAGTATGAGAGACAAAGTCTCTCCATCCTGGCTTCCAAGAAGCACTTTGACTGTACTTCTTCCAACACAGATTTGTTTTTCTTCTGGCAGTCCAATACCATTATTCAAATGCATCAATTATTCAACAGTCTTTTTTATTCATTGTCCAACTCACACATGCATATGTTGTTGTTGTTATTAGGTACTCCATAAAGCCTATACCCACTCATAGTGATCTTATGCACAACAGAACAAAACAATGCCCAGTCCTGTGCCAACCTCACAATCATTGCTACACTTGAACCCACTGCTGCTTCGACTGTGCCAGTCTATCTCATTAGGTGTCTTCCTCTTTTTCACTGACTCTCACTTTACCAAGCATGATGTCCTTCTCCAGAGACTGGTCCCTCATGGTAATATGTTTGAATTATGAGAGATGAAATCTGGTCATCCAGGATTCCAAGGAGCATTCTGAGGACTCTAGACTCATGGAAAGAGAGGGACTGAGTGCTAGTGGCCAGGAGGCAGGCTTGTAGAATGTACCCTTTCATTGTTTTAATTATTATAAATTCCTGAGTGTTTTTGTGTACATATCCACACCTCCACACCCCACACCCCAAATAAGAAAAACAAGAATGAAAACAAATACTGATGAATGATGATTCACGGAGGAGATTGTAATCATTGTAATGAAACGATGGTGTAAAGCCGATGTTCTCCCATGTAAACTATGACTCAGTTCACACACAAAAAATAAAAAAAACCAGGGAGGAGATCCTGGCAGCCAACAAACATATGAAGAAATGTTCACGATCACTAGCCATTAGAGAGATGCAAATCAAAACAACAATGAGATTTCATCTCACACCAACAATAACAGCAAAGATGAAAAATGGAGAAGACAATAAATGCTGGTGGGGATGTGGAGAGACTGGGACACTATTGC
>NW_006408701.1:5242337-5254678 GCF_000296735.1 Chrysochloris asiatica
GGGATGGTAACTATGGCAATGAAATGATGTATGATAGAATGAGTGTAAAGCTAATGTTCCCCCATGTAAACTATCACACAATAAAAGGAAAAAAAAAAGAAGAGCAGATGGTGAGACTTTGTTTCTCCTACTTTTTGGCGTGTTGTTAGGAGGATCCAGTCTCTGGAGAAGGTCATCATGCTTGTAAAAATGGAGGGTCAGTGAAAAATAGAAAGATGCTCAATGAGATGGATTGATGCAGTGGCAATAACAATTATCTCAAACATAAAAACAGTTGTGAAGATGGCACAGGACTGAGCTGTATTTTTTCTATTGTGCATAGGGTCGCTATGAGCTGAAATTGACTTGATGTCATCTAACAACAATACGGTTGTCTAAACTTTCCATCAGTACATAACAGGCATTTATTTTCCTCAAGTTTTCCAGAACACATCTCTTACTTTTTCTAAAGCCCTAAATTGCAAATTTCATTTAAAAATTTCATGTTTTCCCTAATAGTCTTGTCAAAGTCTTTGCGTTTTGGACCCAAAATCTCATAATCAAAATACTGTTATATTAATTTTTGTTACTGTAGCATCTCACATCAATGTACCAAATTTATTCCAGGTATTATGACTGTGAAACAAATAAACTCAGCACTCATTATGTAAAGAAGCCCTGCATTTATTATGACTCATGTACTTCATTGATCCAATATTCAGACAGGAGAGAGTGGAAATGGCTTTTTGCTGTTCCATGTTTACTTGGATCTCAGATGGAAGGCATAAACCTGGACATGAAATTTTCTGCACTTTGTTGCACACAGAGTTAGCCCCACCTACTGTATTGGTCCATCACTCGTCTGTCAGTTTGATATGCTGTGGTGGTATGTGTGTTGCGGTGATGCTACAAACTATGCTCTGATAATTTAAATGCCAGCAAGGTTATCCATGGTGGACAGGTTTCAACAGAGCTTCCAGACTAAGGCAGACTAGGAATAAGGAGAAGCAGACCATTTCTAAATGGTTAGTCACTGAAAATCTTATGAAGAGCAGTGAAACATTATCTGATATAGAGCCAGACAATGAGCTCCTCAGAGCTGTCTGTAAAGATGTGGTTGGAGCAAAGTTTTCAGGATGTTCATTTGTTGATGGGTGCAACTCAATGAGAAGAATAGCTGCAAATATACATTAACAATTGGAACATGGGTCGTACAAAATAATCAAAGTGAAATGGAATGCATACCCTTGGCATTATTGTTGCTGTTAGGTACCTCAAGTCGGTACGGACTTGTAGCACAACAGAACAAAACACTGCCCGATCCTGGGCCAACCTCACAATTGTTGCCACACTTGAGCCCATTGATGCTGCTACTTTGCCAATTCATCTCGCTGAGGGTCTTCCTCTTTTTCTCTGACACTCCTCCTTGCCAAACATGATATCCTTCTCCAGCAACTGGTCCCTCTTTGGCCATCCTGGCCTCCAAGTAGCACTCTGGCTGCACTTCTTCCAACACAGATCTATTGGTTCTTTGGCAGCCCATGGCACTTTCAATATATTATCCTCCAACACCATAACTCAAAAGCATCAATTCTTCTACGCTCTTCCTAGCATTAGTGAGCTGAAATGTGCTAGTATTTGCCACATTGAATCAGACAATTATATGATTTACTATGTAAAAATGACAATCTGAAGAAGAAACACATCACATTCACCATCAAAATGAGCATTTCAAGATCTATTCTAAGGTATAATTCTGTCTGTTATAAGATAATATTCATATGCCTACAAGGAAGACCAGTTAATACCACTATTATTCAAACTTATGCACCAACCATTAAGCCAGAAAAGATGTGTGTTAATGAGTGCCTCCCGTGCTGCTCCAGTTTGTTGAAAGATTTCAATTTGTATTCCATCAATGCCTTGAGCACTGTTCTTCGTCAAAGCCTTCAGTACATCTTGAACCCCTTCCTTCATGATCATTGGGTCTTGATGATATGCTACCTCTTGAAATGGTTGAGCATTGACCATTTAATAGTGGTACAGTGATTTTGTATATTCTTTCTATCTTCTTTTTATTCTTTCTGCATCATTTGAAATTTTTGCCCATAAAATCCTTCAATCCTGTGAATTAAGACTTAATTTTGTTTCTTTAGTTCGTTCAGCTTGAGAAATGCTGAGTGTGTTATACCTTTTTGGTTTTCTAACTCCAGGTCTTTGCATGTTTCATTATAATATTTGACATTGTCTTCTCCAGCTGCCCTTTGAAATTTCCTGTTAAGCCCCTTTACCTCCTCATTTTTTCCATTAGCTTTAGCATCTCTATGCTGGAGAGCAAGTTTCAGAGTCTCTTCTGACATCCGATTTGATATTTTCCTTCTTTTTTATCTTCTTAAAGAACTTTTGCTTTCTTCCTGTATGATGTTTTTGATGTCTTGATGGCCAATTGATTGGAAGAGATCCATATTTGTGCTCATTCCAAAGAGAGATGACACAACAGAATGCTTAAATCATTGAACAATATCACTAGCAACACATGCAACTGAATTTTGCTAATAATACCTTTTAGGTATTCCAATCAGTTATAGACTGAAGACGGACTTACAAGCTTTATGTAATCATGTTTTCCAACATTCCTGTCTATTCCATTCAAGTGTCTGTTTTACAATAGTATGCAAGGGAAACCAATATTCATGAGACAGTCAAGCATCTCAGTATTATTTCCCTTCTTCAAACTATGCCTAGATCCCTCTATCACAGAGCCTTGTTGTTCCAAGGTTGAGCATGCATCACTATTTACTTCTGTCCCATTTAGCCCATGCAAACCTGTCTCAATGTCCCCTCCCTCTTCCACCCCCTCTCCCTTCTTGTGTTTTCCTCCCCCACACCCGAACTATGATGTGTCCACCCCCTACCCTGTGCTGTACTGTCACCTTCCTCTAACTCCCCCTACCCCCCACCCCAACTCCACTGTTGTGGTTACCTTATATTCTATTAACTTTTCCCTCCATTTAAGACAATCTATTTTAGCCTGTAATCTACCTGACCTTCTCACCACCTGAATCTCTGTTCCTATGTGTTGAATTGTTTTGATCATAGACTGGCCTCCCAGATACTCTGAATTTGTTATTATTGTTTTGTTCTTTTCTCAACTCCTCCATTTGTCGATTGAGTTCCGAGTGGTGCCATGTATGTCAATCCCTGATTGTTGTGTGTTCTTGTTGGTTCTCAGTCTGCAGAACTCCCTTTAGGGTGTTTTGCAGCACAGGGTTGGCTTTGGCAAAATCCCTTAGTTTCTGCTTATCCTGGAATGTTTTGATTATACCATCATATTTGATTAACAGCTTTGCTGGGTAGAGGATTCTTGGTTGGCAGTTTTGTTTTGTTTTTTGTTTTTGTTTTTCTTTCAGGGGTTTATACATGTCTCCCCATTGCCTTCTTGCCTGCATGGTTTCTGTTAAGTGATCTGAGCTTAATCTGATTTGCTTGCCTTTGTATGTTACACTTCTATTTTCCCTAGTTCCTTTTAGGATTCTGTCTTTATCTTTGATTTTTGAGAGCTTGCTTATTATATGTCTTGGTGATTTTCTTTTATGGTCTATCCTTCCTAGGGTTCATTGAGCTTCTTGAATGTTTATCTTTTCACTTTTCAGGATGTTAGAGAAATTTTCTTCCAGAAGCTCTTCAACTATCTCTTCTGTGGACTTGTGTGATTCTTCCTGTTCTGGAATGCTGATAATTCTTAAGTTATTCCTCTTCATGTGTCCAACATGAATCTTAGGCCTTCTTCAGATATTTTTACCCATTTTTGTGCTTGCTATTCTATCTTAGTAGTATTGAGAGACTTATTTTCCAGCTCACTAGTTCTGCCTTCCTTCTCTTCAATTCTACTCCTTTGCCCTTTTTTTATTGAAAGATTCTCTGGACAAATTATTGAATGATGCAGAAAGCATCAAGAGAAGATGGAAAGAATACACAGAGTCACTGTACCAAAATGAAATGGTTAATATTCAACCATTTCAAGAGGTAGCATATGATCAAGAGCCAATGATACTGAAGGGGGAAGTCCAAGGTGCATTGGAAGACAACTATCTGGCTGACTGATTGGAAGAGATCCTTGTTTGTGCCCATTTCAAAGAGAGGTGACCCAACGGAATGAGAAAATCATCAGAAAATCTCTTTGATATGCCATGTGAGCAAAGTTTTACTAACAGTAATACAGAAATGGCTGCAAGCATACATTGATAGAGCACTTCCAGAGGTTCAAGCCAGATTCAGAAAAGGCTGTGAAACGAGGGATATCACTGCTGATGTCTGATGTATCTTGGCTGAAAGCAGAGAATACCAGAAACATGTGCTTTATTGACTATGCAAAGGCTTTTGATTGTGTGGATCATGGCAAGCTATGGACAACATTATGAAGTATGAGTATTCCGGAACACTTAATTATGCTCATGAAGAATCTGTACCTGGACGAAGAGGCAGTTATTTGAACAGAACATGGGAACATTGAATGGTTTAAAATTAAGAAAGGTGTGTGACAAGGTTGTATTCTTTCACCATACTTATTCAACCTGTATGTCCTTTCAGTGTTTTGTCCATTTCTGATATTCTATTATTAATTGTCTGGACCTCTTTCTGTAGGTTTTTCATTGTTTCTAATTTTCCTTATTTTTCTCAACTCCATTGTAAAGTGTTTTGATGTATTTTTAAATCATTTCTCTGAATTCTTTCTCAGGAATTTCCAAAGCCTTCCCTCCTTCCAGTATGGAGTGTAGGTCTCCCTCCAGATCATTTGTCTTAGTCACTTTATCTCGTTTCTGAACATGTGTTGATATGGTCATTTTTTTCTGTTTCTTGGGCATATTCAGTAGTTAGCAGTGGCCTTAATACTTAGATAAGTGTGTGTTTTGGTATTTTTTAATGCTTTCTAATTGCCTCCAGGTAGATGTGATCAGGAGATGGGCTTCCCTTTTCACTCTTTGTATTACTCGACTCAAAGTAACTGTCACAGGGGTTTTCTGCCTAGCTGGTGTATGGCAGCTGATATTAATTATTGCCTGATTGCAGAATTCTATAGGGTGTGATTGTAGCTTGACTATATGACAGAAATTGCCGTCTCTTTTTGGGTAGTCTATGGAGAGAAAGAGCCCCTAACGTTAAAGAGGGGACCAATAAATCAAAACAGCAACAGCAAAAAAAAAAAACCCAAAACAACAACAACAACAACAACAACAACAACAAAAACCCAGATTGGATGCTGTAGTCCATAATCACAGAAAAGAGATAAGAAAAAAAAAAAAAAAATCTGTAGCCTAATGTGAATATGATTTTAATGTTCACTTTCAGCTTCTTGCCTTCGAGGCTGCCTGAGAAATTTCAAGATGCCACTGTTGGTCATTATGATGTAACTCAGGATTTAATTTTCAGCCAGTTTCCTTTTTAGTCTGCTTGTTCCACTCCACAACCACTGTTAAGGCCTATTTCCTAGTGATAAACACTTCAGGGCCAGCTGTGGCCGTTTTGCACTGCCGTTTGGTTTTAAGTGGCAAGTGTTCCTTTAAATTTTGAGGATATCTGTGCACGTGCATAGTAGAACCATCTGGGGGTGGGTGTGGGTTGTACATTTGCTCAGGTACGCCCTCCAATGACCAGAATGCAGGTGTGCACACAGCGAGAGACCAACAAATAGGCACACACAAAAAGAATGTCCACACCTTTATCTCTGTAGATTGGTCAGGCTTCCATGGCTGCTCTGATCCTTCTCCTGCTCAGTCTTGCCAAAAATGGCTGTTCCAGGAGATGCTGAGCCTGGTAGATCCCCGAAAGCACTAGATTTCTTGATTCCACTACAAATTCCACTGGCTATAAGCCTTTAAAACTTTCTAAATATTCCTTTATATGTGGCTCAGAGTTCTGGGACCATCCCCTGAACTTGCTTCATCAGGTATTTTGTGTTACTGCTGACAGAGATCCTCACTGCACTTCTACCCTATCCGTCATCTTGTTGGTCTCTTCTCTTTCCTGTCTTTTTAATGACCTTTTGCTTTCTTTATGAGTGATGTTCTTGATGTTTTTTGTTCACATTCAAAATGGTCAGTACTAGTCCATTTCAGCTCATTCATGCCTAAGATATTGATTTTTGTGTGATCCATTTTATTTTTGACAACTTCCAATTTTCTTAGATTTATACTTTGTACATTCCATGTTCTTTTATTAATGAATGTTTCCAACTATTTCTTTTCATTTTGATTTGTGCCCCATCAGGAAATGAAGGTCCAGAAATATTTGTTCCATCCACATCATTATGGTCATCCATACTTTGAGGAGGCAGTTCTTCATCAGTCACATTTTGAGTGCCTTCCAACTTGGGGGATTCATCTTCCAGCACTATATCAGACAATGTTCCATTGCTATTCATAAGGTGTTCAGTGATTAACCTTTTGGAAGTGGTCTTCTTCTTATATCTTCTTACATCTATGCTGGTGGTAGTGGTGGTGTGTTGTGGAGTTGGTTCTGACTCATAGTGACCCTGCATAGAATTTATGAGGCTATAAGTCTTTACAGGGCCAGAAACCCTCATCTTTCTCCTTCAGAACAGCTGGTAGTTTCGAACTGCTGAACCTACCTGGAAAATAGAAAATATTACTAGTGTTTTCAGCTGGGTTCTCTATAGAAGCAAAAACTGCCAAAATTATACATGTATATAGTGAGAGATTGTGTGTGTGTGTGTATATATATATATATAAAATGAGAAAATGTCTCTCATACTTGTAGAATGGGCAAGTTCCAAGTCTATGCATCAGATGTCACACTGAGACTTCACTCCTTCTGACTCAAGTAGCATGCAATGCTGATGAACCCAATATTGGCAGGTCAGCCATAAGGTTTTTGGTTTCAGAGGCTAATGAGTCCAAGGTCAGCAGGTAAGATGGCATGCTTCTGAGGACTTCCAGATTTGGCAGGCAGTACAGTAGGCCATTGGCTTAAGTCCAAATAACTGGAGATCAGATGACAAGCCAGATGTAGGATCTAGACCCAGAAAAAAGCAAACAAACTTTGGTCAAGTGTCTAATATATTGCAAGCAGGCCACACCATGAGAAAGCTTCCTTTCGATTGATTTGCTGATCATAGCAAATCTCATAATGGAGTTGATTATATTCCATTATGAATATATTAGACCTCACCATGGAGATTATGTCATCTTTACTGCTTAACCACCAAGAATCCTGGCCCAGTCAAACTGACACAAAACCTTAATGATCACACCTAACTAAGAAGGTTTCCAAGAAAATTATTAAAGGTATTGTCTGGATTCTTCTAGTGGCTTATACTAAAATGCTAGAGCAAATAAATCATCTAAAGGAAGAACTGATAATTACATTGTTCTTGTTGTTAGATGCCATGGAATCAGTTCTGATTCATAGCAACACAGTATAGAGTTTCCAAGGAACAGCTGATAAGTTTGAACTACAGACCTTCTACTTCAAACTGACCATTTGGTCCTGTTCTTATCATACACCACACCAATACATAAGCAAATTCAAAAATATAGTTTTGTTTTGTTTTAATTTGACCCTTTCCAATATTCTCAATTAAAATAAACTTTTAGAAAAAGATGAAATGCAGAGAGAAGACAAGATGCTTTGGAACATGAAAGAAATATCTGATGTTGTGCCTCAAAAAAATCCCATTCATTTAGACAAACTATCTCCTAAGATTCTTAAGGGCTTGCTTCATAAATCTTCTCAATTGAATAATAAAGTTTGAAATTAAAACACGTATATTCATAAAAACTTGTACAAGCATAGTTTTAACAACTTTATTCATAATATCCTAAAAGTGGAAGCAACTCCAAAGGGGAGGACACAGACACCCTTTAACATAGTTAGAATTACTTGTATAGTAATTAGATTGGATGATCAATTCATGGATGTTGAGATAGCTAGATATATAAATTGTTGTTGTTGTTGTTGTTGTTGTTACTAAGTACCACCAAGTTTGTTCCGATTCATAGGGACCCTGTATAAGGTTTCTGGGGTTTGAACCACTGGTGAGTTTGAACCACTAACCTTACAACCTTGCAATCCAAAAATTAATAGCTTAGTTTACTTATAGTGGGCATTTATTATTGATTAAAGGTCCGCTGGTCAGCTGGGTGGGTTTATTGATAAAGAATAACCTGAACTTAACTGAGTTTACTTTCTCATATTTTGAATACAACTGGTAGATGAACTGACTCTGGCTGGTCTAAGATGTCTCAGTCAAATGTCAGGTAATTAGACAATTGTTGGTTGTGGTGATGAGCTAAATTGTGATATATGTCTTTCATTGTCCAGAAGACTATCCCTTGCTTATCCATATGATAGTGTCAGGGTTCCAAGAAAGAAAAAGGAAATGAGAGAGATTTCTTAAGGTCTAGGTTTAAGCTTGCATAATGTTATCTCCTACAAAATCTGTAAGTCAAATCAAGTCTTGAGGCCAACTTAAACTTAAGATGTGGGTTAATAGATTCTACCTATTGTTGGGGGAAGTTGTAAAGGAATATTGAATATTGAAAAGGGTGTGGATTCAGCAAAGGGTGGAAAATTAAAGCCATTTTCCAATCTACCTCTGTCAATTTCTTCACAATTATTATTTTTTTAGAGCTATAACTGTAATTATCTCCTAGGACTGGAATTTTACTTTACCAACTAAAGAGTTTTAATATTGTGTAATAAAAATGTAATAGTTTTAAATAAAAAATAAAAGTGGGAATAAAGTTGAATAATGAGAGATGAAATATAAAATTAAGGATAAACCTTAAAAAAACAAAAAAGAAGAAGAAGAAAATAAACAGATCCCTAAGAATGATGACATTTTTAAAGAAAGAAGTAGCTGGTTTAAAATGCAGTTTTATTGCTAAGGTCAGAAATTCCTGAGAGGGACTTCCTAGTCCTTTCAAACTGTGGTAAAAGAGCAAAATAGATTTTTGGATGTTGAATGTAAAAAATGTCAGTTATTAAGTGAAAATACATATCAAGAGTAGGAGTGGGAAGCGATAGTCAACAATTTATACAGTTACTTTTGGAAAATTCAGTCTTAATGCAGGATCATTCATGTTTCTTATGAGATTATTTTTTTTTTTAACTGGGTAGGGGAAGAAAGATTATTCAGTATAGAAAGCATGCAGGGTGACTTTTCTTTAAATTAACTTGATTGTCATGAGAGGAGTACCTCATACAGAGAAAAGCAGTGTAAGACCCTATTTGAAAAGATACTTCATGGCCAAGAGCAGAAAGAATTTGGTTCTGCAGGGATTTTGAAAGGGGGGGTGGGGCGGTGATGTCTTTTTAGAATGGAGGAAAGGTCCAGCCATGTTTGGTATAAATGTGGGCTTAAGAAAACCATATAGTCATAAGGATGTTCTTTTACAAAGACATGAAAAGTCAGAGCAGAAAGGAACTCAGATTTTCCTTCTTATTTTACACTTTGTTCCACTCCCAAGAGGAATCTCTTCTCAGACAACCCATCTGTAAAATGTAATTTAAATAAATGAATCCTTCCTAAAGTTACATGAATTCCAAAGAAAATAAACCATCTGAAATTCTTATTCCTATAATTCAACATCTGTTGTTTTTCTTTTTAGTCTTTCTCGAATACAGGAAAAATTCACTCCTGGGCTGAATGAAACATTTTATACCAAATTTTTATAGAAAAACTTTTTTAAATGCTTGAGTGACTAAGCTATAAAATGTGAAATTTTAAATTAATTTGGTCTGAGGCTAAAATACATCACTTCATTTCTACTATCTCTTCTGGAAAATGACCTTGATCATCTTGTCTTCAGTATTCCATGATCTTCTTTCTACAGTGTTCCAAAGAAGGTTTAGCTTGGCCACTTAAATGTGGGATTGAATTTATGGGCTTTGGTTGATTACTAATCTTCATTTGGAATTCAAAGTTAAGTATGATGTGGCTGCTAGGGCCACGGGGTTTTGAAATGTTGCAGGGAGAGAAGGAGAATGGCATATATTCTTGGCACAATATATGATCTTTTGGAAAATAAAATAAATAAAAACTATCCCAAGAATTCATAGAGTGTGTTTTGTCTGTAGTGCTTACATGGCATTTTAAAAATAAGTTAGATTGTAACTAATTTTGTGCTTGGTATTCTTTCTTTCTGTATTATAAGGTCTAAGAAAGAAGGAATATTTATACAAAGCCTACAATATTGTCTGACTCAGTCTATGTGGCATGAAGATGGAAGGGAAAGAAAGAGGCTAGGCAAGGAATTTGCATACATATTTACATGGAGATACCATTAG
The DNA here is from genome assembly GCF_000296735.1 of Chrysochloris asiatica. NCBI lineage: Eukaryota > Metazoa > Chordata > Mammalia > Afrosoricida > Chrysochloridae > Chrysochloris > Chrysochloris asiatica. The sequence continues at coordinate 5,252,625 of NW_006408701.1, forward strand.
CAATTACCCTATAATCAACTGATTCATGGAGACCTCATGCATGTCAGAGTAGAGCTGTGTCCCATAAGGTTATCAATGACTGTGTTTTAGGAATTCAATGGCTGTGTCTTTCTTCTGATGTGATTCTGAGTAGACTTAAACTGTCAAACCTTGTTTAGCAGTCAAGCATTTAACCATGCAACATGGAGATAAATTGCTTTATATGCTATCAGTATCCTTAAAATAAAAGCTTAAATGGATAATGCAATTCTGTTTCTTTCTTCTTCTTGTTGTTGTTAAGTGTCATTGAGTTGTTTTCAAGTCATAATGACCCTGTATAGGGTTTCCAAGTAGCAGCTAGTGAGTTTGAACCACCAGCCTTGTGGTTCAAACCAATCTTGCAGTCCAGTGCTTTATCCCATAGTGCCACACCAGAATTCTGTCTCTTCTTAAGACTTCTGTTATCACATACTTCTGCCATTTTGCCACTCAACAAACAAGAAAATAAGACAATTATTGGATCTTAGTGAAACATGATTCCTTTTTAAACCATCAGAAACATTTTATTATGGAATTGCTTTTAATATAATGATCTTCAGGATAAGCTCCATTCTCTCTCCTGACCATACCAGCCCATGATGAACTCCTCCTACATCGACATTGCTAATACTGTCTATTAGATATTTATATTGATTGCATAAACTTTGTATTCCATTTTATGCCATTGTGTTTGATCTTAAAGAGCCCTGATGCCCCAACGGTTGAGCACGCAACTGTTATCCAAAAAGTTGGGGTTCAAACCCACTGGTGGCTCTGTGAAAGAAAGGTCTGGTGATCTTCTCCCTTAAATATTATAGTCTAGAAAACTCTATGAAGCAGTTCTACTCTGTCACATGGATCACTATGAGTCAAAATCAACTTGATGGCACCTAACAACAGTCATGACATATTATGTATAGTGAAATATATAATAAACATTTAATGGTCTTGTTGTTGTTGTTGTTGTTGTGAAGTGCCGTTGAGTCGGTTCCGATGCATAGTGGCCCTGTATAGGGTTTTCAAGGAGCAGCTGGTAAACTTGAACTGCTGACCTTGCAGTTCAAATGGCTTTGCAGTCTGGCACATTAACCCACAGTGCCACACCAGGACTCCAATGGTCTTAGGTATGCCTAAGTATTCTTGAATTACCTTACATCATCTAACATGTTGTTATTAGGTGCTGTTGAGTCACTGCCAACCTATAACAACACTATGTACAACAGACCAAAGCACTGCCCGGTCCTGCACCATTCTCATGATTGCCGCTATGCTTGACCCCATTGCTGCTTCCACTGTGCCCATCCATTTCATTGGGGTCTCCCTGTTTTTCGCCGACCCTCTGCTTTACCAACTATAATGTCCTTCTCTAGGGATTGGTCCCTCCTGATGATATGTCTGAAGTGTGAGAGACAAAGTTTGGCCATCCTGGCATCTAAGGAATATTATAGCTGTACTTCTTCCAACACAGATTTGTTTGTTTTTCTGGAAGTCCATGGTACTTTAAAATTTTTTCCTCCAATACCATAACTCAAATGCATCAATTCTTTTATAGCCATCCTTATTCAATGTTCAATTTTCACATGCATATGAGACTATGGAACATACCACGGCTTGGGTCTGGTACACCTTAGTCCTTAAACTTACATCTTTGCTTTTCAACACTTTAAAGAGATCTTGTGCAGCATACTTCGGACATATTATCAGGAGGGACCAATCCCTGGAGAAGGACAGCACAGTTGGTAAAGCAAAGGGTCAGTGAAAAACAGGTAGACCCCCAACAAGATGGATGAGCACATTGATAGCAGTAATGAGCTCAAGTGTAATAATGATTGTGAGATTGGCACAGGACCAGGCAGTTTTTTTTTTTTTTTTTTCCTGCTGTGCATAAGATTTCTATGAGTTGGTACTGACTTGATGGAACCTACTAACAATGATCAGGTAGCTGTGTAGTGAGGAGCTCGGTCAACAACAACACGGAATACCGGGTCAAGAGGACTCATGAGTTGGTGTTGGAACTCTGTAACAAATATAAAGGT
>NW_006408701.1:5258218-5278893 GCF_000296735.1 Chrysochloris asiatica
AGGTTGGCCCAGGATCGAGCATTGTTTCGTTCTGCTGTGCATGGGGTCGCTATGAGTCGGTTCCGACTCGATGGCACCTGACAACAACAACAACAACAACTAACAATGAGAACATGGAAGATGAAGTCTGGTCTAGACTTCTAAGGAATATTCTGGTTGTAATTCTTCCAATACAGATTTGTTTATTCTTCTGGTTGTCCATGGTACCTTTAAGATATTTCTCTAACACTGCATCAATTCTTCTATGATCTTCCATATTCACTGTCTAACTTTCACATGCATATGTTGTTGTTGTTAAGTACTTCCAAGTTGGTCCCAACTTATAATGACACTGTATAGGGTCGTTTCCAAGGAGCTGCTGGTGAGTTTGATCTGTCAAATTTGTGGTCCAGTGCATTATCCTGCAGCGCCACACCAGGACTCCCACACGCATATGAGGTTATTGAAAATATCATGGTTTGGGTCATGTGCACTTTAGTCCTCGAACTGACATCTTTGCGCTTCAACACATTAAAGAGGTCCTGTACAGCAGATTTGCTTAATGGATGTTGTTGTTGTTATGTGCCATCGAATTGGTACTGACTCATAAAGACCCTGTATAGGGTTTCCTTGGAACTGCCAGTGAGTTTGATCTGCCAAACATGTATGGTTGCAGCCATTTCTATACTACCTTTAGTAAATCATTACTTGCATGGGATATCAGTTATATGTCCAGTGATTTCCGCATTCCATTGGGTCACCTCTCTTTGGAATGGGCACAAATATGGATCTCTTCCCATCAGCTGGCCAGAGAGTTGCTTTCCAAATTTCTTGGCATAGATGAGTGAGTGCCTCCAGTGCCATCTCACTTTCTTGAACAATTTTAATTTGTATTCCATGAATTCCCGGTGCCTTGTTCTTTGCCAATTCCTTCAATGCACCTTGAACTTCTTCCTTCAGTATCATTGGCTCTTGATTATAGGCTACCTCTCAAAAGCAACACTGGTAGCATAGTGGTTACAAATCAGGCTGCTAACCTCAGGGTCAGCAGTTCAAAACTACCAGATGTTCTGCAGGAGAAAGATGAGGCTTTCTGCTCCTGTAAAGTTTTACAGCCTCAGAAACCCTGTAGCAGGGTTGCTATGAGTCAGAACCGATTACACAGCATATAACCACCACCACCTTGAAATTGTTGAACATCAACCATTCACTTTTGGTATAGTGACTCTGTGTATTCCTTCCATCTTCTTTTTATGCTTTCTGCATCATTCAATAATTTGCCCAGAGACTCCTTCAATAACGCAAGTCGAAGCTTGAATTTTTTCTTCAGTTCCCCCAGCTTGAGAAATGCTGCGTGAGTTCTTCCTTTTGGTTTTCTAACTCCAGGTTAGAACACACATTTCATTATAATAGTTGACTTTGTCTTCTTGAGCTGACTTTTGAAATTTTCTGTTTAGCTCTTCTACCTCTTCGTTTCTTCCATTTGCTTTAGCATCTCTACATCGGAGAGCAAGTTTCAGAGTCTCTTCTGACATCCATGTTGGTCTTTTTCTTCTTTTTTGTCTTCTTAATGACCTTTTGCTTTCTCCCTGTATGATCTTGATGTCATCCCACAAAACTTCTGGTCTTTGGTCTTTAGTATTTTATATAACAAATCTATTCTTCAAATGATCTCTAAATTCAGGTGGGATATATTCAAGGTCATATTTTGGCTCTCGTGGACTTGCTCTCATTTTCTTCAGCTTCAGTCTGAATTTGCATATGAGCATAGGATGGTCTGTTCCACAATCTGTCCCTGGCTTTGTTTTGACTGAAAATATGGAGGTTTTCTACGGTCCCTTTCCACAGATGTAGTCAATTTGATTTCTGTGAATTTTATCTGGTGAGGTCCATGTGTATAATAATCTCTTATGTTGTCTAAAAAAGGTATTTGAAATTAATCAATCTTTGGTCTTACAGAATTCTATCATGCTATCTCCAGCATCATTTCTATCACTAAAGCCATATTTTACAACTACTGATCTTTTCTCTTTATTTTCAACATTTGCATTCCAATCGCTAATGATTATCAATACATCTTAATTGCATGTTTGATCAATTTCATTCTGAAGAAGTTGGTAGAATTCTTCAATTTCATTCTCACTTGTTTTAGTGGTTGGTGCCTAAATTTGAATAATAGTGGTATTAACTGGTCTTCCCTGTAGGTGCATGGATATTATCCTATCACAGACATCATTGTACCTCATGACAGATCTTGTTGAATGAAACATCATTTCTCTTCAATTTGTCATTCCCAACATAGTAAATCATGTGATTGTAATATTCAAAATAGTCGATGCCAGTCCATTTCAGCTCAGTAATGCCTAGGATATCGATGTTTATGCATTCCATTTCATTTTTGATAATTTCAGATTTTCCTAGATTCATACTTTATGCATTCCATGTTCTGATTATTGATGGATGTTTATGCTGTTTTTCTTCATTCTGAGTTGTGCCCCATCTTGCCTTCATTCACGTCAACACATTCAACTCTACTTTGAGGAGGCAAAGCTTCCAGATCATAGTATCACAGTAGCTACCACAGTATGACAAACTGACAGACGAGTGGTGGACTAATGTATAGTTCTTTACATTTAGTAACAATCCAGTAGATGTTTGTTGAATAAAAGGATATTAAATGCCACCATGGCAGTTTTGGTTCTGCAAAAGTGGAGTGGACCTGATGAACTTGACCTATACTTATGGATGTAGTAGCTCAAAATGCCTATTGAGAAGTTCACACTGTGGTCCTGTGGCTCTGTGTCTTGCTTCAACAGTGTTTGGATGGAACAGATCCGGGAACTCCCTCACCTCCAGCCTTGGATCACCTCTAACAATTTCTTTAGGCACAATCTCTTCTCCAGGACCATCTTCTAGAGCACTCCCTGTTTCCGGGACCAGCTAAACACCATTTGTGTGTGTGTGTGTGTGTGTGTGTGTGGTTAGCTCCAAATCTTTGACCAACCATGAGCTCTCAGACCTGTCAGAATTATTCCGCTGAAGCAGAGGCCGGCATCAACCATCTGGTTAATCTACATCTGTGGGCCTCTTACACCTACCTCTCTCTGGGTTTCTATTTTGATCGCAATGATGTGGCTTTGGAAGGTGTGGGACACTTCTTCCATGAATTGGAGAAGTGCAAGGGTGCTGAGCATTTCTTGAAACTGCAAAACCAGTGTGGTGGTCGTGCACTCTTCCAGGACATGCAGAAGCCCTCCCAAGATGAGTGGGGAAGAACCCTGGGCGCCATGAAAGCTGGCCTGGTCCTGGAGAAAAACCTGAACCAATCTCTTCTGGATCTGCACACCGTGGGTGCTACCCACACAGACCCCCCACCTCTGTGACTTTCTGGAGAACCATTTCCTCAATGAGGAGGTGAAAATTATCCAGACGACGGGCAACCACCTGACCAACCTCCATAGGATGGCTGGTCCCCAGGCAGGGCTGGGTGAATACCTCTTCGAGAGGCTCACTCTCAAGCATGACTAGGAAGAGCCTGTGGAGCCCTGCAGCCTGTGAAGGGCCTTTCAGCATTCCCCTGCTCTCCGCATACTTTCTGCCTGAACCTTGCTATCCAGACACAGAGGCAGCATAGTCAATGCCCTGGAGCCCCTCTTCTCCCAAGCCATGGACCAAATGAAAACAACAAAGCTTCCTTTTACAGCAATAAAACAAAATAAAATACCAATTGAGAGGGAAGGTGTCTTCACATCCAAGATCAATCTTATCTTCTCTGTATAAAAGGGTTGATAAGACAGGCAACTTAGACATTGGCTACCTAAATGGGAGGTGCTATAAAGGCATGAAGTGACTGGCTTACAAGCTTTCAAGAGGGAATATAGTTTCAGAGTTTGTGGGGGGGAAGTAGAATCCCCACTGAATAGTTTTCATCTTGTCTAGATAGGTCTGGTGAAAGGAGATGGAGATAAGATTCTTATAATTCAATAGTGAGTAATTGTTATCATGAATAATTGCCATTGTCACAACTGTAAAGGCAGAAGTTTTGTCATCAACAGAGGGGAGTAGGTAATCTTACAGTCTAGGAACAGAGAACTCAAGACCATGAAAGGAGAAGGGCATGAGCAGAATGTGGGACTGTATCCAGAGAAACAGCAACACCATAGATGGAGACAGAAATGAGGGCATGGAGAGAGAGAGCAGCTGAGGACTCTGGACTCATGGAAAGAAAAAGACTGGGTGCTGGTATCCAGGTGCTGGTGATCAAGGGACAGACAGGCTTGCAGAATGTGTCCTTTGGTTATTTAAATTATTATATATTCTTGAGTACACCCCCACCCCAAAGGAGTCCTGGTGTGGCAATGTATGCTAATGCGCTGGACTGCAAAGTTGTTTGAACAACAAGTTTGGTGGTTCAAGCTCATCAGCTGCTCCTTGGAAACCCAATACAGGGTCAAAATATGGGTCAAAAATGACTCTACATCACCTAACAACAACTCCCTCCCACACACCAAAAAAATAAAAAACCAGAAAGAATAGAAGCAAATACTGTTGAATGATGATGCACAGAGGAGATTGTAATCATTGCAATGAAAAGATGAGTGTAAGGTTGACGTTCCCCCATGTAAACTATCACTCACTTCACAATAAAAACTTAAAAAAAAAAAAAAAAAAAAAAAAAAGGAATGGACTTATTCTTCCCATGTCCTCTCCCTTACTACCCAAATACATGACCATGGCACAATAAACAATAAAAAGAACACTCTGGAAGGTCTAAAAAAAGATGGACTACCTAGGAACTTTGGGACATGAGGAAAAACATGGGGGTGAATTCCCTGTTATAGTAGTTCCTGGAGCTGCTGTAACAAATTACCACAAGCTTGGCAACGTAAAGCAACAGTAATGTGTCCTCTCACTGTTCTGGAGGTTAGTGGTCTGAATACAAGGTGCTGACAGTCCCGTGCTATTTCTGAAGGCTCTAGGACAGGATTCTCCCTTTCCTCTTGGTAGTTTCTGGTGGTTGCTGGCAATCCTTGTCATTCTGTGGTTTGTAGACCCATCACTCCAATCACATTGCCTCTGTTGTTACATGCCCTGTGTCCTTATGTCTGTGTCCAAATGTACCTCTTCTTATGAAGAAACCAGTCAGATTGGATTTAGGGTCTACCCTTATCCAGTACGACTTCATCTTATTACCTCTGTAAAGATCCTTTTCCAGATGAAATCACATTCACAGATACAAGGATTAGTATTTGAGCATGTCTTTGAAGATGGCATGATTCAGCCCACAACACTCAATTTTAGTTTTGCTTTCTATATTTCAGAACAAGGTACTACAGAAGTCTCCGGCATACACAAAAAATGTCCTATGAAAAAATTAATTTTTCCAAACTAAAGGACCAGGGAAACCAAAACCTTAGCCTAACAACAGAAAACATTTTTGGCAATTCCCACCCTATTTCAGTCAATACCAGTGGAAAAGTCATAAACTAGTCTTCGGTGATTTCAACAGAGTGGAATGCATAGTTGCTTGTTGTACCGTCAAGTTAATTCTGACCCAGAGCGATCCTGTAATGGGTTTTCAAGGAGTAACTGGTGGGTTTGAACTATCAACCTTTTGGTTAGTAGTCCAGTACTTATCTTATAGCACCACCACATGACATTCAGCTGACATATGAATGCATACCAGTTGATCATTTATCAGACCACACCACCTTCCACAGAATTTGGTGGCACCATTCTGATTCCCCACCCAGTGATATTTATAGGTCTGGGCAGAAAGCTAATCTTATATTTCCCATCTTGCTGAAGAAGTCAACCCTACCATTCCCAAACCCAGGTAGTGTAAACAGTGTGCTGCAAAAAGCAACCCTCCACAACCACTGGGAATCGAGGTGATGTTATTTGAGGCTTGTCACCATTATGTTTTAATTCTCTCTGTCTCTCTTTCTCTCTCGTCATATCAGCAGGGCCTAGAGCAAGCTGATCTGTCACTTTCACCCAGTATCAACACCGCTGGACAAGTTTGTGAGTAGGTGCTAGTGCCACTTCCTCTCCTCACAGCCTGTGTCAGCATGGTGGGTGGCTGAACCTCACATTTACAGGCATCAACAAGGAGTAAACAAAGTGTTGGTGTAAGTCAGGATAGTTGAAATCCTGTGCCCCTACCCACCCCTGGGGTCAGCAGGACTCAGTGGAGCTGAGCTTCTTCCCCCACCCATGTGAACTGGTGCTGTACTTCCCTTCTTCCTGGTGACAAGGGTTCCATCAAAGAGCTGACCTTACACACTCACTCAGGGTCAATGAGTTCATGCAAGTTGATTCCTCACATTTTTAGGAAAGTGGTAATGGGAATTAAACCTCCACTGTACACTTCTGCAAAGATCAAGAGTGAGGCAATGATCCCCTTTTTTCAGGTGATATCAGCAGAGTTAAGCAGATAGATAAACATACACACACACCCAACCTTCATGTTACACCACAACAGAGTGACTACCTGTTAAAATAGAAGAATAAACATGTCATAATATTATATCTAAAATATGTAGCTTAACAAAGGAAAACAAAAAAACATATGTAGTACAGTTAGAAAATCACACTATGGGTGAGAAAAGGCAATCAACAAACACCAACACCTAGATGAATTAGATGTCAGAATTTTCTGGCAGGAATTTTAAAGCAAACATCAAAACTTGCTTGAAAAAAAAAATCTCAAAAAAGAAATTGAAGTATACATACATATATTTATAACTGGTATGATGCTGCAGGATAATGTGCTGGACCACAAGGTCGGTTTTGGTGGTTCAAACTCACCAGCCACTGCTTGGAAACCCTATACAGAAGAGACTCAACAGCACTTAACAACAACAATAATAGCATATATTGAAAAGCTAGCATAGGTATTTATAGCAGCCTTATTCATAACTACCAAATTGTGAAAGCAACCAATATGTCCTTCAATAGGTGAATGGGTAATTAAAATGTGGTATATCCATACTATGGAATAATCTAACAGGTCATGAAAAGATGCAGAATAGCCTTAAATGCTATTGCTAAGTGAAAGGAGTCAATCTGAAAATGTTATACGTTGTATAATTCCAATTATATGGTATTCTGGAAAAGGCAAAACTGGTAGAGACAGATAAACAGCATCCATTTCTGAAAAGAAGTTTCAGCAAAGATTTCCAGTAAGATGACGGACTTGGCAGACACATTACTCAGATACCCTACAACAAAGATACAAACGACCAAAATGAAACAGACACAGTTGTACATCCTGGAATACTGAACTTCCTCTGAATTTCAGAGGAAAGGTAAGAGAAGTAGACTGAGTGCAGGCTCAGAGGAGAAGCTGAGAAGAAATGGAGAGAGTGATGCAGACACAGAGCAACCATATTTAGAGCAGCTTTGGCAAAAGGTGGCCTGACAGAGCAGATTCACACACGCTATAGGAAAGGTTCAATTCCTTCTTTTCTCCACACTCCCCTGGTGACCAGAGGTGTGGCCAGCTCTCACCCTCATCCACCTCTAGTGCAGGCCTACTCTCCAGGGGTTCTGAGCTACAAGTTCAGGATCCTGCCAGTATGGGACCAGGGGTGGGGGGCAGCTGCTGCTTCGGTGGACTGCTTTGGTGCTCAGCTTTGATGCCTGGATTCAGGTGGGCTCAGTTCCAGACCTATAGAACCCACAGAGCCACCAGACCAGCATTTAACCATTCATCCTCCCCATAGCTGCCTTGTGGTCCTAACAGGTACTGAAACCAGCTCCATGGAGGACCTCTACGAACTACTTCCGGGTTGAGTGCCCTGACCATACATAACACCAAGGCTAATAATAGGCACTCCATCTAGTGCCAGAAACTCTGCTGTCACATGCCATCCACACCCAACTCATGACGTCCTTGGCTTGCAGGAGTCCCCCAGAGTTTTCTCTTCTCCGTGTCCAACAGCTACACTAGTATTTTGGGGTTTGTTTGTTTTTCCTTTTCTTGCTTCATTGTTTTTGTTTATTCTTTCTCCTCCTCCTTCTACTCTTTCCATCCCCTTGAATTTTATTCTCTCTCCACTGTTGTCTTTTTCTTTTCTTCTTCTGTTTCTAATTTCCCTTCTGATTTTTTTTTTAAACTACTCTCTGCACTTTCTCTTTTCATCTTCCCTCTCCCTGGCTTTTCTAAGTATTTTTATTTTTTCCTTTTATTTCCTCTCTTCTTTTTCTTTTGTATAGATCCATTTTCCTGTACTCCCCCCCTTTTTAGTTATTCTTAAGTGCTTTGTGTAAATTTCTTCCTTTTAATCTCTTTTCCATAGCTCCATTTCCCTGTCCCTCTTTTGTCTTTATAGTTATTATATTATTTTTTCTGGTTGCTGTCTGTTTTTATTTATTTTTGCCTCTTTATTATTTTCTTCTTTCATTGATGTTTCTTCTTTGTTTGTTTTCTTTTGTTTCCTTGTGCATGAGACACAGAGGGGTTTTCTCTTCCTCATCCAATAGGGGACAGCTATCATGCCATACAGCACAACCACTATCTTAACCTCTGTTGTTGTTGTTGTTGTTAACTGCTCTCGAGTCGGTTCCAACTCATAGCAATCCTGTATAAGATTTCCAAGGAACAGCTGATGCGTTTGAACTGCCAACTTTGCGGTTCTCAGTCCAGAGCTGAACCTATAACACCACACCAGAAGTCTGTAACCTCTATTCTTGTTGTTGTTATTAAATGCCATCAAGTAAGTTTTGACTCGCAGCTACCTATATAGGGTTTCTGAGGAGCAACTGGTGGGTTTGAACTGCTGAACTTGTGGTTTGTAATCCAGTGCTGATCCTACAGCACCACAACAGAAGTCTGTAATCTCTACAGCAGTCAAGAAATCTAACAGTAGCTTAACAATTATTTGGGGGATGGTGCAGGACTGGGCAGCATTTCATTCTGTTGTGCATAAGGTCACTATGAATTGGAACTGACTCCATAGCACAGCAGAACAAAACAATGATAGATCCTGGGCCAACCTCACTACTGTTCCCATGCTTGAGTCCATTGATGCTGCCACCTGGCCAATCCATCTCATTGGGGGTCTTCCTTTTTTTCTCTGACCTTCCACCTTATTAAACATGATGTCTTTCTCTAGAGACTGGTCCCTCCTGACAATACACTCATCTCTGCCAAGAAATTTGGAAGACAGTTATCTGGTCGAATGATTGGAAGAGATCCATATTTGTCCATTCCAAAGAGAGGTACCCCAAAAGAATGCGGAAATCATTGGACTATCTCAATGATATCCCATGCGAGTAAGGTTTACTAAAGGTAATACAGAAACGGCTGCATGCATACATTGACAGAGAACTTCCAGCGGTTCAAGCCAGATTCCGAAGAGGCCGTGGAACAGGGGATATCATTGCTGATGTCCGATGGATCTTGGCTGAAAGCAGAGAATATCAGAAAGATGTTTACCTGTGCTTTATTGACTACACAAAGACTTCTGGTTGTGTGGATCATGACAAGCTAGCTATGGACATTGCGAAGTATGAGCATTCCAGAACACTTAATTGTGCTCATGAAGAATCTGTACCTGGACCAAAAGGCAGTTGTTCCAACAGAACATGGGAACACAGAATGGTTTAAAATTAACAAAGGAGTGCAACAAGGTTGTATTCTTTTACCATACTTATTCAACCTGTATGCTGAGCAAATAATCTGAGAAGCAGGGTTACATGAAGAAAAACATGGCATCAGGATTAGAGGAAGACTCATTAACAACCTGTAATATGTAGATGATACAACCTTGCTTGATGAAAGTGAAGTAGACTTAAAATATTTACTGATGAAGATCAAAGAGTACAGCCTTCAGTATGGATTTCATCTCAATGTGAAAGAAAAAAGAAAAACAAAATTCCTCACCACTGGACCAACAAACAACATTTTTATCAACGGAGAAAAGATTGAAGTTGTCAAGGACTTCATTCTTCTGGGATCAACGATCAACACTCACAGAAGCAGCAGTCAAGAAATCAAATGATGTATTGCATTAGGCAAATCTGCTGCACAAGACCTTTTTGAAGTGTTAAAGAGCAAAGATGTCAGCTTGAGGCCTATGGTGTGCCGGACCCAAGCAATGATATTTCCAATAACCTCATATGCATGTGAAAGGTGGACAGTGAATAAGGAAGACCGTAGACGAATTGATGCCTTTGAGTTATGGGGTTGGAGGAGAATATTGAAAGTGCCATGAACAAAAGAACCAATAGATCCATTTTGGAAGAAGTGCAGCCAGAGTGCTCCTTAGAGGACAAGATGGCCCAACTTCATCTCTCATACTTCAGATGAGGAACCAGTCGCTGGAGAAGGACATCATGTTTGGTATGGTTGTTGTTGTTGTTAGGTGCCATCGAGCAACACGAACTCACAGCGATGCTATGCACAGCAGAACAAAACAATGACCGATTCTGGACCAACCTCACCACTGCTGCCACACTTGAGTCCATTAATGTTGCCACCTGGACAATCCATCTCGTTGGGGGTCTTCCTCTTTTTCTCTGACCCTCCATCCTAGTAAACATGATATCCTTCTCCAGCGACTGTTCCCTCCCGACAATATGTCCAAAGTATGAGAGATGAAGTTTGGTCATCTTGGCCTCTGAGGAGCACTCTGGCTGCACTTCTTCCAAAAGTGATCTATTGTTTTTTTTGGCAGCCCATGGCACTACATCTGTGGAAAGAGAAGATGGAAAAGCTCCATATCATCAGTGAAAACAAGGCCAGGGACAGACTGTGGAACAGACCATCAATTACTCATATTCAAATTCAAACTGAAGCTGAATAAAATGAAAATATGACCTTGAATGTATCCCACCTGAATTTAGAGATCATCTGAAGAACAGATTTGATACATTAAACACTAAAGACCTAAGACCAGAAGAATTGTGGGATGACATCAAGAACATCATACGTGAAGAGAGCAAAAAGTCATTAAGAAGACGATAAAGAAGTAAAAGGTCAAAATGAATGTCAGAAGAGACACTGAAACTTGCTCTCCAGCGTAGAGATGCTAAAGCAAATGGAAGAAATGAGGAGGTCGAAGAGCTGAACAAAAAATTTCTAAGATCAGCTCTAGAAGATAAAGCCAAATATTATAACAAGATGTGCAAAGATCTGGCATCAGAAAACCAAAAAGGAAGAACACACTCAACATTTCTTAAGATGGGGGAACTGAAGAAAAAAATCAAGCCTCGACTTTCGTTGTTGAAAGATTCTCTGGGCAAACTATTGAATGATGAAGAAAGCATCAAGAGAAGATGGAAGGAATACACAGAGTCACTGTACCAAAAGAAAATGGTTAATGTTCAACCATTTCAAGAGGTACCATATGAACAAGAGCCAATGATACTCAGGGAGGAAGTCCAAAATGCATTGAAAGAATTGGCAAAGAACAAGGCACCAGGAATTGATGGAATAAAAATTGAAATCTTTCAAGAAAGTGAAGCGGCACAGGAGGCACTCACTCATCTCTGCCAAGAAATTTGGAAGACAACTATCTGGCCGACTGATTGGAAGAGATCCATATTTGTGCCCATTCCAAAGAGAGGTGACCCAACAGAATGTGGAAATCATCGAACAATCTCTTTGATATTCCATGCTAGTAAAGTTTACTAAAGGTAATACAGAAACGGCTGCATGCATACATTGACAAAGATTTGATATGATAGTCATATATATTTTCCAAACTTTTAATCAGAACACATGGGATGACAAATGTAAAAGTATTCGGGGTGCAAATGAGAAATTATATTTGAAATTTACATGATTTTGAACATCCAGATCACTGTAACTATGTGACAAGGTGAATATGTCATTTTTACCAGCGTATATCTGACCCATAAGAGAAATGACTTAGCAGTATACAATATGAGGCAGTGTTTACTTCCCTCGAATGAACATTGCTTGCTTCAGAGAAAGCTCAAAGTAACTTTGACCTCAAAGAGTGTCTATGATTTGAAAGAGGATGAGGAATACTTTTAAGTGATTAGTGTAGTCCAGTATTTTAGTAACTTTTGCTTGTGTGAAACAAATCAGAAAACATTTGCAGGGTGTGTGGTAGGAGGCTAAGGCAGAATGGGTAGGAAACATTTTCCTGTTAGCACAGAATTTTCCTGTTGACTGCCATTGTAGTCACAGCCACCTCACAACTACAGGCACAGATCATTTTCTTATTCTTCACTTGATTGTGTTTCAAAGATAATGCTTTTTTATTAAAAATTAAAGTATTTGGGCACACCTGTGTCCACCAAGTCCATTCACACCATTTTTCAAAGAACATGGTCTTACTTCATGTCTCCGTGTCATGTTTTAGTAACATTTTCAACTTTTTCATAATGCTATTTCACGCTTAGTAGACTACAGTACAATGTAGACATAACTTTTAGGTACACTGAGAAAGCAGAAAATTCATGTGGCTTGCCTTATTGCAATATTCACTTTACTGCAGGTTCTGGAACTGAACCCACAATATCTCTGAGGTATGCTTGTACGGAGACTTTAGAGAGCTTTTGCTTGATGTGAGTCTGTATCGTAATGCAGCAGTCCTAGTTATATGTCCTTGGATGATTTCTTTTATGATCTTATCTTGAATTATTTATGAACAGAATTTGAAACAAAACCATGAAATTAGATAAAATCTACTAATGCCTTAGTCTTCCTTTTACTTTTCCACCCATTTTGTCCGTGAATCTTAGGGTTCTCTAGACAAACTAGAGTGAGACAGAGAGTTATAGACAGAGACAATAGTTTTACAGAATTGGCTTGCATGATTGTGGGGGTTGACAAGTCCAAAATCTGAGTCCAAGCAACAGGTTGAATATTCCAGTCATCTTGTGTCCCTAAATCCATAGATGAAGTGACAGGAAGAGTGGAGGAATTCTGGCAAGACAACAATCTATTTATAATCTGGAGGCAGAATACTCCATGTTTTATCTTAAAGTCTTCAATTATTTGAATGAGGCTCACACACGTTATGGAGGGTAATCAACTTAAGACCAACTAAATTAATAACATGTAACTACTTCATAACAACGTATAGACTAGTGTTTGACCAAAGAAATGGACATCATGCTTGACCTAGCCAAGTTGGCATAGAAATGAATGATCACCACCCTATCATATTTCAGTACTCTCATGATGCCAGGAACATATTTCATGTCAGAGAAGAAATAGATCTTGTGAAAGCATTCACAATTAGGAATAATTATGGAGCCAAACTCATTCAGAAATATTTTTGTAATTGTTTTCTCTAGATATATTCTTAGCTTTCAATACTAAACTTCTCTCTATGGACTTTTTTTATGCATTGCTGGATGGAGATTATTGTCAGTGAGCTGAGTAAATCATATCACACAGTTAACAAATTACCGACTGTATCTACCATTGAGACTAGCTTTGTTCATGCAAATTCAGAGTTGTCACTTGCTCCATCATACAACTAACAAGGCTTTTTATCAGTTCTTTGCTTATCCTAGAATACAAAATTTAATCAATCTGTGAATAAACTTTTGCATTTCGTTACAACATCATGAAAGCTCAAGCATGGACATTTTTATTAATTTTTCTACTTATACCCAAGGATAAATACTTTGAGTTTCCTTTGGATTAGCAGTTATGCTTCTAAATAAACAGCTTATCTGTGACTCTAATTTTATTCATGTTAGTATTGACATAAGAACTCTTGTTTGCATATCCTGGTTCTGCTGTGCTTGAATATGCAAATAAACTTTCTAGTTACATATGCTTTAACCATTGATGTTTTTCCTAGTAAGACATTCAACAAACCATATAATAAAGCAATCTAAGTGAAATTGTGTCAGCTACATGGCACTGTGAGTTAATGCACTGGACTGCAAAGTCAGTTTGAACTGCAAGGTCGGCAGTTCAAATTCACCAGCTACTCCTAGGAAACTTTATACAGAGTCATTATGGGTCAGAACTGACTCGACAACATATAGAAAATAGCAGAGCACAGTCCTGTATCTTGGCAGAAGATAATTTCTGTCCTAAAATGAAGTTCTGTTTCCTTAAGGAAACAAAAACAGTGAGTAACTTGTTTACTACATAGAAATGATATGTAATGTGAGCATTTAGTTAAAAAGAAACACCCTGAGCCAACCTGACCTGAAGATTCTGAGGTTTTGATTTCTATTGCAAATATAATTGACTTTTTGATTAATTGTTGTTGAGTCAGTTCCGACTCACAGCGACCCTTTATAGGGTTTTCAAGGAGCGACTGGTGAGTTTGAATTGCTGATCTTGTAGTTCAAACCAACCTTGAGGTCCAGTGATTTATTTTGATCAATAGAAGCCATAGAAATTCGATCTAAAACTCCTTGGGTGACTTTTTAAAATTTTTATGGATTCTCAAACTCATAATTAGAAAGTCAAAGACTACTATGAAGCTAGTCATGAAAAATAAAAACTCCATTCTCTGCTAATATTGTCTCTTAATGGGGTTAGATCAAGATATAAGTGTTTGATTAAACTAGATTAATTTCATGAATTGGAAATAATTACACAACTCACTTGATACCATTTTTCATTTTCCTGTTATGTTTTTGGGTTTGTTTGTTTTTGTTTTTTTTTAATTTTCATTTTCTTACTTTATTGTTATTAAGTGCTGTTGACCCAGTTCTGACTCATAGAGACTCTATATAGGGTTTCCAAGGAGTAGCTAGTGGGTTTGAACTGCTAACCATCTGGTTGACAATCTAGTGCTTATCTTACAGTGCCACACCAGAACTCCCCATATACTTATCCTAGTTCTCCACCAGAAGTGCAAATTACCTCTCAATACACACACATATTTTGATATCAATTTTGTCTCTTACTTGGAAAATGCCTTTCCTGTTATCGTAGTGCCCTTGAGTCCATTCTGACTCATAGTGACCCTGTGTAAGGTTTCTAAGGAAGGCCTGGTAGGTTTGAAATGCTAGCCATCTGGTCGAAAGTTTGGTGCTTATCCTACAGTGTCACACTTTTACTGGTGGTGGTGGTAGTTGTGTGCCATTGAGTTGGTTCTGACTCATAGCAATCCTATACAGAGGTTTCTGAGACTGAAAATCTTAATGGAAGTAGAAAGCCTAATCTTTACTCTGTGGAGTTGCTGGTGAACTTTGCGGTTAGCAGCCCAATGCATAAACCACGACACCATCAGGGCTCCTTATACCTTTGCAAGAGCCTTTCATGATCCTGTTTCTATCTGACCAGTTCCACTCTAGGTCTTTATGTCTTTCTGGATGTCATTTCCTTCTGTTGCTTGCTTTCCCCCATTATTCTGATGGAGTCATTGAGACCTTGCATGTATGCAAATTCTGCATTTCCATTTAATTGATAGAAAATCCAAGGTTGGAAATGTTTTCCTCAAAATATTGATTACCTTCAGAGACTACTGCTTGGAAAAAGTCATTTATAATTCTGTTTTCCTATTCTTTGGTGTGATTTTACCCCCCTAACCTTCAGCACCGCACCAGGACTCCTCTCTTTTAGTTTTTTTAGGATCACCTCTTTCTCTCTATTTTTTTCTGAAGTATTGTGATGATGTCTCATTGTGTGGATATTTTTCATTTATTGTACTCATCATTTTATTATGTCTTTTGATCTTTAAACTTAAGCTTATGTACTTCAGTTCTAGGGAAATGTTTTCAATACTTTCTTGACTAACTTGGTTGTTGTTAGTTGCCCTCAAGTAGACTCTGCCTATTACCGTGCAATCTTCACAATTATGGTTACATCCACTGTTCAACCATCATGTCAGTCCACCTAATGGAAGATTTTCTCCACTTTCTCTTACCCACTGCCTTACCAAATATAATGCCCATTTCTAGAAATTGATTCCTCCCGATAGTGTGTCCAAAGTAAGTGAGACAAGTCCCTCCATCCTCACTTCTATGGAGCTTCAATATTAACTTGTTTGTTCTCATGGCTTCATTTTACTGTCCATTTTCACTTCCAGAAACTACTATTATTCAGATTTTAGATATGTTGAAATGATAAATATTAATTTTCCTATTTTTGATATCCTTATTTAAACTTCTTTGTGTTTTCAGTTCCTTTTTGTGGGAGACTGTCTCAATTTTACCTACTTACCTTTCTCTTATTTCACTTTTCACTTTTGTTTGCATTTCTCCAATTGCTCATTTTTGTTCTATGAATATCTTATTACCATATTTTCATGTTTCGTAAATGCAGTTTGTCACTTTCAATATATTAATTACTGTTTTATTTTAAAATTTTCTTTTGTTTTCTGTATTCTGTTTGAGGCCTCTGATTCTGTCTGCTGTGCTTTATATATTTTAAGTTAGAGGCTTAAGGTCTATTGATGTTTGGCTATCAGTTGTATTTATTAAAGACACTAAAATAAATAGGAAACTCTTTGTATAAGCAAAATCCTTCATCTGGTGAGCTTTAGGTAGAGTGATCTCATTGGGCCATCATAACTGTCTCTATGTCTCGGATATTTTTGTTTCTTGGTCAAAATCTAGCTTGAAGGTATCAAATCTGGCTGCTAGCTTTCTTGTAGATGACTAGGACATGAGGCTCTTTCTCTCTGTTCATTACAGTAACTAACTGTTGGGGTTCTAATAGTTGAGTTGTTATTGTTAAGTGCCATCGAGTCAATTCCAACTCATAGGACCCTGTACAGGGTTTCCAAGGAGAGAGCGATTTTCTTCAAAACCTCCGACCTTGTAGTTCAAACCGACCTTTCGGTCTAGTGTTTTATCCCACAACACTACACCAGGACTCAAGGGTTCCAATTAATCCTCTGGAATTGCATGCCAATTTGTATATAAGTGTGGTGTGTGTATGTGTGTGTGTGTATCCAGGCATATCTGTCTATCTGTCTATCTTGTGTATATGTATGTTCTCCTATTGGGAGACAAACCAAATTTTTAACAAATCCTCAATACGATCTGGATTTGTGGTTGTAAAAAGGGTTGATAACCAACTGCTATCAAACAATTTAACTAAAAAATATTTTAAACTATCTTGCTTTGCAGCCTATATCATCAAATGAAGATCAAAACTGATCACTTTCAAGGGTAAACAAGCACCAGGTAATTTTAGGATGTGCTAAGCAAGTCCTTTTAACTTACCCTAAGTTGTTGAAGACTCTGAGATTTCAATGAAACTGCTTTATAGCCTGTAGATTTTAAAGTTTCTTCTAATTGAGTAGGCATAAATCAAAATCACATTTACTTTTTTTGTCCCATATCACATTCCACAATAGCTGTTTAAACTGTCATTTCCTAGACTTTCTCTCCTTCTGTAAGCTCATTCTTTTTATTTGTTGCAATCAAGAATTTATATAGAATTTCAGGTGTGAAGTGAACATGATTTCATGCAGGATTAGAATGTTGTTCTGTGGTATCCTCCTGAGTGAAGGAAGAGGTTGGGAAGTCCAGGAAGGTTTTTTTGTTGTTGTTGTTGTTTGGGTGTGTGTTTTTTTAAGATTTTATTGTGAATTGAGTATTAGTTTACATGGAGGAACATCGGTTTTGCACTCATCCTATTGTATTTTATTATATTACAATGATTACAATTCCCTCTGTACATCATAATTTAATAGTATTTGTTTCTATTCCTTCTGTTTTTTTGTTTGTTTTTTATATACACAAAAACATGTAGGAGTATATAATCATTTAAACTACCAATGGGCACATTCTGTTAGCCCACTTTATGGCTGCCAGAACACAGGCTTTCTCTTTCCATGAGTCCATAGTCCTCAGCTGCTCTATCTCTCCATGCCATCACCTCTACCTCCATCTTTGGTGGTGCTGCTTCTCTAGTTAGGATCTCGTGTTCCACTCATGCTCTTCTCTCTTGTTGGTCCTAGGGTCCTCTGTTCCTGGAATGTAAGATTAAACACTCTCCCCTTTTTTGTTACACAACTTCTACCTTTATAATTGTGATGATTGCAATTAGTCATGATAACAATTACTCACTATTGAATCAAATGAATCCTCTCTCCATATCCTTTCACTAGACCCTTCAAGACAAGATGAAAACTATTCAGTGGGGATTCTACTTTCCCCGTACACTCTGAAACTAAATTCACTCTTGAAAACTTGTAAGCCAACCACTTCATGCCTTTATAGTCACCCCCCATCTTAGGTAGCCAATGTCTAACTTGCCCGTCCATGTGTACTGAGGGGATAGGTTTGATCCTTGATGTGAAGACTGCTTCCCTCTTGGTTGGTATTTTGGTTGGTATTATGACATTCATAAGTATAGGTCAACTTTATCAAATTGTAACAATTTGCACTTGTTTCCTTGGTCAAAATTCTTGTCTTCCTCTAGTTGATCATCAGGCCATCAAAGTTAAGATAAACGGGTACTATCTGCAACTTGGGCATTCTTGGGCATTTCCCACCATTTCATTTCAGCTGGATGCTTAACTCTTAACTCTAGCCCACCATGGCTAGGTCAGTTTCCATGAGATCAGGAATTCCTAGGTCTTCCCAAACGCTGGACCAACCAGCACTTCCTCTTCTCTATTTCATCACAAGATCTATGGAATGTGGTTGACCTCAGCCCATGTCTTCATTATTGTCTTTCCCCCACTTTCACTCACATGTAGACCAATGCAAACGTCAGCAAATTTACATGCCTGCTTGCGTGTTCCCTTTGAGTTTCTGTTTTGGAGAGTTGTTTGTCCTGAAGGGACTTGATGGATCTCCACTTGTTCTTGTAATAGTCAAAAAAACTGCCTTTTTTGTTTTTTGTTTTTCCTGCTGGTCTTCTTTTAAAGAAGTACCTACTGTTTCTCTAGCCACTCCAGGATGGTCTGCATATCCTTTCAAGTGGGAATGTCACACCTCAGAAGGTTCTGGATGTGGCTCAGGATTCCACTTAAGGTCCTATAAACTGCAAAGGCTCTGCAAAAGGCCTATTTCACTAGCAATTTCTAGAACCTCTTTTAGGTATTCCAATCAGTTACAGGCTGAAGATGGTCTTACAAGATTTCTGTTATCATGTTTCCCAATATTACTTTCTATCCCACTCAAGTGTCTATTTTACAATAATAGGTAAGATAAATCAATATTCATAAAACAGTCAAGCATATTAACATTATTCCCCCTCTTTTACACATCAGACTATGCCTCAATCCTTGTATCACAGAGCCCTGTTGTTCCAAGGTCAAACATACATCACTATTTACCTCGGTCCCATTTAGCCCATGCAAACCTACCTAAGTGTTACCCTATCTACCTTGTTCCTCAACTCCCTCCCCCTTCTTGTGTATTGCCCTCTCCTTCCTTGTATATTGCCTTCCCCATCACCCAAGCTATGATGTGAGTATCCCCTAACATGTGTTCTAGCCTACCCTCCCACCCACCCCTAGGAGCAAAAAGAGAATTATTTTTTTATTTTATTTTAATATGAGCAGCTTTACTTAAGTTTTTACAATAATGGTCTTATGTGATATTTGTCCTTTTGTGACTGACTGATTTCACTCAACATAATGTTCATCCATGTTATACGGTGGTTTGCAGCTTAGTTGTTATTCTTCAAGGTAACATTCAATGCATGTACCAAAGTTTGTTAATCCATTCTTCCATTGATTGGCACTTAGGCTGTCTCCATCTGTTTGCTATTGTGAATAGTGCTGCTATAAATACTAGTTACACCACACAGAGGAATTGATGGATTATAAAGTATTCTATTTCCAACTTTCTGAGGAAGCACTATACCATTTTCCAGAGTGGTTGAACAATTTTACATTCTCACAGGCAGTGTAGGAGTGTTCCAGTCTCTACATCCTCACCAGAATTTATTGTCCTCTACTTTTTGAACATGCAATCAAGATGTATTGCTCATTAATGGTGATTGGAATGCAAAGGTTGGGAGCAAAGACGAAAGACCAGTAGTTGGAAAATTTGGACTTGGTGATAGAAATGATGCTGGAGAATGAATTGTATATTTCTGAAAGACAAATGATTTGTTTATTTCAAATACCTTCTTTAAACAACATAAGAGATGACTATACATATGGACCTCACCAGATGGAACATCACAGAAATCAAATTGACTACATCTGTGGAAAGAGAAGATGGAAAAGCTCCACATCATCAATGAAAACAAGGCCAGGGACAGACTGTGGAACAGACCATCAATTACTGATATGCAAATTCAAATTGAAGCTGAAGAAAATAAAAAGCAAAAAGTCATTTAGAAGACAAAAAAGAAGGAAAAGTTCAAAATGGATGTCAGAGGAGACTCTAAAATTTGCTCTCCAGCATAAAGAAGCTAAAGCAAATAGAAGAATTGAAGAGGTCCAAGAGCTGAACAGAAAATTTCAAATATCAGCTCGAGAAGATAAAACCAGGTACTATAATAAAATATGCAAAGATTTGGAACTAGAAAACCAAAAGGGAAGAACACAGTCAGCATTTCTCAAGTCTCGACTTTCGTTATTGAAAGATTCTCTGGGCAAATTATTGAATGATGCAGAATGCATCAAGAGAAGATGGAAGGAATACATAGAATCACTGTATCAAAAGGAAATGGTTAATGTTCAACCATTTCAAGAGGTACCATATGACCAAGAGCCAATGATACTCAGGGAGGAAGTCCAAAGTGCACTGAAAGAATTGGCAAAGAACAAGACACCAGGAATTGATGGAATAAAAATTGAAATCTTTCAAGAAAGTGAGGCAGCACAAGA
>NW_006408701.1:5280083-5297745 GCF_000296735.1 Chrysochloris asiatica
ATCATTGAAGGCATCAAGTGTGGCGGCGGTAGTGAGGTTGGCCCAGGATCGGACATTGTTTCGTTCTGCTGTGCATGGGGTTGTTATGAGTCGGTTCCAACTCGATGGCACCTGACAACAACAACAACAACAACAACTTTTTGAACTTTACTATTTACATTTGCCTATCCTAGATATTTTATAAAAACCGGATCATATAACATTTGTCTTTCCCTGCTTGGTTTATTTCATTAATCATTCATTATGTTTTCAAGGTTTGTTCATGTTGCAGCACACATCAGAACTTTATTTCTATGAATGGTATTCTATTGTATGTATATATTGAATTTTGTTTTTCCATTTATCTGTTGACTGACATTTGGGTTATTTGTACCTGTTGTCTATTTTTAAAAATGCAGCAATTAACATTTGTGTTCATGTATCTTGTTGAGTCCCTGCTTTCACTTACTTGGGGTTTACAGCTAGGAGTGGAATTGTTGGATTATAGGGTAATCCTAAATTTAGTTTTTTGAAGAACTGCCAATTTGTTTTCCACAGCAGCTGTACCATTTGACATGTCAACCATCATTCAATGATGCTATATTTGTCCTTTATACTCCCAATCAAAACAAAATGGCAGGTGATGTCATGCATTTAGTCACTTTTATTTTATTCAAATGCACTGGATTGCTAATATTATAAATTAGGGGTGCATTTTGCATTCAAATAATGCATATGAGTGTTCTGTGAAACCACAAAGTTTAAAATCCTATTTTTCTTGATGATCTTGATGGGTCATCATTTAGTGTGATGCTGTAAGATAAACACTGGACTGTGAACCACAAGGTTAGTGGTTCAAGTCCACCAGCTGCTACTTGGAAACACTTTATAGGATCACTATGAGTTGGAACTTACTTGAAGGTGCTTAACAGCAACAACAATAAATACTTGTGTTTCAAAGACCAAAACATTTTATCCTTTGCTGTTGTTGTTGTTAAGTGCTGTCAAGTCAGTACCAACTCATAGCAACCCTGTACAGGGTTTTCAAGGAGCAGCTAATGAACTTGGACCAATGAACTGGTGGTTCAAAGTGACCTTGCAGTCAGGCACATTAACCCACAGTGCCACACCAGTCCTCTATTTTACTCCTAACTATTGTAAAATGTTTGCAGTCTTGATGTTTTATTTATTCATGTGCAGGAAAACTCATTTAGAAGGATATTTCCAAGAATATATGTCATTGTTAAGTGCTATTTAGTCGGTGCTGACTAACAGTGACCCTGTATAGGGTTTCCCAGGAGTGGCTAGTGAGTTTGAACAGTCAACCTTGCAATTCAAATTGCCGTGTGGTCCAGTTCTTATCCTACAGTGCCACACAAGAAATAAAAAACATACAGCTCCTGTATTTAGATATTTCTTTAGCCTACCTCCATACAGGGATAGGATGGAATTTATCCCAGGCATAAGTATAGAGCTGTAATTTGTCAAAGAACAAACTGGAGCTTATTTTTAAAATAAAATAGTCTATTGAAGGAAAAAAAAAAAAAAAAAGAGGTCCAGAATTGGGTAGCACTTTGTGAGGATTCACTGAAACCCTTCAGTGAAATAATTTTTTTGAGAGATCTTAAATCTAGAAGATCCATGAATTTACAAGAAAAATTTCTGATTGGCTGACATTTACAAAATCATGCTTTAAGTGACATAGACAATTCTGACACACTTTAAACATTATTTTTCTAATCATAAAGTTTCAGTCATTTAATAGCTTTATCTATGGGTATTTCAAGGGTCAGCCTGAGTGAATGCTCTTCCTGGGAGCATGCTATGAGAGGAAGGGACACAAGGGGAGCCTTAAGGCTTCCAGAGGTAGACTGGCTAGCTGAGTTTTAAAGTTCAGGTCAAAATGAGCAGTAAACAGAAGCAAAATTAAAAAGTGTGGGGGGGGGGCGATAGAGACAATCTGCATCTTTGGTGGAAGATTTTCCTTATGTCAAGGACCTAGATTTTTTGTTAGCTCCTTTACAATCCCCACTGCTAATCACGAATTTCTCCAGAAATTCTTGTTTTTTTTTGTTTTGTTTCGCTTTTAAGGAGGGATATATGAAAGCATGGAGTCCTAGTGTGGCACTGAGGGTTAATGTGCTCGACTACAAAGCCATTTGAACTGCAAGGTCGGCAGTCCAAGCTTACCAGCTGCTCCTCGGAAACCTTATAGAGAGTCACTCTGGGTCGGAACCGACTCAATAGCACTTAACAACAACAACAACATATGAAAACATATATCCCTTCTTAAATACAAAATAAAAAACATAGAAGCAGAGGTCCAAGCTAAGCCTGGAAAAGACATTGGTGGTGGCATCTGGCTCTCTGCATGATTGGGTCTCATAGGCTATCACGATAAGTAGCCACCAGTCATGCGGAGCTGTAGAATAAGTACTGTGATGCAAGGACAGTTTGAACGGCAAGGTCAGCTATTCAAACTCACCAGCCACTCCTAGGGAATCCTACACCGGGTCTCTGTGAGTCGGAACTGTCTAAGCAGCACCTAACAACAACAATAACTATGAACAGATGGTACCTGGCATCCTTTTGTGGGGGGTGTCTAGAGTCTTAAAAGTCTCTTTAGCATAGGTGGCCATCTAATGAACATTAAAAAGTCCTTGCAGAAGATGAGTTACTCCTTTGTGGGTGACATGAAACCTACTTGCCCATAAGAGACTCCACATATAGCAAGATGAAGAACTGTTAAGTTCATGCAGAGGAAGACACTTAAAAAGTGATCAGAAAACAGGAGCCCTGGTGTGGTGCTGTGGGATAATGCACTGAAACACAAGGTTGGATTAACTGCAAGGTCAGTTTGAACCACAAGGTCAGCAGTTCAAATTCACCAGCTGCTCCTGGGAAACCCTATCTAGGATCACTATGAGTCAGAACTGACAAGAAGGCACTAAACAACAACATTTGAATGCAGGACTGAATTAGTAGGAATATGTAGCAGAGAGGGACGTTGCCAAAATGAAAACCTGTGCTGTTCTCTAATAAATGTCTATTTTTCAAAATGCATGCTCTTTTGCATAATAAACAGTGCTATATTATGAGTACAAGTATTTTTTAAAAATTTCATGAAACATTTCATTGGCACTATAATAATTATTGAAGTCCAAGTGTGGTGTTGTAGGATAAGCACTGGAACCCAAGATTGGTTTGATCCACAAGGTTGGCAGTTCAAACTCACCAGCCCCTCCTCAGAAATCCATTACAGGGTCATTATGATTTGAAACCAAGTCCATAGCATGTGTAACAACAACATAATAATAATAATTTTAGTGATTAACAAAATCAATACAGTTAGTCAATTGAATGTAGTCAAGAACCAGTTTCAGTAGGAAGCCAATTCAAAATATCAAGAAAAGGAAAATTATGTATGGGAGCTAATCAGATCTACTTCAGATTAAAGTTCTTTGAAATGTAAAGACCAGTCATTAGGCCAGGAAGGAATGAATCAGAACTAAGTGTGAGGCCCCAGCTGATATGGTTAGTTATGGAAACATTATTCCTAAAGACAAACTAATATAGTTTTATGTGACAGATCAAATGGTTCAGAAAGACAGCATTTCATATATAAAATGTTTCAAACTAAAGTAAAACAGCATTTTACAATTATAATAATAGAAATAATAAGGAAAATAAATATTCCAAAATAGAGTAGCATTTTTTCCACCATCCATCCCAAGAGGTAAACCAATTACTCATAATTTTATTAAGGAAAGAACAGGGTTATTAAGAAGCAAAACTACATGTTGCATACAATTAACATACAGTACAACTTTAGCACTATTGTCAACAATATGGACACAGCAATCAGATTTACTATGGCACAATCACTTTTTTGGATGTAGTAAGGATTTCAAGAGCAATTCTATTTTGGAGAACTACTTTTCCTCTTCATAAGTTTTTGGCATTGAACTCTAGAAGTTCATGGGCACTGTTATTTAGGACAGCTTACACATATTTAGTTAATACTTTAACATGTGCCATACCATTTTTACGTCCAGGTCAGTGGTTCAAACTCACCAACCACTCCTAAGAAACCCTGTACAGGGTTGTTGGCACTTAACAGCAGCAACAACACCTAAAGGACAAATACTGCCACTAAATGATCATATCACTGAGCCCTTAATATGAGTGCATTGGTGTGGTGCTGTTGGACTCCTGGTGTGGCACTGTAGGACAAGCACTGGACTGCAAACCACAAGGTTGGCAGTTCAAACTCACCAGCTGCTCTTTGGAAACCTTATACAAGGTGTCTATGAGTTGGAACTCATTTGATGGCATGTAACAACAACAAACAACAGTGTGGCACTGGAGTATAAGCACTGGACTGCTAACTACAAGGTGGAGAGTTGAAACCCATCAGCTGCTCCTCAGATACCCCATAGAGAGTCTCTATGAGTCAGCTGACTCAATGGAACTTAATAACAGCAGTTGGTAAAGGGTCTTCAGTTAAAATGCATCCTTGAGTCTAGCTCAGGCCCAGAGTACATCTTCCAATATTGTCTGGTGAAGTTAGGGCCACAGGCTGGTTCTGTATAGCTAATAGATGCCATTAGGGCAACCCAATAGAAATGTGAATTTCTTAGCCAGTTGTTGTCAAACCAATGAATGTCTTTTAAATATATATATAAATTTCTAGTTTACTTTAAAATTTTCAGTCTATTTTTAGAATATTTTTTAAAATTGTGTGTGTGTGTAATGGTTCTAGAAATTGTAATATCCATCTCTGCTTATTATAATCTACTTTAGAATAATGCTTTCTTATTAATTGTGATAAAATATAGAAGCTTTGTCTTAGTATATTTCCTTTCCTCTCTTCCTTTGTTTTCTATGTGTCATACATATTACATTGATATATGTTTTAAACTCACTGTACATTGTTACATGTATTTTTATAATTTTATGGATATTGAATAAGTATGGAGAAATGAGAAAGAAGTATATTTATAGGGTCTTTTATATTTACCTACATATTCACCAATGAGTATCCTTTAATGCTATAACTGATATTGGTAGCAATCATATAGGTCAGCTGAAGGCTGGATTCTTTATATGGGTATGACTCGATTGTTCCCAGCAAAGGTAAACAAGCATGTCTTCCTGCTTGTGAAGTTAACCAGATGAAACCATCCTGCAGTTGGAAGATTCTTTAGTTAATTCTTCTTGAGTAACGTTATTCAGTAAAATAAAGATTGTATGAAGAGTGGAGGTGAATTTATGGTCTGAATTATAATGAGAACAAACAGAATAGGAAGAAGCAACATGCTCAGTGGTTTCAAAAATTGCCCCACCAAGTATCACTTTAAAATTGCAAATATTGTCATCTTGACCTAAATGGGTTCTTTCATAGAGAGCTTTTTACATAGAGACATAAAATGATCTAGGTTAAGAAACATTTTTGCTTCAGCCATGACCCAAAATTTGGTTGTGGAATCCTAGTCTCTTCTATTTTTCTATTTCCTCAATTGTACTGAGTTATTGGGATTCTTATTAATTTTCAAGAGTTAATTTGGTAAGATTATATTGTCAATGTGTCATACAGTGGTAGCTTGCATATTACTGTGATTCTGGAAGCTATGTCATGGGTATTTTAAATACCAGCAGGGTCACCCCTGGTGGACAGCTTTCAACTGAGCTTCCAGATGAAGACAGATTAGGAAGAGGGAGAGACAGATTACTTCAGAATATTTAGCCACTGAAACCTTATGAATAGTGCTGAAACTCTGTCAGCACCAAAATATTGAATATTGACATATGATGAAGAGCACCAGATTATTGTCAGACATAGTGCCAATATATGAGTCTCTCAGGAAGAGGCACTCAAAATACAACTGGAGAAGAGTTATGGCCTCAAAGTAGTTGACTATGATGGTATACAGCCTTCAGGAACTTCATTTTCTCATGGGGCAAAACGCAAAATGAAGAATAACAGCTGTAAACATCCATTAGTAATTAGAACATGAAATGTATGAAGTATGCATCTAAGAAATTGGAAATTGTCAAAAATAAAATAGAATGCCTAAACATCAATATCCTAGCCATTTGTGAGCTGAAATGAACTGGTATTGGCCATTTTGAATCTGATAATTACATGGTTTACAATGGCAGGAATGGCAAATTGAGGAGGAATGGCATCATATTCATCATCAAAAAGAACATATCAAGATCTGCCTTGAAGTACAATACAGTGTGTGATAGGATAATCTCCATATGCTTACAAGGAAGACAAGTTAAAACCACTATTATTTAAATTTGCACACCAACCACTAAAGCCAGTGGTGATGAAATTGGAGAATTCTACTAACTTCTTCAGTTAGAAATTGATCAAACATTGCAATCAAGATATGTTGATAGTTACCAGTGATTGGAATGCAAAGGTTGGAAACAAAGAGGAAAGATCAATAGTGGGAAAACATGGTCTTGGTGATAGAAATGATGCTGGGGATTGCATGATGGAATTTTGAAAGATCAATGATTTATTCATTGCAAATAACAACATGAAAGATGACTGTACACATGGACCTCACCAGATGGAATATACAGGAACCAAACTGACTACATTTGTAGAAACAAGGTCACAGGCAGACTGTGGAACAGACCATCAATTGCTCATATGCATGTTCAAGCCGATGCTGAAGAAAATTAAAACAAGTGTACAACAGCCAAAATATCCCACCTGAATTTGGGGATCATATGAAGAACATATTTCATGCATTAGACTCTGAAGACTGAAAACCAGATGAGTTGTCAGATGGTATCAAGAATACTATGCAGGAAGAAAGCAAAAGGTCATTAAGAAGACAAGAAAGAAGGAAAAGACCAAAATGGATGTCAGATGAGACTTTGAAAATTGCTCTCCAGCATAGAGATGTTAAAGTAAATGGAAAAAACAAAGAGGTAAAAGAGCTGAATAGAAAATTTCAAAAGGTAGCTCAAAAAAGAAAGAATCTAATACTATAACAAAATGGGGAAAGACCTGGCATTAGAAAACCAAAAAGGAAAAAGCATGGTCAGCATTTCTCAAGCTGAGGGGATTTAAGAAAAAACTCAAGCCTCGACTTGCAATATGGAAGAATTCTATTGGAAAAATATTGAATGATGCAGAAAGAATAAAAGAAGATGGAAGGAATACAGAGTCACTGTACCAAAAAGAAATGGTCAATGCCTAGGCATTTCATGAGGTAGCATATGATCAAGAGCCAATGATACTGAAGAAAGAAGTCCATGGTGCATTGAAGGCATTAGCAAAGAACAAGGTGCTGAGAATTGATGGAATACAAATTGAAACCTTTCAACAAACGGCTGCAACACTGGAGGCAATCACTAATCTATGCCAAAAATGTGGAGGACAACTACCTGGACAACTGATTGGAAGAGATCCATATTTGTACCCATTCCAAAGAGAAGTGGCCCAATGGAATGAGGAAATCATCAGACAATATCATTACTATCACATGCAAGTAAAATTTTGATAACAATAATTTAAAAATAGCGGCAACCATACATTGACAGATAACTTCAAGAAGTTCAAGTCAGATTCTGAAGAGGACATGGAATGAAATATCTATTATTGCAGCCATCCAATGGATCAAGGTCCAGATAGCTTCACTGGTAAGTTCTACCAAACATTCAGGGAAGAGCTGTCACCAATTCTACTCAAATTATTACAGACTAGAGAGGAGGATGGAAAACATCCTAATACATTTTACAGAGTAAGCATAACCCTCATACCAAAACCAGGGAAAGGAGTCACTAAGTAAGAAAATTGTAGACTAATATCCCTCATGAACATAGATGCAAAAATTCTCAACAAAATCCTAGCCAACAGAATCCAGCAGCACATCAAAATATACTACATCATGATCAAGTGGGATTCATATCAGGGATGCAAGGATGGTTCAATATTAGAAAAACAATTAACGTAATCCACCATATGAATAAGAAAAAAGAAAAGAACCACATGATCATATCGATTAAGTCAGAAAAAGCATTTAGCAAAATCCAACATCCATTTCTGATAAAAACACTCAACAAAGTAGGTATTGAAGGGAAATTCCTCAACATAACTAAAAGCATATATACAAAAACAACAGCCTACATTATTCTCAATGGAGAGATATTGAAAGCCTTCCCTCTGAGAACAGGAAATAGACAAGGTTGCCCTTTGTCACCACTCTTATTCAATATTGTGCTGGAAGTCCTGGCAAGAGCTATACTTCAAGACAGGGAACTGAAAGACATTGAAATTGGCAAAGATGAAGTAAAACTCTCTGTTTGCAGACGGTATGACCCTATACATAGAAAATCCCAAAGACTCAGTAAAAAAGCCACTAGATCTCATTGGAAGATTCAGCAAAGTGGCAGGATATAAGCTCAACATACAAAATTCAGTTGGATTCCTCTATACCAAAAATGACAGCACTGAAAAGGACATTAGGAAAGCAATACCATTTACAATAGTGGAATAAATATAACTAGAGAAACAATGGACCTATACAAAGAAAGCAACAAAACACTACAAGAAACCAAAAGAGATTTATAAAAATGGAAGAATGTACAATGCTTCTGGATAAGAATACTTAACATTGTCAAAAGACTACACCAAAAGAGTAAAAAAGGAAACCCACAAAATGGGAAAAAATCTTTTGCAATGACACATCAGACAAGAGACTCATTTCTAAAATATATAGGAAATTAGAACACCTCTACAAGAAAAAGACAAATAACCCAATGAAAAAATGTACACAGCCCATGAACACACAGTTCACCAAGGAGAAGATCCGGGCAGCCAACAAGCATATGACGAAATGTGCACGAACACTAGCCATTAGAGAGATGCAGATCAAAACAATAATGAGATATCATCTTACACCAGCAATAACAATGGAGATAAAAAAAAAAATAGAAGACAATAAATGCTGGCAAGGATGTGGAGAGACTGGGCTCCTGCATTGCTGGTGGGATTGCAGAATGATCCAGCCTCTCTGGAAAGTAGTATGGTGTTTTCTCAGAAGGTTGGAAATAGAAATACCTTATGAGCCAGCAATTCCTCTACTTGGTATTTACCCACAAGAAATACGAGCCATAACACGAGTAGATATATGCACATCAACGTTCATAGAAGCACTATTTACAATAGCAAAAAGATGCAGACAGCCTATGTGCCTATCAACTGAAGCATGGATAAACAAACTGTGGTACATACACACAATGAAATATTATTTGATTATTGATTGTTACCTATGCAAGCCACCACATAACATGGATGAGCCTTGAGGACATTATGTTGAGTGAAAGTAGTCAGTCAGAAAAGGAGAAATGCTGCATAGGAATACTAGTCTAAAAGACAAAGAAAAAGAACCCATACTAAAGGGGGTGGAGAGGTTATTTGCTGGTTATCGAGGTGGGGGGGGGGTAAGGGGAGGTGGGTAAGATGGAGCACAGGGTAGGTAATAGATACAGGATAGTTTGGGTGATAGGGAGGGGGGAATACACAAGAAGGGGGGGAGTGAAAGAACAAATTGGACTGGAAAACAATT
This sequence comes from Chrysochloris asiatica, assembly GCF_000296735.1. NCBI lineage: Eukaryota > Metazoa > Chordata > Mammalia > Afrosoricida > Chrysochloridae > Chrysochloris > Chrysochloris asiatica. The sequence goes on from NW_006408701.1 coordinate 5,289,656, forward strand.
AAGCAGGTTTGCATGGGCTAAGTGGGACAGAGGTAAATAATAATGTATGCAAAACCTTGGAACAAGGGGATCTTGACACATTGACCGTCTTCATCCAAGAGACAGATAAGACAACAGAGGAGTGACAGAGGAACAGCAGAAACAGAAGAGGTGCCAGAGCAGATTGAGGAAAATACTCAAGAGGCATCACAGGTGAAGAAAGGTTTGAGCGAAAAAGTTTCTGTTTATACAGGTGACATCTCATTGATAGAGACAGATGCTATCGTCAATGTGGGAATTTTGTAAGTACAACTTTTATTTGTACTCCCAGACTGCAAAGCCATTTGAACGCACCACCACCGCAACCTCAGCAACGCACCACCATTGCAACAGCGAAATGCACCACCACTGAAATGCACCACCAGCGCAACGCACCACCAGCGCAACGCACCACCAGCGCAACGCACCACCACTGAAATGCACCACCACCTCAACGAACCACCAGCACAATGCACCACCACCACAAAGTACCACCAGCGCAACGCAACACCAGAGCAACGCACCATCACTGAAACACACCACAAGTGCAACACACCACCAGTGCAATGCACCACCACCACCGCAACGCACCACAAGCACAATGCAACACCAGCGCAATGCACCACCACTGAAACGCACCACCGCCACAACAAACTACCACTGCAACGAACCACCAGCGCAACGCAACACCAGTGCAACGAACCACCACCGAAACGCACCACAAGCACAACACACCACCGTTGCAACGCACCACCACCACAACAAACCACCAGTGCAACACACCACCAGCACAGCGCAATGCACCACCACCACCAGCGCAACGCACCACCAGCGCAACGCACCACCAGTGCAACGCACCAACACCTCAACGCACGCACCACCAGCGCAACGTACCACCAGAGCAACACACCACCAGCACAACGCACCACCACCACAACGCACCACCAGCGCAACACGCCACCAGCACAACGCACCACCACTGCCGCCGCCGCAACGCACCACCACCACAACGCACCACCAGTGCAATGCACCACCACCACTGCCCTCACAACGCACTACTACCACAATGCACCACCACAACAACAAACCACCACCGCTACGCACCACCAGGGCAACACACCACCAGCACAATGCACCACCACCGCTGCCACCACAACACACCACCAGCGCAGCGCACCACCACTGCCGCTGCCACAACACACCAACAGTGCACCACACCAACAGTGCATCGCACCACCACTGCAACGCAACACCACTGCTGCCGCCACAATGCACCACCACCGCAACGCACCACCACCACAACAAACCACCACCACAACACAACAGCAGCTCAACGCACCACCACCTCAACGCACCACCACCATAACGCGCCACCAGTGCAATGCACCACCAGTGCAACGCACCACCACCACAATGCACCACCACTGCCGCCACTGCAACACACCACCAGCGCAGCGCACCAACAGCGCAACACACCACCACCACAACTCACCACCACCACAGCGCACCACCACCGCAACGCACCACCACCACTGCAACACACCACATCAACAACCACACCCACACCACACCACACCAACCACAACAGCACACCACAAACACACCACACCAACCACACCAACCTGAACAACACACCACAACCACAATACACCAACCACAGCAAACCACAACACCACACAACACCAACCACACCACCACAACACACAACAACACAACCACATCACAACACAACCACAACCACACAACACAACCACAACCACACCACAACAACAACCACACCACCACCACACAACCACACCACCACACAACACAACCACAACCACACAACAACACAACCACAACCACATAACAATACAACCACAACACAAACACAACCACAACCACAACACAACCACAAAGCAACAACAACACATCCACAACACAACAACACAACCACAACACAACCCCACAACCACAACCCCACAACCACAACCCCATAACCTCAACCCCACAACCACAAACCCACAACCACAAACCCACAACAAATTGGATACTACTTGGTGGAGATTCTACATTCCTCTGCACCCTCTGGATCTAGGCTCCTTCTTGAAAGCTTGTAAGCCAGTCACTTCTTGCCTGTGTAGCCCCCCATTTTGGATAGCCAATGTCCAAGTTGCCCATCCCTCTCTCCCCTGTGTATTGAGCGGGTGGGAATGATCCTCGCTGTAAAGATGTGTTCCGTTTTTTGAGTTACTACATCCATAGGTGTAGGTCAAGTTCATCAGATTGTATCAGATTACTCTTTTTTCCCTCTTCTTTCTCCTTCTAGTTAAACTCTGATCATCTAGCCATTGAAGCCAGGTCAAGTGGGTATTACCTGCAAGTGTGGGTGTTCTTGTGCATATGCCCTCTCTTCTTATAAAATTGGGTCATTTTTAAATATTGAGAAAATTTGTAGTGCTATATGACTTTCATTCCTCTTTTCACAGTGACAGCATAGGTTTTATTTATAGTCTTTGCAATGCTACCCTCTAGCGATAGCGTTCCAAAATGCATCAATTAACTGAAAAAAAAATCTTGTCTCCAAGGATATTATTTTTATTTCACTGATCTTTGCCTCAGCCCATGTTGTTTAATGACCTCTTTTCTTTTTCACTATAATCCAAATGTATCAGTCTTATTTGTTAATTGCTCAGCTTTTATATGAATTATGTGCTTAAAAATAACATGGGTAATGTGCACCTAAGTCCTCAAAGTGGCATCTTTGTTTTTTATTTCATGGCATAAAGGCAGAAAACTTGAGTACGAATTCTGAGGTTTATTTTTGCAACGTGTGCGTGGGGCAAGTTACCTGTTTGGAGTTTTATGAAGAATGAATGAGAATGTCTCTATATGACACATAATAGCAAAAAGCAGGCGTTTAGCATATGCCAGCTCCCTTTTCTACCCTCTTCTTCCCATACTCATTGATTATACTAGGAATTTGTACTCCATCTCTTCTGTCTGATTTACCTTATTTCATAACATCTCATAGTTTTTTTAAGTGCTTATTTTCCATATTCTGTAACTTCCTGTTTGACATTTTAGTTTGTATCTCTAATATGAGAGTAAGTTCAAAACGTGTTGTTGCTAATGTTCAACTTATTACAGGCACAGGGATATTCTAAACAAAGTATGTTTAAACCTGTCTCTGAGATTAGTAAATAGCTGTAGACAAGTTCTCTCAGTAATATACGTGTCTTAACTCATTGTTGTTGTTGTTTGCTCAGTGCTGTTAAGTCAGTTTGAATCATTGACCTTGCGGTTTGCAGTCCATTGTTTATCCTGCAGTGCCATGCCAGGACTCCTTAGTGTGCCTTTTAAGTTTTTTTTTTTTAAAAAAAGGTCCAATTAAGAGAGTGGTTTCTGAGGGGATCTGCTGAGCCAGTTAAATTCAAGGCAGAAAGCTAAGCTCAAGGGGTTATGGAGATTTTGAGATCCCAAAGGAATTATCTTGATATGTTTCCTTGAAGGACACAGAGTGATCATTAGGGAGAAATGTACAGAAAACTGAAAACTGTATTAGTGAGAAAAAGGTCAGGAAAGTTACATCAGGGATTTTTTCCCATGACATCAATGCAAATGCACACTCTTTGAGGGGAGCACAACTGTCCTGCAAGAACTTTTTTAGAAGTCTTATCTCATTCACTCTATATCCCCAATCTGGTCCCTTCAGACTTTTGTTCCCACAAGTTATTGGAGAGTTTAAAGAAACACAATTTGAGTCCCTTGAGGATGTCAAAACTGCTGTTTTTATGTGCTAGAAATCAAAGAGCACAGAATTCTTCAGGGAAGGGTTGTTGTTGGTGGTGGTGTATCTTGGAGTCAGTTCCGAGTCATGGCGACCCGGTACAGGGTTTCTGAGGCTGTAAATCATTACAGGAGCAGGATGCCTCATCTTTCTCCCACGGAATGGCTGGTAGTTTTGAACACCTGACCTTGAGGTTAGCAACCTGATTCGTAACGACTACACTACCAAATGCTGCCTTCAGAAGTGTATGAATCTAGATATGTCGAGAAATAATAGTTTCATATTTTGATTTTTTGTTTAATAAAAGTTTCTGTGGTTTTTATCAAAAATTTAATTTCTATCATATTTAGCACTTTAGTATAATGTTGCTGGTGTTAAATTCCATCAAGTCAAGTCCAACTCATAGTGACCCTGTGTAGACTTTCTGAGGCTGTACATCTTTGCGGGAGCAGAAAGCTTCATCTTTCTTCCATGGAGTGGCTAGTGGGCTCGAGACACAAACCTTGTGGATTATGGTCTAGTGCTTATTGTACTAAGCCATTGTGGTTGTGTTTAGTACAGTATGGTATCTTTATTGAAAAAAAATTGTTGAATGATTACATAAATCAATGACTGAGTAAATGATTACTATTTCTTGCCAGTAATCCTCAAGTATGATACAGAAGTTTCTCTGGCATTGATTGCTTATGCAGATTGAAAATGGGTAATTCATACTGCAACTAGGCTTTTATTTAGGTTGAAGGAAAGCTGCAAATAAAAGTGTTCTTTAAAAAAAAACCTTGGAACAATAGAGCTCTGGAATACAGGAATTGAAACATGGTTGGAATGGGCAAAGGGGGGGAAATAATGTTAAGATGCTTGGCTGTCTTTTGAATCTTGGTTTCCCTAGCATACTATTATAAAAGAGACATTTGACGGGAGGAGAAAAGATTAGCCAGAAATAGCACCATAGAAAGCTTGTAAGTCCGTCTTCTGCCTATAACTGATTAGAATACCTAAAATGGGGCTACAAGGTGCCCAGTGAAGGAGGCTTCCTGTGGAGCCTCTGCATTACATAAGACCGTAGGTGGAATCCTGAACCCCATCCAGAATCTTCTGAGATGGGAAATTTCCACTGGAAAGGACAAGCAGACCAGCCTGGAGTGGCTAGAAGAACAGAAGATACTTCTTGAAGGAAAGACCAACAGGAAAAATACAAAACAATAATAGCTGATGAGAAGACAAGGCATATGCATAAGAACACCCACACTTGCGATAATACCCACTTGACCTGGTTTCAATGACTGGATGATCAGACCTCAACTAGAAGAAGAAATAAGAGGGAAAAAAAAAGTCATCTGATACAATTTGATGACTTTGACCTACACCTATGGATTCAGTAGCTCAAAAGAGGGAACAGATCTTTACAGTGAGGGTCATCCCCACCCCCTCCATACACAAAGTAGACAGGGATGGGCAACTTGGACATTGGCTACCCAAAATGGAGGAGAGGGGCTGATACAAAGGCAAGAAGTGACTGGCTTACAAGCTTTCAAGAGGGAACCTAGATCCAGAGGTCGTGGAGGAAGGTAGAATCTCCACTGAGTAGTATCCAATCTGTTGATGAAAGGAACTGGACTGATGAAAGGAAATGGAGATAGATCTTTTGTGGTCAATAGTGAATAATTGTTATCAGGACTGACTGTGAGGGTTAGAAATGTAAAGGTAGACATTTTGTAGCAAAGGGAGTGGAGTGATTGGCTTTTCAGTCCAGCAGCGGAGGTCCCTACGACCATCAAGGGAGAAGACCGGAGTGTGGGACCTTACCCAGAGAAACAGTGATGACAGAGATGGAGTCAGAGAAGGTCACATGGAGAGATGGAGAGGCTGGGAACTCTAGACCCAGAGAGGGAGAGGGGCTATGTGGTGACAACCGGTGGGGGCAGGCTTGCAGAGTATACCCTTTGTTTGGTTGATGATGCAAGGAGGAAATTGTAACCATGGCAATGAAACGATATATGATAGGATGAATGTAAAGCTAATGTTCCCCCATGTAAACTATCACATAATTCACAATAAAACATTAAAAAAAAAATCAAAAGGCATATTAGGAAATCTGCTGCACAAGACTTCTTTAAAGTGTCAAGAGCAAAGATGTCAGTTTGAGGACTAAGAAACACCTGAATCTAACCATGGTATTTTCAATACATATGAAAATTGGATTATAAATAAGGAATACCACAGAAGAAATGATGCATTTGAGTTATAGTATTGACATAGAATATTAAAATACCATGAACTGCCAAAAGAACAAATGAATCTGTGTTTGATGAAGCACATCCAGAAAGTTAACTGGAAGCCAGAATGGCTAGTCTTTGTCTCTCATACTTCAGACATATTATCAGGAAAGACCAGTACCTGCAGAAGGATATCATGCGTGGTAAAGTGGAGGTTCATAGAAAAATGGGAAGATTACAAAGGAGATGGATTGGCCAAGCAATGGGCTAAAAAGAAGAAATGATTGTGAGGTTTGCGCAGAACCAGTCAGTGTTTCATTCTGTTGTGTATAGGGCGCATGAGTAAGTTCCGATTTGATGGCACCTAACAACAACACAACAACGACATACTTGTTTATGGACAAATAAGATTAATCTCCTTTTATGTTAGGGCTAAAATAACTTGTGAGGAACAATGTTTGACTACTTTATCAGTGAGGTTATTTTCTCTGATCTCTGCAGTCTGTGTAACTCCTTGGGGGTATATGCATCTGACTTTTTTATTAAAGCAAGTTCAAAGGGGAGTTGTAGTGTTTTTAACAAGTGTGCTACTAAAATTCCTTTTTAAAAAGCATTTCCAAAAGAGATTAGAAATTCTGTGTTGCCATAATATGCCAAAATCAATAGTCACCCCAAAGACGTGGTTAAAAATCCATGTAAATATTCACAGACCTCCCTTTAGCATGTTTTCAAGCTCTAGTAATAGAAATTAATTTAGCTTTTTGGGTTGAAACAGCTTAGAGAAGTACTTGACTTTAAAGAACATCAGTAGAGATAATGATGGCAGTGCATTCATCATCAAAAACAACATTTCAAGACTTATCTTTAAGTACAATGCTGTCTGTGATAGGATAATATCCACACACCTACAAGGAAGACCAGTTAATACCACTATTATTCAACTTTACGCACCAGCCATTAAAGCCAGTGATGAAGATATAGAAAATTATACCAACTTGTTCTGTCTGAAATTGATTAAACATGCCATCAAGATGTATTGATAGTTACTGGTGATTGCAAGGTTGAAAATAAAGCAGAAAGATCAGTAATGGGAAAATATGGCCTTGGTGATAGAAATGATGCTGGAGATCACATAATAGAATTTTGCAGGACCAATAATTTATTCATACAAACACATTTTGTAAACAACAAATAATACGAGTAAACACATAAACCTTACCAGATGGAATATACAGAAATCAAATTTAATATGTCTGTGGGAAAAAAAGTTGGAAAAGCTCAATACCATCAGACTAATAAAGGCCAGGAGCTGTCTGCAAATTCAGGTTGAAGCCAAAGATAATTTAAAAGAGTCTGCATGGGCCAAAACATGACTATGAACATGTCATTCCTGAATTTAGTGATTATCTCAAAAATATATTTGAATTAGACACTAATGACCAAAGATCAGAAGAGTTGTGGTATAACATCAAAAACATCATACAGGAAGAAAGCAAAAGGTCATTAAAAAGACAGGAAAGAAAGAAAACACCAAAATGCATGTCAGTGTAGAGATGCTAAAGCAAATTGAAAAAAAATGAGGAAGTCAAAGAGTGGAACAAAAATCTTCAAATGGCACCACCAGAAAACAAAGAAGTATCAAAATGAAACGCGCAAAGACATAGAGTTAGACTACATCAAGGGAAGAACACACTCAGTAGTTCTCAAACTGATAGAACTGAATAAAAAATTCAAGTCTTGACTTGAAATATTGAATGAGTCCATGGGCAAAATGGACTCCTAGTGTGGTGCTGTAGAATCAGCACTGAACTGGGAACCACAAGGTTGGCAGTTCAAATCCACCAGCTGTTCCTTGGAAACCTTATCACTATGAGTTGGAATCAACTTGATGGCACGTAACACTAGCAACATGGGAAAAATATTGAATGATGCAGAAAGCGTCAAAAGAAGATGAAAGAAATACACAAGATTCACTGTACCAAAAACAATGGTAAGTGTTCAACCATTTCAAGAGGTAACATATGATCAAGAATCGATGGTACTGAAGGAAGAAGAAGAAGCTGCACTAAGACATTGGTGGAAAAAAA
>NW_006408701.1:5301404-5314157 GCF_000296735.1 Chrysochloris asiatica
TCATGCTGGGTAAGGTGGAGGGTCAGAGAAAAAGAGGAAGACCTCTAACGAGATGGATTGGCCAGGTGGCATCATTGATGGACTCAAGTGTGGCAGCAGTAGTGAGGTTGGCCCAGGACCGGACATTGTTTCCTTCTGCTGTGCATGCGGTCGCTATGAATCGGTTCCGACTCGATGGCACCTGACAACAACAACAACAACAACATGCATTATCTCACATAGAACTTAAAATTAGTCAGTAGCTTGTTTCAGTTTTATAAACAAGAAAATTTAGCCTCAGAGTGTTTGAATAACTTGCTTATTCTAGTATCAAACTATAATTTGAAGCCAGCTTTGATTGATTTCAAATCAAGTATTCACAAAAGTATGCGTCTGTGTTGGTGGATGTTGGGAAAGATGAACTTAATAAGACCTGAGAGTGTAAATTCGGAAATTTGTTGGCAGTAGAGGAGATCCTTGTTGTTGTTAAGTACCATTGAGTCAATTTCAACTTATAATGACCCTGTATAGAGTCCTGGTGTGGCACTGTGGGCTAATGCATCAGACTGCAAAGTCATTTGAACTGCAAGGTCAGTGGTTCAAGATCACCAGCTGCTCCTTGGAAACTCTAATACTGTGTCGCTATTGGTCGGAATCGACTCAACGGCATAAAACGATAATACAGGGTTTCCAAGGAAGAGCTGGTGAGTGTGCACCACCAGTCTTGCAGTTCAAACTGACCTTTGGGTCTAGTGCTTTATCCTACAGGACTACACCAGGAGATCCACAGTTCTGCATTCTTTTGGGTGTGCCAAGTAGGACCCTTAAATCAAGCTTGGGGCTCTGAGTAGTTTGTACCATTGTAACCTGTAAGAGTTTTAATAAAGGAGAGTGAAACAGAGGTTAATATAGCTTAAATAGATTTCAGATTCTAGAGCTAAGATTTTACCAGTGATTACTTTTTTTATTTTAAGCTTTCCTTTCTCTTTTCTTGGTAGCTTGCATCTTAATCAGTCTTTCTGCTGATTGAGTACAACCATAGAATAGCCTGCTACTATCAAGTTTACTCTTTCCATTTTGTGATAGATTAATAAGCACCAGAAATAGTGGAGAAACTGTATGTGTATATTTGGAAATAGTAGTACACAATGCTGAAACACTCATAAAGAGCAACAACCATCATGTTCTTCCATGCTGTCTATTTATTCTTCAAACTGTGAGTCTTTTCTCCCTTCATATAATCATTTAAAAATGGAATCTCCAATGCTATCTGTTCATTTTTAACCAAAATGTGTAAGAAAGTTAAAAAGCAGGAATTTGGTCTGACACCACTTGGCCTCAAAGATTTTAAAAAGCTGATCTGGAGCTCACAGTTAGGACTCGTTCTCCTTTGAATATAAACAATCTCACAGAAGACTAACATCAGACAAGGTCACTCTGAGAGTACGATATAGTGAGACAAAACAAGACCATTTCATTATTTTGTCTAAGCACGGATCAAAATAAGGCCACTGTGCAACCTACAAAGTACCAAATGCCTTCTCTTTAGGCCAAAACGCTACTTCTTCAAATCCAGGTTTATTCTTGCCTTCATATTCTCACACTTTGTTGTTGTTGTTGTTAAGTGCCGTCGAGTTGGTTCTGACCCACAACGATCCTGTGTAGGGTTTCCAAGGAGTTCCTGGTGAGCCTGAACCGCCAACCTTGCAGTTCAAATCTGCTTTGCTGTCCAGCGCATTAACCCACAGCGCCACACCAGAAGACTTATTGAGATACCCAATTATAGAATTGCTCCTGGTTTCTGACACCATCCAATCTAGAGAAATTTCTACTTCCTTAGACCCTCCCCCAAATCACCAATCAGAATCTAAATAGAAGTTCTTTCTGACACCCTCTTATTGAGATCCTATGGTTCCTCAGGGTGTTTGTTCTTCCTCACTGAGATGAGTAATAAACCCATTATTATTATTCAACCACAGTTGTGCTCCTGTGGTGGTATTTGAGTGTATGTAGTCTGCTTGTTGTTTCAAATCACTGCAGGGAGGCAAAATAAAAAAGAAATAATTTATCCTTAAACACCCATTAACAGCCAAGTGAAAACCAATTCAAGAGAATATTTTTATTGATCAATGCACATGCAGCAGCATAAGATAGTCCATTTATTTTTATTGCTATTTTAGTCATAGCAGTGAGTTCTTTGTTTACCATAACATCATGATAATTAGTTCATTTAGCCATTTAAAAAGTTTTAAATGTGCATGTCTCCTACAAACACACACACACTTTCTCTCTCTCGTACCCACACCAAACTAAACACAATTCAATCAAGCCAACCGTTTGATAGCATGAATTGATCACCTAACCCTCATTTCAATGACCATTTGAAAATAACTGTGCTGATAGTTGCAATTTCACCATGTTGATAGTTAAAATCACACAAATGTAAACACGAAAGCACTCTCTATGATTTTTTGTTAACCGATTAATTCTATTGTGATATATCTGTATATCCTTATATGTCACTCACTATTCCTCTTTAATTTATTGTTCCTGGAATAGTAAACCATATGATTATCTGATTCAAAATAGCTAATACCGTTCCATTTCACTCACTAATGCTTAAAATATTAACTTTATGAATTCCATTTCATTATTGATGACTTCTAATTTTCCCAGATTCATACTTCACACATTACACATTCCAATTATTGGTCTGCTTAAGAGACTAGTAATTGTATCTCAAATGAGCTTGGTAGTTAAGAAGTAGTAATACCCCATGATGAGATCTAATATAATGTAATCGTTTCCGTGATGAGATCTGCTGTGAGCAGCCAACCCATTGAAAGGAACTTATTTGGAGTGTGGCCTACTTGGGCAAAGTTTTCTTGCTTTTTGCTAGGTCTAGATCCTGCATCTGACTTCTCATCTGACCTCCAGTTCTTTGTGCTCGAGTCAACAGCTTGCTGTGTTGCCTGCCTATCCTGGGAGTCCTCAGCAGCCTGCCATTTTACCTGCCAGCCTTGGATTCATTCACCTTTGCAACCAGAAGCCTGCCTCAGGCTTATCAGCTCCTGCAAGTACAAGAGTCAGAAGCAGCCTCCAGCTATAACTGTGTGAGTCATTTCCTTGATATAACCTCTTTCTATATATGTATATATAAGCTTCACCGATTTTGATTCTCCAAGGTACCCAACCAAACACATAGTGTGAGGAAGAGGGGCTGCCCAAAGTATGGTTGGGTGGGAGACCTTCTCCTGACACTTGGGATCTACTACTCCGTATGAAGCACCCACCCTAATGGTCATGACCACTGCTAGTGAGTAGTCCTGTCTCTGGATTCTGGTTCTGTCTCTGCTCTTTGGATGCCAGGTTCATTGTAGTTTTTGCTCTCCTTTCTGTATTTCCCTTCTTTAGGTCTGGTTTATGTTCTGCTCACTTTTCTTGATTCTGGGTATGTCTATACAACTGTTTTGTCCCCTACTGGGATTCTAGAGCATTGCCTTTCTGTGTTCCTTACCTGATATTGCTGTTAGTTTTATCTCAAGATGGCCATACTCAAGATGGAGCTGGCCTGCAGGGCATCTCCAACTCAGTATCTTCTCATTCACTGCTTTCATTCAGTTCCTTTCTCCTATCAGCAGTCAATCCATTTCTCTATCTTTCAGGGTTCCAGGATTGTCATCTGGATCTGTGTTACTTGGTTTCTCAGGTCTTCACTATGGAGGGACAGCATAGTTTGTCTGACTAAGTTACCATCTTGCGTTATCCCTACAACTGATTTTGTGTGTTTTGGGATTTACTGGGGGGGGGGGGATATTGTTTGGAAAATGTTGGGTTGTGGTACAGAGTTAAAAGCAAAGTGTAAGGCAAGAAAATGGGATTAAGAGAAGAGATTGGAAGAACAATGGCTGAAGATAGTCATAGATGTAAAACAAATCAACATCATCTCTCTGTAGAGATACCATCTATCTTATATCTTTACATAAGAAACTTGTTTATGTAAATGCCAAAAGATGAATCTTACAAACATGACTTCATCAAAAGGAACAAAGGATATATAATCCATATAACATAATTACAGCTTTATAAAGTTGAATGCAAGGCAAAATTAAATTACGTTGTTTAGGGATGCATGCACTGATAGTTAAATTTATGACTAGCTAGAAAATTATTAATGTAAAAGTCAGGAAAGTGATTACTTCTAGAGGGCTGGGAAGGAATTGTGATGAGGTAGAGACTCAATGTGAGGTGAGAATTACTCCTAGAATATTCACAAAATTATATCATTTGATGTAGGTAGTTTGAATATAGGTTTATGCTTTAACTATTTGATGTACTTTACCTATTTATTTTAAGCATTTTTCTTTCTGTGTGCACTTCAAAAAATTTTTTTAAAGTTTCTAAAATCTATCAAATATCATTTAAAATGATATTTAGTTATATTTTTTGTTCCCTGCCTTTGCATAAACTTGACACAAATAGCTGAAAATATAAAAACACTGAGAAAACACAGAAATTAGAATAATTAAGTAAAATTGAGGAATGCTGGTTGTATCTATGTTTGTGGTTCAAACCAACCTTGCAGTCAAGTGCTTATCCTACAGCAGAACACCAGGACTCCATATTATGTATAGAAGATTAATAAAAGAATATTGGTTTAGAAAAATATCACAAAACCAGCAAAATTCAGATTTCTGCTCAACATTTTGCCTATACTGATGTCAATTTCCCGTATAATTTCTAGCATACCATTGGTAGATATCTACCTATTCAATTAGTCTAAATGAACAGCTGGACAGATGACAGATTTAACCTAAACTGCTTGACATTATGTATGTACAAACCTGATGTAAAGTAGCTTTTAGATAGACTAGAATATATCAATCTTAAAGGATCCAGGATAGTGAAAATGGTTTGTACTAGACTACTAATGTAAAGATTGAAGATTGGAATCTACCCAGTGACAGCTCAGAAGGAATGCCTGGCAATACATTTCCATAAACATTATAGCCAAGAAAAGCCCTTGGTGCAGTTATACTCTATAATACTCAGGGTCACCATTGTTGTTGTGGGTTATCAGTTGTGCTACTATCTGAATGGTCAGCAGTTGAAACCCATCAGCTGCTCTGTGGGAAAAAATGCGGCTTTCTGGTCCTATAAAGGTTTACAACCTCTGAAACCCTAGGGAGCAGTTCTACTCTGCCTTGCAGGGTCCCTATAGTCAAAATAGAGGCAAAGACAGTGGGTTGTTGTTGTTGGTATGTGCCGTGGAGTCGGTTCCAACTCATAGCAACCCTGTACAGGGTTTCCGAGGCTGTAAACCTTTACCAGAGAAGAAAGCCTCATCTTTTTCTTATGGAACAGCTGGTAGTTTTGAACTGCTGACCTTAAGGTTTGCAGCCCGATTTGTAACCACTATGCTACCAGAGCTCCTTATGGAAGTGGGTATATGAGATCAAAGTGACAACAGAAACTCAGAGGATTAGCTAGGACCCTTAAGGGGCAGTTAGTTTATATTATTCAGGAAGGAACAGCTCAAAAAATGAGGGTGAGCGTGGTTGCTCAATTCAAAGAAGTAATGAAAGTCACTGAATTATACATGAGAAATGGTTGAATTGATACATAGTTTTCTGTGTCTATTCTAAACAACAACAACAAAATAAAAAATTTAAAACATGATTTGCATTAGCTGCAGCCCACAAACTGTGAAAGGTGCTTTTCTTTGACCCTTAAGTTCTCTCAAATTATGCTAACTACTACACATATTTGCAAATTTTCCAGTTATCTTTCTATTGTTGATTTCTAATTTAATTCTGTGGTAGTCAGAGAGCTTAATTAGTATGATCTGAATATTTTTTTTAATTTGTTGAGACTTTTTTTATGGCCCAGAATATAATTCATCTTGGAAAATGAATATGGCATGCATTTGAAAAGAATGTGTATTCTGGTTCTGCTGATTGAATGAAGTATTCTCTAGTTATCAGATCTTGTTGGTTGATTGTGTTGTCCAGCTTTATCCTTAAATGATCTTCTATTTACTTGTTCTATAGCTTATTGAGAGATTTTGAGATCTCTGCCTTTTAGTTTGGATTTACTGAATTCTTCTTGAAGTTTTGTTTATTTATTTTTCCACAATCAAAACTAATGGAAACAGCAGTCAAGAAATCATGGGTTGTATTGCACATGGCAGATCTACTACAAAAGATGTCTTTAAAGTGTCACATTGTGTACTAAAGTACTCCAGACCCAAGCCAGACTTTTTAAAATAGCCTCATATGCATGCAAAAGCTGAGTAACGAATAAGGCAGACCAGAGAAGAATTGATGCTTTTAGATTTTGGTGATGGCTAAGAATATAGAACATACCAGAGACTGTTTGAAAAATGAACAAATCTGTCTTGGAAGAAGTGCAGCCCAAATTATCTATGTACTTTACACATGCTATCTTGACACACCAGTTCCTGGAGAAGGACATACTTGGTAAAGTAGAGAGTCGTCACAAAAGTGGAAAACCCTCAATAAAATGGATTTACATATTGGCTGTGCCAATGTGCTCAAACAGACCAACAATTTTGAGAATGAGACAGAACCGGGAGATGCATCATTCTGTTGTATGTACAATCACTATGAGTCAGAAGTAACTCAACGACAACTAACAACCACCAATATCAGAGACTACTTATCACTCTTACTCTATCTATATGTATATACAGAAAGAGACTCATACGGACCCTATGTATGCATGACAGAATGAAACACTGCCTGATCATATGGGATTTTCACAATTGTTGATATGTTTGAGCTTATATATATTTATATATATATTGCTGTTGTTACGTGCCATAGAGTCAGTTCCCGACTCATAGAAACTTTATGTCTATGGTTTCTGAAGAACAGTTGATGGTTTGAACTGCCAACTTGCACTTCAAACCGACCTTGTGGTCCAGTGCTTATCCTGTAGCATCATACCAGGACTCCATATATATGTGATGTGGCACTGCAGGATAAGCGCTTTACTGCAATGTTGGTTTGAATCACAAGATTGATACTTCAAATCTGCTCAATGGAAACACTAGTCGCTATGAGTCAAAATCAACTCAATGGCACTTAACAACATTGGAGAGAGAAAGAGAGAGATTCCTGGTGTGATGTTGTGGGTTAATGAGCCAGACTGCGCAGCCGTTTGAACGGCAAGGTTGGTAGTTCAAGCTCACCAGTTGCTCCTTGGAAACCTTATACAGGGTCTCTATGGGTCGGAACCAACTCGATGGCACTTAACAACAACAAATATATATATATACATACACATATACACACACCCCAAAATTTTACTTGCGTATGATATTAATTATATTGTCCAGTGATTTCCACATTGCAATGGGTCACCTAATTTGGAATGAGCACAAGTATGGATCTCTTCCAATAGTTGGCCATGTAGCTGTCTTCCAAATTTGGGGGCATAGGTGAGTGAGTGCTTCCAATGTTGCATTTTTTTGTTGAAAGATTTCAACTTGTAATCCATCAATTCCCAGATCCTTGTTGTTTGCCAGTAGCTTCAGTGTATCTTGAGCATCAGCCATTTCCTTTTGGTACAGTGGCTCTATGTACTCCTTCCATCCTCTTTTGATGTTTTCTGTATCATTCAGCATTTTACCCATAGAATCCTTCAGTATTTCAAGTCAAGTCTTGAATTGTTTCTTCAGTTCTTTCAGCTTTAGAAATGCTGAGTGTATTCTTTCCTTTTGGTTTTCTAAATCCAGGTCTTTGCACATTTCATTATATTTTTTTACTTTTTCTTCTTTGATATTTTCTGCTCAGCCCTTTTACATCCTCATTCCTTCCATTTGCTTTAGGTATCTCTATGCTAGAAAGCAAGTTTCAGAGTCTCTTGTGACATCCATTTTGGTCATTTCCTTTGTTCTTGTCTTCTCACTGACCTTTTGCTATCTTCTTGTATGATGTTCTTGATGTCATCCCACAACTTTGTTATGGTTTTTGCTCATTAGAGTCTGGTGTGTCAAATCTGTTCTTGAAATGATCTCTAAATTTATGTGGGATATGTTCCAGGTTGTATGTTGGCTCTCAAGGGGTTGTTTTAATTTTCTTCAGCTTCAGACTGAACTTGCATATGAACAATTAATAGCCTGTTTTACAGTCTACCAATGGCATTTATTTGGCTGATGATATGAAGCTTTTCCAATGTCTCTTTTCACCTGTGTAGTCAATTGTCTTTTATATTGTTTTAAAAAAAGTTATTTGCAATGAATAGGCCATGGGTCTTGAAAATTCTACCATGATATCCCCAGCATCATTTCTATGACCAAGGCCATATGTTCCAACAACTGATACTTCTTCTTTGTTTCCAACTTTTGCATTCCAATCACCAGTAATTATCTGCATGTCTGCATATTTGATCAATTTCAGACTGAAATTGATCATTTAAAAATGATTGCAAAGTATATTTACAGGGAACTTCCAGAGATTCAAGCAGGATTCACATAAGAATGTAGAATGAAAAATATCATTGCGGATGTCAGATGGAGCTTGGCTGAAAGCAGAGTATATCAGAAATATATTTATCTGTGCTTCATTGATTTCTCAAAAGCTCTCTACGATGTGCATCATAACAAACTATGGACAACATTACAGTGAATGAGTACTTCGTAATCACTAATTGTGCTCATGAGTAACCTGTACATAGACCAAGAGGTGGTCATTTGAACAGAACAAGGGAACACTGGATGGTTTAAAACAAGGAAAGGTGTGCCAGAGTTGTATTCTTTCACCATACCTATTCAATCTGTACACTGAACAAATAATTAGAGAAACTTGATGATATGAAGAATAATGTGGAATCAGGATTGGAGAAGGAATCACTAACAACATGTGATATACAGATGATACAATTTTGCTTGCTGAAAGCAAGAAAAGTTAAAAGACTTAAAATCTTACTTATGAAGAGCAAAAACCACAGCCTTCGGTATGTGTTACATCTCAAGGTAAAGAAAACAAATATCCTCACCATGGAACCAATAAATAAATAGCATCATGATCAATAGAGAAAAGATTGAAGTTGTCAAAGACTTCATTTTGTTTGGATCAACCATCAACACTCATGGAAGCAGCAGTCAAGAAATCAAACAGCATATTGCAATAGGCAAATCTTCTGCACAAGATATCTTTTAAGTGTTCAAGAGCAAAGAAGTCAGCTTAAGGACTAAAGCGCACCTGGCCCAAGCCATAGGATTTTCAAGAGGTTCATATGCATGTGAAATAAGGAAGAAGGTAGAAGAATTTATGCATTTGGCTTATAGTGTTGGAAAAGAATATTGAAAGAACCATGAATTGCCAGAAGAACAAACAAATCTATTTCAGAAGAAGTATAGCCAGAATGCTCCTTAGAAGCCAGGATAGCAAGACTTTGTCTCACAATTTGGACATATTATCAAAAGAGGCCAGTCCCTGGAGAAGGACATCATGCTTGGTAAACTGCAGAGTCAGCAAAAAAGAGGAAGAACCCCAACAAGCTGGATTGGCACAGTGGCAGCAGCAATGGCCTCAAGAGTAATAATTGTGAGGATGGCACAGGACCTGGCAGTGTTTTGTTGTTGTTGTTGTTGTACATAGGTTAGCTATGAGTTGGAACCAATTTAATGGCACCTAGCAACAACACATCCTGTACATGGTTTATTATAATTATGCTTATGTATTCCACTTTATTTCTGTGTGATTGTTAATGATAATGTCGTTTTTAATATTGCTATAATATTTAAGCACAGTTGGTGTTTATCTTTATTTTGTGTCCTATAAACTTCTTGAACTCATTTATCCGTTAGGAGGATTTTTGTAGATTGCTTTAAATTGTCTACATACATCAATTACTGTAAATAAGGACCACTTTATTTATAAGAACCAATAGATCTGCTTTGGAAGAAGTGCAACCAGAGTGCTCTTTGGAGATCAAGATGGCCAACTTCGTCTCTCATACTTCGGACATATTGTCAGGAGGGACCAGTCGCTAGAGAAGGATATCATGTTTGGCAAGGTCAGAGAAAAAGAGGAAAACCCCCAACTAGATGAACTGGCCAGGTGGTGGCATCAATGAACTCAAGCGTGGCAACAATAGTGAGGTTGGCCCAAGATTGGGCAGTGTTTCAGTCTGCTGTGCATAGGGTTGCTTTGAGTTGGTGCCGCCTCGATGACACCTAACAACAACAACAATGTATATATCTAATTAATTTTCTTTTTGTGTGTGTGTATCTTGGTGCACTGTGGGCTTTCAGTATTATGTTAAATTGCATTATGAGAAAACACAGGCATCTTTCTCTTTGTTCCAGATCTTAGAAGCAGAACAAACAGTCATTTGTGATGAATTACAATGGTAGCTTTAGTTTTTTTGTAGATATTCTATCAAGTTTTAAAAGTTCCTCTCTTATTTGGTTTCAAAACTTTTCTTTATAATCAATGAATATGGAATTTTGTCAAATGCTTTTTCGGAAGTATTTGATATAATCATGCTGTTTTCTTACAATGAGCCTTATATCTTTGAAATAGACCCCACTTGGTCATAGATTTATAATTCTTATATTTTGCTAAAACTCTATTTGCAATAACATTTATTTGATAATATATAAAGATATCATATATATATAAAACTTACCACAATTTCCTTGTGTCATCTTTTTGCCATGAGTTGTTGTTAAGTGCTGTCGAGTTAGTTCCGGCCCATAGAGACCCTGTATAGGGTTTCTGAGGAGCTTCTGGTGAGCTTGAACTGCCGGCCTTGCAGTTCAAAAAGCTTTACATTGCAGTCTGGTGCATTAACCCACAGCACTACACCAGAGTAGAAACTTTATATTCTTTATATTCCTTTGCCCTCCCCTGATTATAATAAAATTTCCTTAAGTACGTCCTCTAAATATACTTAGAAAGATATCAGACAGCATTATAACTTTTGCTTCATTCATTAATTATAATTTAGAAAACTGAAGAGAAGAAACACCTGTTATTTGCTCACATTTTACTTACTGTGACCATTCATCCAAGATTCTTTCATTGTTTTTGTTGTTTCATCTCTGTTTAGACAAGTTTCCTTACCAATTATTTTAGGAGTGATCTGCTAGTGATAAGTTCTCTTAAAGTCTTTCATTTAAGAATATCCTGATTTCCCCTTTGTTTCTGAAAGCTATTTTAACAGCATATAGAATTCTAGGACTTTTGGTGTGGCACTGTAGGACAAGATTTGAACTGTGAACCACAAGATTGATAGTTCAAACCAACCAACTGCTGCTCAGAAACTATACAGCATCATTATAAATGGGAACCAACTCAAAGGCACTTAGCAACAACAACAATAGAATTCTAAGTTGACAGTTCTTACTTGTCATCACTTAGATAATCCTTTTCCATTTTCCAGCACTTATGATTTCAAATGAGAAACTAAATGGTATTTTGTTTGTAAAGCATTGTTTTTATCTTGCTGCCTTAAAGACTGTTTGTTTGTTTTTTTCTTTTCTCTTTAGTGTTCAGAAGTTTGATTTTAGTGTGTCTTCGTGTGGATATCTTTGGAGCTTATTCTGATTGGGGTTAACTCAGCTTCTTGGATTTTATAATTTATATATTTTGTCAAAGTTAGAAATTTCTCAGTCTTTCCTTCTTCAAATATTTTTATAAAAGACACTCTATCCTCTCTTTTGAGACTCTGATGGCACAAATGCTAGGTTTTGTTGCTGTTGTTATAATTCCACATGTCCTTTAGGCTCTGTTCATTTTAGTCATCTGTTTTCTTCTGTTGTTCAATTTGGGTGATTTCTGACTGTAGTCAAATTGCCAGTGCAGTCACATGGCTCCTGTCATTTGTTTTGTGTCTCTCCTTGTCCAGTGTCAGAAAACTTTTGCTTCATATTTGATTTTTAGTTTTCTTTCTTTGTATGGACTTTTTCCACTTAGGGCCAGAAATGTATCTGGACTGTCTTTTGGGATTATGTAAAATAGTACATATTTTATGTAGAATTCTTGCAAAAGATAAGAGAATCTAAAGATCAAAAAGAACAATCACTTCTAAATCAATCATCGAAAGACATAACTATAAAGATTTCTTAAATTACTGAACTGTTCTTTTTAATTATTCTGGTGGCACAGTGGTTAAGTTCTTCACTACTAATCAAAAGAGTGTCCATTTGAACTTACCAACCTCTCGTAGGAGAAAGATGTAGCTAGCAATCTACTTCTGTAGACTGCAGTCTTGGAAATACTATGCAGAGTTTTACCCTGTCCTCCTGGTGTGGGACTGTAACATAAATACTGGACTGCTGACCACAAGGATTACAGTTCAAATCCAACAGCTGCTCCTTGGAAACCCTATAAAGGAACACTATGAATCAGAACTGACTTGACGATACTTAACAACAACAACAAATAGCGTTGCTATGATCCAGAATCCATCCACTTGACAACATCATTTTTTAGTATGTTTAATAAATCGCATTTTGGAATTTGTAAGCCATTTAACATGCATGCTACTAAAAATTTAGCAAAGTAAAGAGTAAATAATGAGAACTGGTGACACATTGTTGTTGTTGTTAGGTGTCATAGAGTCAGTACCGACTCATAGCGACCTTATGCACAACAGAAAAAAACAATGCCCAGTCCTGGACCAGCCTCAAATGTTGCCATGCTTGAGCCCATTGAAGTTGCCACTTTGCCAGTCCATCTCACTGGAAGTCTTCCTCTATTTCTCTGAACCCCCACCTTACCAAACATGATATCCTTCTCC
>NW_006408701.1:5314257-5314951 GCF_000296735.1 Chrysochloris asiatica
ACGAATTGAAATCTTTCGACAAACTTATGCACCACTTAAGACACTTACTCATCTATGCCAAGAAATTTGGAAGAAAACTACCTGGCCAACAGATTGGAAAAGATCTGTATTTGTGCCCATTCTAAAGAGAGGTGACCCAATAGAATGTAGAAATCATTGAACTATATCATTAATATCACATGTAAGCAAGATTTTGATGAAGCTATATTTTAAATGGTTGTGATAGTACATTGATTCATATTTCATATTTATTTATGCCAAGCACCTAGTTCAAGCCTACACCTATTTAGCAATATACACTCCTTGTCTACATTATTTTTCAGAAAGCTGTGTATTATTGTTGTCTGAAGGATATACAACACACCTATTCCACTGTAGAATCAAAATGTAGATTATGGGTATAATAATTTCAATAATATGTGGTGCTATAGGATAAGCACTTGACTGCTAACAGCAAAGTTGATGGTTCAAACCCAGCAGCCGCTTCTCAAACACCTTATACAAGGTTGATATGAGTTGGAACTTACTGGATGGCACTTAACAACAGTAAGAGCAACAATAATAATAGCATCTGACATGAATATTAGTGTCCAACATGCATTTCTATGTGTTCCATCTGGCGAGCTCCATGTGTATAGTCGTCTCTTATGCTGTCTAAAGAAGGTATTTGAAATAAACAAATCATTTGTCTTGC
>NW_006408701.1:5320616-5357883 GCF_000296735.1 Chrysochloris asiatica
TTTACATTAAGATGTAATCCATGTTTTACGTTCTCTTCACTTTTAGCAAGCAAGGTTGTATTATCTGCATATCGCAAGTTGTTAATGAGTCTTCCTCCAATCCTGATGCCACATTTTTCTTCATATAACCTAGCTTCTCAGATTGTTTGCTCAGAATAAATGTGACACATTAGTATCCAGTAATTATCCTTTGTCATATTCTCAATTATATTATTTTCACATGAGCCAAAGATAACACAAGTAATAGCATAACAGTATATCATTGCTGTTGTTGTTAGGTACTATCAAATTGGAAATGCAGTTGGAAATTATGTGAGAAGACTTGAGAAAATAAGAATTTCAAAGATGACCAAGACGTACAACAGAATAAAACACTGCACCACTCTCACAGTCATTGCTATGCCTGAGCCATTGTATCAATCCTTCTCACTAAGACGACCCTCTAGTTTACCAAGCATAATGTCCCTCTCTTGGTACTTTTCCCTCCTGATAATATGTCCAAAGATAATTGCTAGTCCAGTCAAATAGAAGAATATTGAGGATGTTGTAGTTATGATAAGTTTGAACTGCTAACCAGAAAGTTGGCATACCAAACCCTACAGCTATGTCATGGGACAAAGAGGAGACTTTCTACTTCCATAAAGATTTGCCTCCTCAGACAACAGAGATGGAAGCAGAGGTAGACCAACTAAGGACTTAGATTCATGGAAAGAGAAAAGCTGTGTGCTGGCGGCCAGAAGACTGGCTTGCAGAATGTGCCCTTTGGTTGTTTAAATGATTATATATTCCTGGGTGTTTTTGTGTACTTCCCCCCACCAAAAAAAAAAACAAAAACAAAAACAAAAAAACAGAGGGAATAGAAGCAAAAACTGTTGAATGGTGATGCAAGGAGGGGATTGTAATCATTGCAATGAAACAAAACATGATAGGATGAGTGTAAAACTGATTTCCCATGTCAACACTATTTCACCTAGCTTCAATGGCTGGCTGATCAGAAACAGACTAGAGGAAGATCTTTAAAAAATTGATAAAGAAAATAAGTACAGATTGCTACAATTTAATGATCTTGACCTATGCCTACGGATATTGTTGTTGTTATATGTCGTGGAGTTGTTTCTGACTCATAGCAACCCTTCACAGGGTTTCCGAGGCTATAAATCTTTACAGGAGCAGAAAGCCTCATCTTTCTCCCATGGAACAACTGATAGTTTTGAACTGAAGAGCCTGAGGTTAGCAGCCCAATTCGTAACCACTACGCTACCAGGTGTTGGAGGAGAATATTGAAAGTGTCATGGGCTGCCAAAAGAACCAATAAATCCATTTTGGAAGAAGTGCAGCTGGAGTGCACCTTGGAGGCCAAGATGGCCAAAATTTGTCTCTCATACTTCGGACATACTACAGGAGGGACCAGTCACTGGAGAATGATATCATGTTTGGTAAGGTGGAGGGTCAGAAAAAAAGAGGAAGACCCCCAAGGAGGTGAATTGGCCAAGTGGCAGCATCGATGGACTCCGGTTTTAGAGTGTTCAGAGAAAGGTAGAATCCCCACTGAATAGTTTTTATCTTGCCTAGATGGGTCTGGTGAAAAGAGATGGGAATACGATTTTCATGATTCAATAGTGAGTAATTGTTATCATGACTAATTGCAATAGTCACAACTGTAAAGTTAGAAGTTTTGTAACAAAAAGGAGGGAGTAGTTAATCTTACAGTCCAGAAACACAGGCCCCTAGGACCATCAAGGGAGAAGAGTATGGGCGGAATGTAGTACCCTATCCAGAGAAGCAGTGACATCAGAGATGGATGCAAAGATGATGACATGGAGAGATAGAGCAGCTGAGGACTCTAGACTCATGGAAAGATAAAGGCTGTGCGCTGGTGGCCAGGAAGTAGGCTTGCAGAATGTGTGCTTTGGTTGTTTAAACAATTACATATTCCTGAGCGTTTTGTGTATATAAAATAATAATAGTAATAAAACAGAGGGAATAGAAGCAAATACTGTTAACCGATGATGCATGAAAGGGATTCTAATCATTGCAATGAAACAAAATACGATAGGTTGAGTGCAAAACCAATGTTTTCCCATGCAAGCTATAACACAATTTACAATAAAAGCTTTAAAAGAAAAAAAAAAAAAAAAAAAGATTTACAGTCTCAGAAACCATATACAGGATTGCTATGAGTCGGAACCAACTCAACAGCACATAACAGCAACAGCAACATAGATAAATGGAAAGGATGTACAAAGAACTGACTTGAATAGGAGAAACTTGAATATCAATAAAAATTATTTCTTGGAATTGCAGTTGGAAACTTCAGGAGAAAAATTGAGGAGAAAATAAGAATTTCAAAGGAGACCAAGTTATTTTGATTGAACTTGGGATATATTATATGAAAAAGGTTGATGATATCTGTCATCTCTCAAATAAAAAGTCAGGGAAGAAGACAGAAGGAAAGTAAGAATGGGAAACTATATCATCACCATGCTGACAACTAATGTAGATAGATCACTTATTGTGAAACACAAGGTTTAAAAAATATATATTTGTGGTTAGAGACGATAAACAGAACAACTCCAATAAGCCTGCAACCTTTAACTAAGTTGAAGAATATAAACTTCATATTGTCTTTAACTGTTAATTGACTCAAATTCATAAAATAAAATATATTTAAAATATTTCCCTATTGATTATTGCCTAATCATCTACACAACATAATCACCATTTGCATATTTTTTCTGATGATATTGGTAATGTCAGATCCGGATGTGAACAAAGGCTTTTGAAATGGCTGGTTTAATTGGAAATTATTGCTTTCAGATGCTCTCAAAATTTACTTCTTTCCTGATATTTGAAATTTATCAGATCTATATATTTATTGCTCAGTAATCTCTGGTAGCGTAGTGGTTACGAATCGGGCTGCGAACCTTAAGGTCAGCGGTTCGAAACTACCAGCAGCTCCGCGGGAGAAAGATGAGGCTTTCTACTCCCGTAAAGATTTACACCCTCGGAAACCCTGTACAGGGTCGCTATGGGTCGGAACCGACTCGACGGCACTTAACAACAACAATCATTTTAGAAGAAACAAGTACCCTTTAATGATGTCCAATTTTCTGTTAAGTTATTATGAATCCTTGTGATGGATGGATCCTAGAGTTCACTTGAGAATTTTCATGCTGTTACTGTCATCAGTGAAGTGGTAAAATTTTATTTCACCTGAATTATCTAGTTAACTAATGACATGATTTGAGGCTGAATGTGATTAAGAAGGCATGAAGGAAGTACAGTAGTAATAAGTTTGGTGTGCGCAAATGCAAAGTTTAAAAACACATTTTGTTCATACAATAGAAAACTAAGCAGATAACTGTTTGACAAGGAACCCTGATATGCTGTACTTAAGTACTCAGCAGTTAACTCAAAGATCAGAGTCCTGGTGTGGCGCTGTAAAATAAAACACTGGACTGCAATGTCGGCTTGAACCACAAGGTCAATGGTTCAAACTCACCAGCAGCAAATCAGAAACCCTATACAGGTTTGTTATGAATTGGAACTAACTCGACGGCACTTAGCAACATGCAACAACCCAAAGGTCGGTGATTGGAACCTATCATTCACTCCATGGGAGAATGATGTGGCAGTCTGCTTCTATAAAGACTATTGTAGTTGCTATGAGTTGGTTATGACTTATAGGGTTTCTGAGGAGCAGTCCCCTGTTCATCCTATAGCACCACACTTGGACTCCCTGGAAAGATGACAGGCTTTGAAATCTTATGGGAGGGACAGTTCTACTCTGTCCTATAGAGTAGCTATGAGTTGAAATCAACTTGATGACAATGAGTTTGCTTTGTTCAGGTGGTATCCAGCTAGGCACTCTGAATTCACTTTGTTTGACTTTTAAATTTATTTTATAATGTTTGCAAAAGGAATAACAGAATTTTGGGTAAAAAAACTTTTAAGGAGTATTTACTCATAAATATTTTCAACCCATGACAACACTGTGTCCAACATTTACACATCCATTAAAATGCAAAGCTTAAAGTATTTGAGCGTATTTATTTGTAGCTGAGAGTACATAGATACCCACATCATGACAAACAGGGTGAAGCATGGCTTGCTTTGTTGAGCTCAAATGTGAATATTTTATTTGATTTTTTCCCATTTTTACCTTGCAACAACAAGTTGCATAATTATGCATAGCATTGGAAAAATAGATATTGTTGGAAGTAGAAGTTTAAGAATTATCTAAAATAACAATACAAGTGAAAGGCATCTTCATAGATTGCAGAATAGTAAATAGAGTGCACAGTAGTATGTTATAGAGGAGGGATGATGATTCTTGTGCTACATTTTACTCCCTAACATGACGACTTTGGGAAATTCTCTCCATATTCCTGGCCTCAATTTTCTTTTCTATAAACTTTGTCTCTCATACTTCAGACATATTGTCAGTAGGGACCAGTCGCTAGAGAAAGATATCATGTTTGGTAGGTTGGAGGGTCAGAGAAAAAGAGGAAGACCCCCAGCCAGATGGATTGTCAAAGTAGCAGCATCAATGGGCTCAAACATGGCAACAATTGAGAGGTTGGCTCAGGACCGGGCAGTGTTTTGTTCTGTTGTGCATAGGGACACTATGAGTCAGTACTGACTCAATGACACCTAAACACAACAACAATAAAGTAAAGGAGCTGAATTAGAAGAGCTCTAAATGTAACATTTAAAGTTTTGTGTTTCTATGCGATTTTTAAATAGTTTTTAAAAAAATAGTTATAGAGGGTATCATGTCCCAACAAGAAGCCCTGGTGGTGCTGTGGGTTAGGCATTGGACTGCTAACTGCAGGTTTATGGTTCAAAGCTAAGTCTCCTATAAAGATTTACAATCTCAGAAACCCTGTATAGGGTGGCTATGAGTCAGAGTTGACTTTGTGGAAGTGAGTTTGATTTGCGTGTTGTTGTTTTTTTTCATTTACCAGTAGTTCCTATAGTGTACAAAACAATACTTTTTGCCTGTGGAGTCCTGAAAACTCAGTATTTGAAATTGCCCTGGTCTTCCTTCTACTCTCTCTTTTCTCGAAAGACTTGTCTACATTTGTTGCCTCACTTTCTTTATTCCTATTCTCTCCTGCAACCTTTGTAACTTGGCTGCCTTCCCCATTAGTCTGGGGTTTTGTAAATTGTTCCTGACCAGAAAACAGCATTCTCTCCTTCTGACAGGAAGCCATATTACAAAAGTTGCAGTAGTGAATAGGAATAAAGAAAGTGAGGCAAAAGATACAGCCTTCCTAAATCTCTTCCTATGATTTATTTTTCTTTGAAAGGTTGTCATGCCCTTGAGTTCTATTAGGTCAGATTTGTATAAATCAAGTGGCCTCCCTGAATTATGTTATTATTCTAAAGGATTAAATTAGCACATATACAAGAGGACTTCAAAAACTTTGCAGAAAAATTCCATTATCTTTTAACTCTAATTTCCTATAAAATTTTGAAGCTCCCTCATATAATATACATGATTAAATATACTTCTGGAAGTGTATTTAAGACCCAGGTATCCAATTGACTATATCACCTTTCTTCTCAAATGATTGACAAGGGCATAATTTACTCATCAACTAGAGAAATAAATAACATCATGATGAACGGAGAAAAGATTGAAATTGTCAAAGACTGCATTTTACTTAGGTTCATAATCAACACTCAAGAAAGCAGCAGTAAAGAAACCAAATAACATATTGCATTAGGAAAATCTGCTGCCAAAGACCTCTCTAAAGTGTTAAAAAGCAAAGATGTCAGTTTGAGTCCTAAGGTGCACCTGACCAAAGCTATGGTATTTTCAGATGTCTCATTTGTATGTGAAAGTTGGGCAATTAATATGTAAGATCATAGAAGAATCGATGTATTTTAATTACGGTGTTTGCAAAGACTATGGAAAGTACCAAGTACTGCCAGAAGAACAACCAAATATGTCTTGGAATGTTCCTTAGAAATGAGGATGGCAAGACTTTGTCTCTTGTAATTTGGACATGTTGTCAGGAGTGATCAGTCCCTGGAGAAGGGAATTATGCTTGTAAACTAGAGAGAGTGTCAACATAAAAGAGAAAGACCCTCAGCAAAATGGCATGACACAGTGGCAGCAACAATGGGTTCAGACATACAATGTATTATGAGGATAGTGCAGTACTGGACGATGTTATGTTCTATTGTGCATCAGATTGCCATGAGTCGGAACCGACTTGATGGCAGTTAACAACAAGAATGACTGAAGTTGTCAGAGACAAAAACATATGCAAAGACCTAGTGTCTATAAAGAGCATATCACTGTGCATAGTTTGATAAGACTTTAGTGGAAAATAAGGAGATCTGGTGGTGCAGCTGTAGGATAAACCCACAGGGTTGGCAGTTTGAACCCTCAGTAAGAGAAATATGAGACTTAAAGATTTACAGCCTCAGAAACGCTAAACAGGGTCTCTATGAGTCAGAATCAACTTGATGGCAGAGGGCTGGATGGCCCAGTGGGTTAGGCTTTGGGCAGCTAACTACAAGGTCGGTGGTTCAAAACCACCACCTACTCCAAGGGATAAAATTGAGACTGTTAGCTCCTGTAAATATTGACTCTCTTGGGAAATTTATGGAGCAGTTCTACTCTGTCCTTCAGGATTGCTGAGTCAGAATAAACTCGAAGATAATGAGGAGGGT
The DNA here is from genome assembly GCF_000296735.1 of Chrysochloris asiatica. NCBI lineage: Eukaryota > Metazoa > Chordata > Mammalia > Afrosoricida > Chrysochloridae > Chrysochloris > Chrysochloris asiatica. Next base: position 5,327,304 of record NW_006408701.1, read on the forward strand.
AGTGGGAAATTGTTAGTGAGAAGTGACAAAAATAATACTGGAAAATAATATCCAGATTATGATGAACCTTACAAACCAATATTTAAAACTGGATGATGGAAACTCCTTGAAGTATTTTAAGCAAAGGAATAATGTGGTCACTGTGTAAATTTTATTAAGTGAAGCAGTCGTTCAAACAGAACAAGAGTACATAGAGTGATTTAAAATCAGGAAAAGGTTTGTGACAGGGTTGTAGTCTTTCACCATCGTTATTCAATCTGTATGTTGGACAAATCATCTGAAAATCTCAATTATGTGAAAAAGAATGTAGCATCCATTTCTGATAAAAACACTCAAAACATTCTGTGTTATGCAAATGATACAAACTTGTTTGGTGAAAGTGAAGAAAACATAAAATATGTCATGATGAAGATGAAAGACCACAGCTTTCAGTATGTGTCCTTTACCTCTATGTAACCAAAACAAAAATCCTCACCATTGGACCTATAAATAGCAACATGATAAATCAAGAACAGATTGAGGTTGTTAAGGACTTCATTTTGCTTCAATCCATCATCAACACACATGGAAGCAGCAGTCAAGAAATCAAATTATATATTTCATTAGGCAAATCTGCTGGACTAGACCTCTTTAAAGTGTTCAAGAGCAAAGATGTTAATTTGAGGACTAAGATGCACCTGACCCAAGCCATGGTATTTTCATGTGAATATGAATGCATGTGACAGTTGGACAGTGAATAAGGAAGATCATAGAAGAATTGGTGTTTTTGATTTATAATGCTGGAAAGGAATATTAAAGTACCATGGACAAAAAGAAGTGCAGGCCCAGATGGCTTCACTGGTGAGTTCTACCAAACATTCAGGGAAGAGCTGTCACCAATTTTACTCAAATTTTTCCATAATATAGAGGAAGATGGAAAACTTCCTAATACATTTTATCATACCAAAACCAGGGAAGGATGTCACTAAAAAAGAAAATTAGAGACCAATATCCCTCATGAACATAGATGTAAAAATTCTCAACAGAATCCAGCAGCACATCAAAAAGATAATACATGAAGAACAAGTTGGATTCATATCAGGGATGCAAGGATGGTTCAACATTAGAAAAATGATCAACATAATCCACCATATAAATAAGAAAAAATAAAAGAACCGCATGATCATATCGATTGATGCGGAAAAGGCATTCAACAAAATCCCACATCCATTTCTGATAAAAACACTCAAAAAAGTAAAAATTGAAGGGAAATTCCACAACATAATTAAAAGCATATATACAAAACCAACACCCTACATAACTGTCATTGGAGAGAAACAGAGAGCCTTCCCTCTGGAAACAGGAACCAGACAAGGATGCCTTTTGTCACCACTCCTATTCAATATTGTGCTGGAACACTTAGCAAGAGGTATACAGCAATACAGGGAAATTAAAGGCATCCAAATTGGCAAAGAGGAAGTAAAACTCTCTCTATTTGCTAACGATATGATCTGATACATAGAAAACCCCAAACACTCATTTAAAAAGGCATTAGAACTCATTGGAAGATTCAGCAAAGTGGCAGGATATAAGCTCAACATACAAAAATCAGCTGGATTCCTCTATACCAAAAACTACAATGCTGAAAAGGACATTAGGAAAGCAATACCATTTACAATTGCTGTCCAAAGGATGAAATATAGAGGAATAAATGTAACCAGAGAAACAAAGGACATATACAAAGAAAACTACAAAATACTACTACAAGACACCAAAGAGACCTGCAAAAATGAAAGACTGTACCATGCTCCTGGATAGGAAGACTTAACATTGTGAAAATGTCAGTACTGCCAAAAGCAATTTACACATATAATGCAATACCAATTCAGATTCCAATGACATTCTTCAAAGATATGGAAAAAATATTAAAAACTTTATATGGAAAGGAAAGAGACACAGGATAAGCAAAGAACTGCTTAAGAAGAAGAATACGGTTGGAAACCTCTCACTCCCCGACTTCAAAATTTATTACATGGCTACAGTGGTCAAAACAGCTTGGTACTGGTACAATGAAAGATGCATTGATCAATGGAATAAAACCGAGAATCCTGAAATTAACCCATCAACATACAGCCACCTGATTTTTGACAAAGTACCTAAGCATATCAATTAGGGAGAGGAGAGTCTCTTCAACAGATGGTGCTGGCAGAACTGGAAATCGATATGCAAAAGACTGAAACAAGACCTTTACCTCATGCCTTATAGAAAAACCGTCTCAGCATGGATTAAAGACCTAAATGTGAATCCCAGAATAATGAAGGCCATCAATGAAAAAATAAGGACAAATGTGAGGGCACTAATTCAGAAAAAACACGACTACCAAACATTTTGAAAACTACACAAACAAAAGTAGACAAAATAGATGATTGGGACATACTAAAAATTAAAAACTTATGTGCATCAAACAACTTTGCCAGAAGAGCAAAAAAGGAACTCACAGAATGGGAAAAAAATCTTTTGCAAAGGCACATCAGACAAGGGACTCATTTCTCAAATATATAGGAAACTACAACACCTCTACAAGAAAAGGATAAATAACCCAATTAAAAATAGACACAGGTCATGAACAGATCACCAAGGAGGAGATTTGGGCAGCCAACAAACATATGAAGTAATGTGCACTGTCACTAGCCATTAGAGAGATGCAAATCAAAACAACAATGAGATATCATCTCACACAATGATAAAAGCATAGTTCAAAAAAGTAGAGGACAATAAATGCTGGCGAGGATGTGGAGAGACTGGGACGCTCCTGCATTGCTGGTGGGAATGCAAAATTGCCCCCCCTCTCTGGAAAACAATATTGCATTTCCTCAGAAGGTTGGTAATAGAAATACCGTATGATATAGCAATTCTTCTACTTAGTATTTACCCACAAGAAATATGAGCCATAACACGAGTAGATATATGCACACCAATGTTCATAGCAGCACTATTTACAATAGCAAAAAGATGGAGACAGCCTATGAGCCCATCAACTGAAGAATGCATAAAGAAACTGTGGTACATACACACAATGGAATAATATGCTACCTTGGAGAATAACAAAGCTGCACGCCATACTGAAAGGTGGTGGATTCTTTGCTAGTTATCGGGATTGGGGGTGAGGTGAGGGGAGGGAGGTGAAGGTGAAGCACAGGGTACGGAATAGACACAGGATAGTTTGGGGGCTAGGGAGGGGGGTGATACACAAGAACGGGAGGGGAATGGAAGAACAAATCAGACAGAAAACAATTAGTCAGGTTTGCATGGGCTAAGTGGAACAGAGGTAACTAATGATCTATGCACAACCTTGGAACAACAGGGCACTGGGATACAGGGATTGAGACATGTTTGGAATGGGCTAAAGGGGGAAATAATGTTAAGATGCTTGACTGTTTTTTGAATCTAGGTTTCCCTGGCATACCGCTATAGAATAGACACTTGAGGGGGAGAGAAAGGAATAGCCAAAAATAGCACCATAGAAAACCTATAAGTCCGTCTTCTGCCTGTAAATGATTGTTGTTGTTGTCTTTGTTAAGTGCCATAGAATCAGTTCTGACCCATAACGACCCTGTATAGCGTTTCCAAGGAGCGACTGGTGAGCTTGAACCACCGACTTTGAGGTTCTAACCGACTTTGCAGTCCAGTGCATTACTGATTGGAATACCTAAAATGAGCCTACAAGGTGCCCAGTGAAGGTGGCTTCCTGCAGAGCCTCTGTATTACATAAGACCATAGGTGGAATCCTGAACCCCATCCAGAATCTTCTGAGGTGGGAAATTTCCACTTGAAAGAACAAGCAGACCAGCCTAGAGCAGCTAGAAGAACAGAAGATACTTCTTGAAAGGAAGACCTACAGGAAACATACAAAACAATAATAGCAGTCTGACTGATTACTACAAGAACAAGCAATTTGCTTGCCCAGGAGCCATCAAGGCAAGTGGTCGGGTCCCCTCAGGGCAAACTCCCTTCCAAGACTAAAACTCAATGGGAATGCACCAGCAGACATGCGCTCTGGTTGGTGACCACGTTCATCACCAATAAGGGGAAATGAGGGAAAAACAGCAATGAAGCTGCGAGTAAAGCTCTACAACATTCAATATACTCCTGTGAACCTAAGTGGAGACCTGGTTAGTTAGCAGTGTGGCAAGACCTGGGGACTCTTGGGTCCAGAGTCAGTGACATAGCCACAGAGGACTAGAGTGGAGAGTGACGCGTCCAGCTGATAAGAAGAGAGGGCATACACACAAGAACACCTACACTTGCAGATATACCCACTTGACCTGGCTTCAATGACTGGATGATCAGAGCTCAACTAGAAGAAAAAAGAAGAGGGAAAAAAAGAGACATCTGATACAATGTGATGAACTTGACCTACATTTATGGATGCAGTAGCTCAAAAGAGGGAACAAATCTTTTCAGTGAGGATCATTCCCACCCCCTCCATACACAGTAGACAGGGATGGGCAACTTGAACATTGGCTACCCAAAATGGGGGCGGGGGATGCTACAAAGGCAAGAAGTGACTGACTTACAAGCTTTCAAGAGGGAGCCTAGATCCAGAGAACACAGGAAGGTAGACTCTCCACTGACTAGTATTCAATCTGTCTGGGCAAAGCTGATTAAAGGAGATGGGGATAGGTGTCTTGTGGTACAATAGTGAATAATTACTATTAGGATGACTGTGAGAATTGGAAATGTAAAGGTAGATGTTTTTCAGCAAAAGGAGTGGAGTGATTGATTTTGCAGTCTAGGAGCGGAGGTCCATGGGACCATCAAGGGAGAAGAGGGGAGTGCGGGACCCTACCCAAAGAAACAGTGACACCAGAAATGGAGACAGAGACAGTGACATGGAGAGATGGAGCAGCTGGGGACTCTAGACCCATACAGGAAGAGGGTGTGTGTGCTAATGACCGGGGGACAGGCTTGTAGGGTATATTGTAGGGTATAACTTTGGTTGGTTGATGATTCATGGCAGGAATTGTAACCATGGCAATGAAATGATACACAATAAGATGAATGTAAAGCTAATGTTCTCCCATGTAAACGATCACATAATTCACAATAAAGCATTAAAAAAAGTACCATGGACTTTCAGAAAAACAAACAAATCTGTAATCAAAGAAGTACATTCAAAATGTTCCTTCGAAGCCAAAATGGCAAGACTTCACCCCTCATACTTCAGACATATTGTCTTGAGCGACCAGTCCCTGGAGAAGGACATCATGCTTGGTGAAGTGGAGGGTAAGTGAAAAAGAGGAAGCCCCCCCACCCCCCCAATGTGATAGATTGGCACAGGAGGAGCAGCAATGAGCTCAAGCATAACAATGATTGTGAGGATAGTGCAGGACTGGACATTGTTTCATTCTGTTAGATAAAGAGTTGCTAAGAGTTGGAATTGACTTTATTACATCTAACAACAAAAACAACATATGTACTTCAAATACCTCTCATTTAAAAGTGATTTCATAAGACTCTGTAAAAATGGCATGAGGGCAGCATCTGGCTTCTCAGGTTGAAGGAGAATCAAAATCTAGAGCCCAAGTCCAATTCCTGTGAGGCAGAGATCAATGCTTTGGCCATCCAGACTTCCAAGGAGCATTCTGGCTGTACTTCTTCCAACACAGATCTGTTTGTTCTTTTGTCACTCCATGGTACTTTTAATATTTTCCTCCAACACCATAACTCAATGCATCAATTCTTCTACAGTCTTCCTTATTCACTGTCTAATTTTCACATTCATATGAGGTTATTATAAATACCATGGCTTGGATCAGGTGCACCTTAATCTGACATCTTTGCTCTTTAACACTTTAAAGGGGTCTTGTGCAGCAGATTTGCCCAATGCAATATGGCGTTTGATTTCTTGAATGGTGCTTCCATGAGTGTTGATGGTTAATGTAAGCAAAATGAAGTCCTTGACAACTTCAATCTTCTTTCCAGTTATATGGATGCTGTTTATTGGTCCAGTGGTTAGGATTTTTGTTTTCTTTACATTGAGGTGAAACCCATACTGAAGGCTGTGGTCTTTGATCTTCATCAGTAAATATTTTAAGTCCTCTTCACTTTCAGCAAGAAAGGTTGTATCATCTGAATATCATAGGTTGTTAATGAGTCTTCCTCCAATCCTGCTGCCATGTTTTTCTTCATATAATCCAACTTCTTGGATTATTTGTTCAGCATACAGATTGAATAAGTATGGTGAAAGAATACACCCCTGGTACACACCTTTCCTAATTTTAAACCATTCAGTGTTCCCTTGTTATGGGAGTTGTTTGTTTTGTTTTGTTTTTAATTTTTATTCTGATGCCCAGGAAGCGCCCCAGATCTTTTAAACTACAATTTTAGGACATAGGTGGTAGGAAAGCATGCAGGTGTCAAAAATATACAAGTTTTCTCAGGTGTTTTCATTTTATAGCTAATGTTAAAGAACAATGAACTACTTGATCATAAGATTCGGAAGGAAATTGATAATTTTCATTTTAACTTATTCAGGACAACCCAGATTCCCTCTAATAGTTCTTGGTGTGGCGCTGTGGATAAAGCACTTGACCACTACTTGGTGGTTCAAAGTCACCAGCCGTTCCTCAGAAACCCTATACAGGGTCACTAAGAGTTGGAACTGACTCACAGGCACTTAACAACAACAAGCACAAGTAGTTCCCTGATGTGGTGCTGTGGGTCAAAGCGCTGGACGGCAAGGTCAGTTTGAACTACAAGGTCAGCAGTTCAAACTCTCCAGCCACTTCTTGGGAACCCTATACAGGGTTGCTGTGAATCGGAACCAACTCAACAGCACTTAACAGCAAGAACAACAACAACAGTTCCCTAAAGAACCTTGGTGGCACAGTGGTTAAGACACTAGACTACTAACCAGAAGGTCAGTGGTTCAAACTCTCCATCTGTTCCATGGAAGAAGGATGTGGTAGTGTGCTTCTGTAAAGATTCTCAGATTCAGAAACCCTATGGGTCAGTTCAACTAATCCTATAGGGTTCCTGAGCCAGAACTGACTCCATGGCAATGAATTTGGTTTGGTTTTGATAACAGATCCCCTAAGAATGAATACGTGGTGACACTGTAGGATACGAACTAGGCAGCTAACTGCAGGTCGCCAATTCAAACTCAGCAGCTGCTCATCAGAAATCCTGTACAAAGTGGCTATGAGTCAGAACTGACAAGACAGCACTTAAAAACAACAATGCCTGTAATGAAAACCCAAATCAAATCCACTGTCATCAAGTCAATTCTGACTCATAAAAAACCTAGAATTCAGAGGAGGACTGCCCCATAGGGTTTTCAGGTCCATACATTTTCACCGAAGTAGGTCAACACATGTTCTATGAAAACAATAACATGATTTAAAACGGCATGTAATTTCTATAGGTCATTTCTCAGAAATGTCACTAACAAAATATCTTAAGACAAGACGCTATCAAGACAATAAAGAAACAATATGAAGAAACTGAAATCATGAACATGTACAAAACCACACACACACAAACACAAGCAAACATTAGGTGATTTTTCCTATGGTAACCAGCTATTCAGCTTAAAAGAAAGAGAAGTTGTATGCACCTCAGAAAGTGTTCTTCGTATATATGCACTGTAAATGCCTTCTGCTACAGGTAATATTTCTGAAACGTTGAAAATTGAAATATATACACCGAAGTCTGGGGTTGGGAATGAAATTTGGGGTGTAATGAATCCATTGAAAAATAAATAATCCTGAGTATCAAATATCAAGAGATTTTTTTTGTTTTGTTTTAAGAAATTGTATTAAATTCTCTGACTTCTATTCTTAAAAGAGTCTTAATCTAAGTTAACATCCAATCCCAAACATTGAAAAATAATTCATAATCTGGAGCTTTCCCAAATAAGACTTTTTAGAATTTTCTTCAGGAAATGAACAATATTTTCTCAAGAATATTGAAGGAAGGTTGCATTTTTTAACAATTGAAGCAGGGACACAGTCAGTCAATGGCTATTTAACATTATCCACAAGTGGAGGTTATGTGTAGTCATAGCCAGAGAGCCCAATCTGTATGCTCAGTCAGTACAAAGAAACCAAGTTTTTATGAATTAAAGGTTTTAAGTTTAAAGTTTAAATAAGAAATCATAAGATAGACATTTCCCAGAGGGTTGTTTTTTTCACATTGGGAAAATTATTATTAAAATTAAAAAAAAATAATAATATAGTTCCAGCGTTTGTAAAGAATCTGATGTTAGTAGCCTCTAATTTGTACCACCCCAGAAATTCGAATTCAAAATTTCAACTTACCATTACCTTGCCAACTTTCAGAACCAAGAGAGTATAAGGAGGCTTCATTCCACTGGACTCTTGGTCATCATTTATGATATAGATATATCTCTGTGTAAATTTATGGACGATGCTGATTTTCAACAAGCAAGAGAATTGCTTTTAAAATCTCGCCAAGCACACTATTTGTTTAACTCCCTTTTCCTTGAGTTTCTTTTTTTGTGTATGTAAAGCTTCATTATTCAAATTCAGACAGATGCATAGAGCTGAATGGTTCTTAGGAGACTTGAAAGTCTAGCCTTTTGCTTATTCTGGGATACTCATTATAATCCAGACATAACAACTTAAGAAAATATCATAAATGCTCTGTCTCCATGCAGTAGCATCATGAATATTGATGTTCAGTTTCTGTCAATCCTTTGGCTTTTTCTTATTTCATTCAAATGATAGGATAAGAAGATATCCCTGCTATGATATTTGTAGAATAAGAAGTTGAAAGTTCGTGTATAGCACTCTATTAGACTCTGTCTTTCCTAGGAGAATAAAGGCCAGGTAACAACTTCTTTGTGCCTTATGCTTATTCCCATTTTCGATAAAAGAAAAGTGAGGTTCAAAGAGTTTAAGTTGTTTGCCCATGAATTGACTTACTAATTATTAATTACAGATCCATTCTTGAATCTAGATACAGATCTTTGAAGGTAAAGGGACTTCTCTTTACCTAATATTGGGTTAGCATTGTCTTGACAAATGTTGTGTGAATAAATAATTAAATGATGAAACAATTGACCCAAACATGCTAGCAATCTAGGTCACAAAGAGAGACAAATTGGGAAAAGTCTTTCCTCAAATTAGAAGAGACAGATCAGCCAGACAAACCCCAGGGCAAGGCATGGCAGGTAGCTGTATCAGCGAGTAGGCTAACCAAGCTACTGTTTTCATTCTCCAAGATGGTAATCAGCCCTATCAAAATGTCCTTGTGTGGCACTGTGGATTAATGTGCTAGACTGCAAAGTGTGTTTGAACTGCAAGGTCAGCAGTTCAAGCTCACCAGCTGCTCCTCAGAAACCCTATACAGGGTCACTGTGGGTCAGAACTGACTCTATGGCACTTAAGGAGAACAACAATGAATAGAATTGGGGACAGAAAAGACACAGAGGACATGGCCCTAAGGAAAATCGAATTGTTGTTGCTGCTGTTAAGTGACATCAAGCCATTTCTGCCTCAGTGACCCTACATAATGTTTCTGAGGAGCAACTGGTAGATTTGAACCTCTGCCCTTGTGATTAGCAGTCCAGTGGTTATCCTACTGTACCACATCAGGGTTTTTATTTTCAAAATAGTAGAATGATTGATATATTAAATTTGAAGTTATATCCATTATTGATTAATGAAATCTGGTCAAAATATAGACTGAATCCTGGTTTGGCATTGTAGGATAAGCACTGCAATGCTCACCTCAAGGTTGACGGTTCAGACCCATTAACCACTCCTTGGAAACCCTACACAGGGTTGCTATGAATTGGAGGCAACTCTACAGCACTTAACAATAACAATGCACTCACACACACTTAGATTTCTTTGTGTGTGTGATCTCTTGCTTTTTTAAAAATTGTAGTTTGGTTGAAATTTTACAGAGCAAATTAATTTTCCATTCAGCAATCAAAACACATTTTGTTTCATAACATTATTTGCAGTTCCTTTAATATAACAGCACTTTTCCTGCTTCCTCTCTGGATTCGTAGTTTTCATTTCTTCTTCTTTCCTGCCCCTTTCTGCCTTCTGAACTTGGCTTAGGAGCCAATGGTGCCATTTGGGTCTCATTGGTTAATTGTTTTGAGGAGTACATTTCAAATTAGATTTGTTGTTGTTGTTGTTATTAAGTGCCATTGAGTCACTTCCAACCAATAACGACCCTGTATAGGGTAGCGTAGTGGTTACGAATTGGGCTGCTAACCTCTAGGTCAGCAGTTCGAAACTACCAGCGGTTCTGCGGGAGAAAGATAAGGCATTCTGCTCCCGTAAAGATTTACAGTTTCGGAAACCCTGTGTAGGGTCACTATGAGTCGGAACCGACTCCACAGTACTTAACAACAACAACAATAGGGTTTTCGAGGAGCGACTGGTGAACTTGAACCACCGACCTTGCAGTTCAAACTGGCTTTGCAGTCTGGCGCATTAACCCACAGCACCACACCAGGACTCCTTTTAACTAGATTGTTGTTGTTGTTGTTGAGTGCCTTCGAGTAGATTCTGACCCATAGGGACCCTGTATAGGGTTTCCAAGGAGTAACTGGTGAGCTTGAACCACTCACCTTGAGATTCAAATGACTTTTGCAGTGAAGCGCATCCATAGCGCCACACCAGGACTCCTTTAACTAGATAGTGCCTGGCTGACACTACTGACTGCTGTGTACCATAGAAGGGCCTGCAGAGAATGGGAGAAAAATGTAGAACAGGACTCAAAATCATTTTAAAAGACCAGACTTATTGGTCTGATAGTTACTGGTGGAACGCCTAAGACTGTCACCCTTAAACACCCTTCAAAACTGTAACTGAGCCCACCCCTAAGGATAACCTTGCGGGGAGATATATATATTTCTGTATGACCAATGTTGTAAGGCAGCAACATTTTTAATGTGGGCATATGCTAGATACAAACCAGTCAAATTACATGATTCAGCAGTCTGAGGGACTGGTTGGGACAGTCTTGTAGTTTTGACAGTTCAGTCCCTCCTTGTCACTACAGTTAGTGCACAAGAACATATTTTTTTATAAACTGTTTTACTGTGAATTATGTAATAGTTTACATGGGAGAACATTAGCTTTACATTCATCCTATCATATACTGTTATATTGCCATGGTTACAATCCCCTCCATGCATCATCAACCAACCAAACGGTACACCCCACAAGCCGGCTCCTTGGTCATCAGCACACAGCCCCTCACCCTCTCTGGGTCTAGAATTATCAGCTGCTCCATCTCTCCACATCATTGTCTCTGCCTCCATCTCTGGCATCACCGTTTCTATGGGTAGGGTCCCGCACTCCCCTCTTCTCCCTCGATGGTCCTAAGGGCCTCCGCTCCTTCCCTGCGAAGTCAATCACTCCACTCCTTTTGCTACAGAACATCTATCTTTACAATTCCAACCCTCACGGTCAGTCCTGATAGTAATTATCCATTATTGTACCACATTAGTGCTGTGCCCATTTCCTTTCATCAGTCCTGCCCAGACAGATTGGATACTCAGTGGAGATTCTACCTTCCTCGGTGCCCTTTATATCTAGGCTCCTTCTTGAAAGCTTCTAAGTCAGTCACTTCTGGCCTTTGTAGTCCCCCTCCCCCATTTTGGGCAGCCAGTGTCCAAATTGCCCATCCCTGTCTATTCTGTGTATGGAGGGGGGTGGGAATGAACCTCACTGTAAAGGTTTGTTCCCTCTTTTGAGATACTGAATCCATAGGTGTAGGTCAAGTTCATCAAATTGTATCAGATTGCTCTTTTTTCCACTTATTACTTCTTCTAGTTGAGCTCTGATCATCCAGCCATTGAAGCCAGGTCAAGTGAGCATTATCTGCAAGTGTGGGTGTTCTTATGCATATGCCCTCGCTTCTTATCAGCTGGATACTTCATTCTCCACTGTATTCTAGTCCTCTGTGGTTATAACACCGACTCTGGGCCCAAGAGTCTCCAGGTCTTGCCAAACTGCTGAATAACCCGGACTCCACCTGGGTTCACAGGAGTGTACTGAATGTGGTAGGACGTATCTCGCAGCTTCATTGTTGTTTTTCCCTCACTTCCCCTTATCAGTGACCAACGTGGTCACCAGTCAGAACACGTGTATTCCCATTGAGTTTTAGTCTTGGAAGGGAATTGCTCTGAGGGGACCACCTTGATATCTCCTGGGTGAGGAATTTGCTTGTTCTTTTCAGTCAGTCGAACTGCCATTATTGGTTTGTATTTTTCTGTCGGTCTTTCCTTCAAGAAGTATCTTCTGTTCTTCTAGCCGCTCCAGGCTGGAATGCTTGTTCCTTCCAGTGGAAATTTCTCACCTCAGAAGATTCTGGATTGGTTTCAGAATTCCACCTATGGTCTTATGTAATACAAAGGCTCCGCAGGAAGCCTCCTTCACTGGGCACGTTGTAGCCCCATTTTAGGTATTCCAATCAGTTATGAGGGACCAGTCGTTGGAAAAGGATATCATGTTTGGTAAGGTGGAGGGTCAGAGAAAAAGAAGAAGACCCCCAACAAGATGGATTGGCCAAGTGGCAGCATTGATGGATACAAGCGTGGCAACAGTAGTGAGGTTGGCCCAGTATCAGGCAGTGTTTCATTCTGCTGTGCTTAGGGTCGCTATGGGTCGGTACCAACTTGATGGCACCTAAAAACAACAATAACAACAATCAGTTAGAGGCAGAAGACGGACTTACAAGCTTTCTATAGTGACATTTCTGGCTATTCCTTGTACCACATTAAGTATCTATTTTATAATGGTATGCAAGGGAAACCAAGATTCAAAAGACAGCCAAGCATCTTAACAATAATTCCCCCTTTTAGCCCGTTCCAACTATGTCTCAATCCCTATATCCCATAGGCCTGTTGTTCCAAGGTTGTGCATACATCATTATTCACTTCTGTCTCACATAGCCCATGCTTTTTGTGTCCTTTCTTGTGAGTTTTATTGTTTCCATGTTCTTCTTGGATTTTTATTTTCTTTGTATGTTGTGAAGTGTTAATTTTCTTTGAGGTTATTTTATGGTCCATTAACTTTTCCCTCCATTTAGTGTAGTCTAATGTAGTGGTTACGAACCGGTCTGCTAACCACAAGGTCAGCAGTTCGAAACTACCAGCTGCTCCGTGGGAGAAAGATGAGGCTTTCTGCTCCCGTAAAGATTTACAGCCTTGGAAACCCTTGTACAGGGTCATTATGGGTCGGAACCGACTTGACGGCACTTAACAACAACAACAACAACATTTTATCCTGTAACCTACTTGACCTTCTCACCATTTGTATCTCTGTTTCTACGTGTTTACCTTCTGTCACATTGTAATTGTTTTGATCATAGTCTGACCTCCCAGATTCTCTGAGTTTGTTCTTATAATTTTGTTCTGTTCTGGATTCTTCCATCTGTTGATTTACTTCTGTGAGGTGTTGCCACATATGTCAGTCTCTGGCTAGTGTCTGTTCTTGTTGGTTCTCAGACCTCAAAATTTCCTTTAGGATGTTTTGTAGCGCAGGGTTGACTTTGGCAAAATCAAATAGCTTCTGTTTATCCTGGAGTATTTTGATTACACCATCATATTTGATTGATTGCTTTGCTGGATAAAGAATTCTTGGTTGGCAGTTTTTTTCTTTCAGGGTTTTATATACGTCTCCCATTGCCTTCTTAACTGCATGGTTTCTGCTGAGATATCCGAGCTTAATCTGACTTGCTTGCCTTTGTATGTAACACTTCTCTTTTCCCCAGCTGCTATAAGGATTCTCTCCTTATCTTTGATTTTGGAGAGCTTGATTATATGTCTTGGTGATTTTCTTTTGAGGTCTATCCTTCCTGGGGTTTGTTGAGCTTCTTGAATGTTTATCTTTTCACTTTTCAGCATGTCAGAGAAAGTTTCTTCCAGCAGGTCTTCAACTATTTCCTCTGTGTACTTGTGTGAATTTTCCTGTTCTGGAATGCCAGTAATTCTTAAGTTATTCCCCTTTATGTTGTTCAACATGAATCTTAGACCTTCTTCGGATTTTTTTTAATCCTTTTTTCTATTTATTCTTCTATCTTAGCGGTATTGAGAGATTAATCTTCCAGCTCACTTGTTCTGCCTTCCAGCTCTTCTATTCTACTCCTTTGCCCTTTCAGTGTATTGTCTATTTCTGATATTCTATTATTGATCATTTAAACTTACTTCTGTAGGTTTTTAATTGTTTCCAATGCTGTATCTATATTATATTATTTTGCTTCTAGCGCTTTCCTGACTCTTTATTTTTCTCAACTCCATTGTAAAGTGTTTTGACACATTTTATAATCATTTTTCCGAATTTCCTCACAGGCATTTCTGAGACCTGTCCACCTTCCAGAATGTAGCCCAGGTCTACCTCTAGGTCATTTGTCTCAGACATTTTATCTTGTTTCTGGAGATGTGCTGATATGGTCATTTGCTTTTGTTTCTTAGACATGTTCAATGTTTATCTGTGGCCTTAATACTTAATTGAGTGTGTGATTTGGTATTTTTTATGCTTTCTGATTGCCTCCAGATAGATGTGATCAGGATGTGGATTTCCCTTTTCACTCGTCTTATTGCTTTACTCAGAGTAATTTTCACAGGTGTTGTCTGCCTCCCTCGTGTATGGCAGTTTGTATTGGTTTTTGCCTGTATTTTGGTGTTTTATAGAGTGTGATTGTAGCTTGACTATATGGCAGCAATTGTTGTCTCTTCTTCATAATTGCTGTCTCTTCTTCATATTATAGGGAAAGAAAGAGTCCTCCAAAGGTAAACAAACAAACAAACAAACAAAAACTAGATTGGATACTATAGTCTATAATCTCAGAAAAGGGAGAGGAGGGGGAGAATGAAAAAAATGTATCTGTAGCCTAATATGAGTATAATTTTAATATCTTCTTTCAACTTCTTGCCTTCAAGGCCTCCTGATAAATTTCAAGATGCCTCTGTTGGTTCTTATGCTGTTTTTCAGCATTTAATTTTTGGCCTGTTTTGTTTTAAACTCTCTCTGCCTCTCCACACCCCTTGTTCCATCCTTTTCCCTATTAGTATACAGTTCAGGGCTGGCTGTGGTCAATTTGAACTGCCTATAGCTTTAAATGCTGAGAGTATCTGTGTACATGTGTGGCAGAAGAACCCACCAGTGGTGGAGTTGGGGAGTGTCTACTCACTCGGGCACCCCCCTCTAATCACCAGAATGGAGGTGCACAAACATTGGGGGCCAATGAACAGATACCAAAAGGAAAAATCAGAACAACGCAAAACCGTTAAGTTATATTGTCCACCTTTGCTCTGAGGTTCCCACAACGTTATTCCTTGTCTGGTCTGCTTGTTCCCCCACTTGGTTTTGCTGTTTGTCTCACCCAAGTTGTCAGCTCCAGGTTGCTGAGCCCAGCAGATTCTAAAGTACAAGATTTCTTACTTCCGTTACAAGTTCCACTCACTATAAGGCTTCAAAATTATTAAATATTCATAGATATGTGGGTCAGAGTTTTGGAGTTCTGCTCTGAACCCACTTTGCCTGGTATTCTGTGGTATTGCTGATGGAGATCTTCACTGCACCTGTACCCTATATGCCATCAAGCCCCACCTCGCTCAAGAACATCATTTTAATCCCCAAATGCAAACCCTTTGGGGAAAATATAATTTCTACATACCCTTACTAGTCTGAGTAAATAAACAAAATCAATGCCTATCCATCTGTAAGGATGAAATCTAGTTAAGATAAATTCTATCATGTAGGATCCAAAATATTGTAGCAGATTGATTGACATGCTTACATTTTAATAGGATTCAAGATTTTGTCTTGAAGCTACTTAGTACAGAAAATCTTCGTACAGCTAAGCAAGCATGGGAAGTGTAAGAACTGAATAAAGTAACCTTGTTGTTGCTGTTAAGTGTCATGAAGTCGGTTCTGACTCATAGTGACGCTGCATCAGGTTTCTGAGACTTTAAATCTTTGAGGGAGCAGAAAAGCTCATCTTTCTCCCCAGGAGCAGCTGACAGGCTCAAACTGCAGACCTTGTGGTTCGAAGTCCAGTGCTAATCATATGGAGCCACCAATTTCCCTGAATAAAATAACTAGAGGATACATAATGAAAACAGATTTTCCTAACAGATTGGACAGACCTAAAGGTTAGCGAATGGCCTGGAGATCAAAACAATTGGAACTCAACAGTCAGAAGCATTAAAAGTTGGATGCTCTTTCTAGTACCAAATAAGTGATGAATTAATTCATTTGTAAAGCATTTTGTCATATCTGTCTAATTGACTTTCACTAAATGGTTTCAAAGGTCTCTTCTAACTTATGACTCTATGTGTTTACATTTAAAGATTTCCTTGTAGTTTACATTGGGTTTGATTATCATCAAAGTTTATCATAGATGCTTTACCTACACATTAACCTTTTTGAGGAACTTTACCTTTCTTACTACAGTTCTTTCTTTCTATCTGGGATCATTTTTACAACCTTGATTCCTGGAAGTGAAGAGGACTTAAAATACTGATGAAGATCAAGGGCTATAACCTTCATTATGGGTTACACTTAAATGTGAAGAAAAAAAAAATCCTCATAACTGGACTAATAAATAATATCATGTTAAATGGAGAAAAGACTGAAGTTGTCAAATACTTCATTTTGCTTGGATCCGCAATCAACCCTCAGGAAGGAGCAGTCAAGAAATCAAATGACATATTATATTAGGCAAATCTGCTACACAGACCTTTTTAAAGTGTTCAAGAATAAAGGTGTCAGTTTGAGGACAAAGGTGCTCCTGACTCAAGTCATGGTGTTTTCAATAACCTCATATGCAAATGCAGTCGTGGTATGGCACTGTGGTGTGCTATGGACTGCAAAGGTGGTTTGAACCACAAGGTCGGCAGTTCAAACTCATCATTCGCTCCTCAGAAACTCTATACAGGGTAGCTATGGGTTGGAACTGACTCAATAGCGCTTAACAGCAATAGCATATGCATGTGAATGTTGGACAATGAATAAGGAATATTGTAGAAAAATTGATATATTTGGTATTGGAGTAGAATATTGAAAGTGCCATGGACTGTCAGACAAAGAAACAAATCTGTGTTAGGAGCCAAGATTGTAAGACCTTGTTTCTCATACTTTGTATATATTATCAGTAGAGAACAGTCCTGTAGAAGGACATCATGGTTGATTAAGTGGAGGGACAGCGTAAAAAAAGGAAGACCTCCAACAAGATGAATTGGCACAGTGGTATCAGTAATGGGCTCAAGCATAATGACAATTGTGTGGTTGGCATAGAACAGGGCAGTGTTTGTTCTGTTGTGCAGTAAATATTGGTGTGTTGGCAGTAATTCATTTTTTGTTTGTATAATAATACCCTTATCTGATTTTATTTTTCAAGGATACATTTGATGGGTTCAAAATTCTGTATCAGAAGTGTTTCTCTCTACACTTTAATGATGTCATTGCATTGACTTTTGGCTTTCATAACTTCTGTTGAAATGTCAGTTTTCCATCTTTTTCATCTGCCTTTGAAGGCAGTATGCTTTTTTCTCTCTGGATATTTTGAATATTTTCCCTTTATTATTTGTTTTTAACAAGCTCAATAAATATAAGTGTGACTTTATTTGCACTTTTTCTGTTGAGATTATTATTATTTCTTGAGTGTCTTTAATCTGTGGGATTAAGCCTTTCATCATAATTAGAAAATTAATTTACATAATCTCTTCAAATATTGTTTCTTCTACATTTACTCTCTTATGTATTGCTAGAACAATGATTCCACATATTTTTATGGTATGACTGTATGCTCTATTCATTCTATGTGCTCTTTTCTTTCCATTTTTACTTCTTTCCATGGTTTTGTTTAAATTGACTTCTCTTCAAGTTTACTTATCCCATATTTTTCTTTATGCAATCTGTTGTTTGACTATCTAAAACTTTCTTAAATTTTTGTACCTTATTTTTCAGTTTTAGAGTATCTCTTTGATTTTTTAAAAATCAGTTTAGGGGAACAAATATTTTCAGCAAGGATCATACCCACTCCTTCCATACACAGAGTAGACAGGGATTGGCAACTTGGACATTGGCTACCCTAAGTGGCGGGGCTTCAAAGGAAGAAGTGACTGGCTTACAAGTTTTTAAGAGGGAACCTAGATCCAGAGGGCCTGGCGGAAGGTAGAATCTCCACTGAGTAGTATCCAATCTGCCTAGGTGGGGCTGATGAAATGAAATGTGGATGGGTCTCTTGTGATACAACAGTGAATAATTGTTATCAGGACTGACTATGAGGGCTGGAAATGTAAAGGCAGATGTTTTGTAGCAAGGAGGGGAGTGATTAACTTTGCAGTCTAGGAGTGGAGGGCCCTGGGACTATCAAGGGTGAAGAGTGGAGAGTGGAACCCTACCCAGAGAAGCAGTGGTGGCAGAAATGATGATGTGGAGAGATGGAGCAGCTGCAGACTTTAGACCCAGAGAGGAAGAGGGGCTATGTGCTGATGACTGGGGGGCAGGCTTGTAGTGTATACCCTATGGTTGGTTGCTGATGCATGGAGGGCTTGTAACCATGGTAATGAAGCTATATACTATAGGATGAATGTATAACTAATGTTCTCCCATGTAAACTATCATATAATTCACAATAAAACATTTAAAAAAATCAATTTAGTTCTCATGTAATTCTTCATCTGCCCTTTATCCATGTGCTTTAAATTTTTATTGTTTATCTCCATGTGCTTTAAAATTTTGTTGTTGTTGTTAAGTGCTCTGGAGTCAGTTCTGACTCATAGCGACCCTGTATAGGGTTTCCTAGAAGCAGTTGGTGAGTCTGAATCACCGACCTTATGGTTCAAACTGATCTTGTGGTTGAGTGCTTATCCTACAGTGCTTTTGGTCATAATTATTTTAAAGTACTTTTCTACTAATTCCAATGTATTTATCATCTGTAGGTATGCTGTTATTGTGAGTTTTTTCTCTGCTGCCAAAAATTATAAAACATTTTTGGAGATCATTAAAGAAGACCCAAATATAAATAGTTGTGTCATGCTGATGGATTTACAGAGTATTGCAAAGATTTGAGCTATCTTGAAATTGTTCTATTGATTCAATTTATGACATTCAAAAATCGCATTAATAATGTGCTGATTCTAACATGTGTCTTTGTGAATATTTAAGTGTATATTCAAAAGACTAGTAATAACTAAGACACACTTGAAAATGAGGACTAAGATGGCAGATATCCCTGGCATATGACTATACTTATTAAAAACAGGGAAAGTGACACAGTGTAAAGAAAGAAAGAAAAACACAACAACACTGGAACAGATTTGGAAACCAAGACACTATATATAATCTTTCTATATGACTGAGATATTGGCATTGTAGACTTTTGGGTAAAAGAGACACTATTCAATGAACAATGTGTTTGGTCCCTACCTCGCAACATGCACAAAAATCTGTTCAAAGCTGATTCCTGGTGTAAATGTGACTGTGTTTCAAAATGCATGGAATCAAATATAAGGTAATAAGTATTTTCTCAACTAAATGTGGTAAAATTTTTATTTAAGATATAACAGTGATCACAAATAAAATTATTGATATACCTGATTACATTGGAAAAAAAGCACATTTTACTACATCATAATAAAAGCTTTTATTCATTAAATGACACCATAAGAATGAAAACAGAAGTCACTATTTGAGAGATTATGATTCAGATATGAGCCACATATATGAATGAGCATGGTGACTTCATAGAATAAGCACTGCACTGCAAACCGTAAGGTCTGTGGCTCGAGGCCACCAGTCACTTTTTGGGAGACAAATGAGGCTTTCTGCTCCCACAAAGATTTACAGACTCAGGGTCACAATGAGTCAGAACCAACTCAATGTCATAACAACAACATATATGATTGCAAAATGACAATTTTTACAAGTATATTTATAACTTCTAAAAGTCTGAAAAATAAATACAAACATAACTGAAAGTGAGAAAATATATCATCGTATATTTTTATGTAAAAGGAATTTAAATGATAGGTAAACATGAAAAGAACTTTCAACCTCATTAGTAACAGTTAAATATAAATTAGGACTACAGTTAGATTTAATTTTACACTCATGAACAGCAACAACAAAAGCAGTTGCCATTAAGCGGTTTCAAATCTATTACGTATGTAGAATTGAAGTCCACAGGGTTTTTAAGGTTATAAACTTTCAGACGCAGATCTTCAGGTCATTTGGCCAGGATCATTTAACTGCTTGTGTGACCCACGGGTTCCTTTGGTCCCACTGGATTGGCAAAAAATTGAAGAATGTCTGACAATATCACTGCTCAAGTTGTTTTAAACAATTTGAAACTCTTTTATAAAGTTTAACATACACATAACTTGGAGCCCAACAATCCATTTTCATGTGTATTCTTTAGAGAAACTTTCACATGTGCACCAGGAACTACATATAATTATCCTCCCAGCATCTTTGTTCATACAAGTAAAACACTGGAAATTAAAAACAAAACCAGGAACAACCTAGTAGTCTGTTGATAATAAACTTTACAAATAAATTGTGGCATGTTCACAATTAAATGCTGGATGGCAGAAAATATAAAAGAAATTATTGTTACATACAAAATCATGGATGTCTTAGAATGGATGTAGTATTTAAAGAAAAAGCAAGGTATAGCATAATATTTTTAAAGCTCAAATATATGCAAAACTAAATATTTTGGGGGACAAATAAGAAAAAATAAATAAGGGAATAGTAAATATAGAATTCAAGATAATAGTTACCTTTTGTAAAGGATACAGGGGACAAAGAAGAGGAATCAAATCATACAAGATATTGATAATATTCTAGTTCTTAGCTTATGTTGAAGATACATGAGTTTTCATTTTATTGTACTTTATAACTTACAAACAATATATGTGTAAATATTTTTATCAGTTATTGTATAAAAATTATCATTTTACAAGAAGAAAAAAAAATCAAGTTATTTATTTATTTTTTTTAAGCCTGCAGTTGTTTCTACATTAGAATGCAGGCTTCGTTAACAGCCAGTTAAGAATAACATCTTGCCAGAATGAAGAATTGGAAAGGTAGGTAGGCATTGTGTAGCTAGAACCATGTTAGATAGATAGATAGATAAATAGATAGATAGATAGATAGATAGATAGATAGATAGATAGATAGATAGATAGATAGATCTATGTGACTCACATTTTGACCTCTGGCTATGGCAGTAGATATATTCCACAATTATTAATGGCAAGTGAGAATCAGAGAAGGCACCAGTGACTCAGATGCATTGTCCAAAAATATAATCAGCAAGAACTAAATGTAAGGAAATAAAGGCAAACAGTACTGTATAGATGTTGAATTTCAATATGCTGAAATTTCTGAAAATGAGATTCAGCTCCAAATGACTTTAATTAGTGAACAACCCTAACTCAATTAGCCATAAAATGAGTAGAGTTAAATAGCACAGTGTCTTCTAAATTAGGGAGAAATCTGTTTTACAAAACTTGTTTCTTAATCAGAAGCTCTTAAAAAATCAGTCATATTGGGTTTTCAGAGCTTCTCGAGATTTTGAAATTCTATGGCTTTGAATTTATTTGGGCTTATTTTGGGACACGAATAATAGCAGCACACCCACACACAGATTGCTTTGCGCTGTCACATAGCTCTGCCACAGGGTGAGAGAACAAGGGTGTTCACCATTTAAATTGATCTCCAGTGACAAGCAAAATCTCTCGCTCTCAGAGATTTTTTTCAATAGTCTGTAATTGGAGGGACAAGGAAAGGGAAGAGTTGAATCTATGTACACAATCAGTGCTGGTTTAGCTTCCCATTTTTC
Source organism: Chrysochloris asiatica (assembly GCF_000296735.1). NCBI lineage: Eukaryota > Metazoa > Chordata > Mammalia > Afrosoricida > Chrysochloridae > Chrysochloris > Chrysochloris asiatica. The sequence continues at coordinate 5,349,129 of NW_006408701.1, forward strand.
ATAATGTTCTGTTGATAATAGCATGCATTAACTCAAACAAGATAGTGGGTCTTTTTCTTATTCCTATATTGTTTGAAGGCTCAATAGAGAACAAAGGGAGAACTGCTTAGTTAAATATTCAACATTTGAGAAATTTCTATTTGGTTAACTTCTGTCCTCTGAACAATCAACAGGTCTTCTCACAGTACTTGTCAATAGCAGGACTCATTCAGCACTTGCAGATTTCTGAGATCAGGTTCTTGTCAAGTCACTAATGTGGAACTGCAGTCTGGGCCTGGTACAGAGAAAGGCCAGAATGAATCATTTGGGAAATGTATTGAAATAAATTTTCTCTATCTCTCTGCAAGGTGTGTTAGCCACCCTCACCTCAATTTTCAGTTGTGGAAGGTCTCATCTCACCCCCATGGAGTTTTAAGGCAAATTAATAAAATGCCATATCTCTAGAGGGGAAAACAATTTTACAGTAAAAACAGATGGAGTGATTTATACTTTAAAGAGAAGTAGCATGTGAAAAAATGTTATTCTGAAAACATAATAATGTGTTTCCTTTATCATATGCAGCATCAACATTCAATATTTACAAAGGCTTTTCCCCTTCCTTTCAACATTAGAAGATTAATAAGCCTAGATCAACTCATCCTTCTCAGTTTCATTTATTTGGATGCTATCAATTTTATATCTATTACAAAATAACAACCGTTAAATCTCTGTGTGCACTTGCTATAAAGAAACTAAATCATGCACATGCATCATAAATATTACACATAGAAAGATTAATTAGATCATTTGGCTCTTCTCTCTCTTTTGGCTCAGGAGGTATTAATGATATATAGAAAAGAAATCAAAGGCCCTTATGAATCCTTGGTATTCTCTGCTGCAGTTAGAGATAGGCAATTAGATGAATGCTCTCTGGCTCCTTTCCGTTTTTTCACTCTCTTTCTCCACTGGCTCCTTATGCCTACAAACAAGCTTCCCTATTTTCTTTCTTTTTCTATTTGATCTTGATCTCTTCTCTAGGAATTACTCTAGTTCTCTACTATGTTTTAGACCAAACTGGCATGAATGATCAAACTAGCAGCATGTATGCACATTCCTCACTTTCTTAAAATCCATTAAGTTTTCTAAATTGAGATACAATTCACATACAATAAAATTCATCCATTTGAAGTGGAAAAGTCAATGAATTTCATATGTTTACATAGTTGTGCTGCTGTCAGCACTGTCTAGCTTTAGAACATTTTTATCACCCTAAAGAGAAGAGAAGCATTGGAGTCCTGGTGTGGTGCTGTGGGTTAATGCGCCAGACTGCAAAATCGTTTGAACTGTAAGGTCAGCAGTTCAAGCTCACCAGCTGCTCCTGAGAAACCCTATACAGGGTCGCTATGGGTCGGAACCGACTCAACGGAACTTACCAACAACAGCAACAAAGAGAGGCCCTATACCCTTTATCAGTCACTCTCCATTTCCCCACTTTGATCTCTCCACCCAATGGACATTTTATACAAATGAAATCATACAATATTGGCTTTGGGTATCTGTCTTCTTTCAGTTAGCATATTGTTTTCAAATTTCATATAAGCTGTAGCATGAATCAGTACTTCATTCTTTTTATGGCTGGTGTTTTTCTATGAAGGAGACCTGTTGTTGTTAAATGTCTTTGAGTCCATTCTGACTCATAGTGACAGTATAGCGTTTCCGAGGAAAGGCTGGTGGGTCCAGTGCATCCTGCAGTGCCACACCAGAAGCCCTAGAAGTTTAGTAGATTACAAACTGGGCTGCTAACCACAAGATCAGCAGTTCAAATCTACCAGTTGTTCTATGGGAGAAAGATGAAGTTTTCTGCTTCCAGAAAGATTTACAACCTGGGAGAAACACTATACAGGTTCGCTATGGATCTGAAATGAATTGATGGCACACAGCAGTCACCACCACCACCACCATTATTCTATTGGATGGATATACTATATTTAGTTTACCTCTGCATGAGTTAGTGGATATGTGAGTTGTTTCCACCTTTTGACTATAAGGAATGATTTTGCTGTAAACATTTGTGTGCAGGATTTTGTGTGAGCATATGTTTACATTGTCGTTTTTAGGTGCTGTAGAGTCAGTTCCAACTCATAGCAATCCTATGCACAGCAGAAAGAAACACTGCCCAATCCGACACCATCCTCACAATCCTTATTATGTTTGAGCCCATTGCTGCTGCCACTGTGCCAATCCATCTCATTAGGAGGTCTTCCTCTTTTTCTCTCTACCTCCACTTTACCTAGCATGATGCTTTCTCCAGGGATTGGTCCCTCCTAATAATATGTCTATGAGTCCTGGTGTGGCTCTGTGCGTTAATGTGCCAGACTGCAAAGTCGTTTGAACTGCAAGGTCGGTGGTTCAATCTCACTACCTGCTCCTTGGAAACCCTATACAGGGTCGCTAGGGGTCGGAATCAACTCAACATCACTTATTATTGTTGTTGTTACAACAAATAATATGTCTGAAGTATGAGAGATTAAGTCTCCCTAACCTACCTTCTAACACAGTGGTTACAAATCAGGCTGCTAACCTCAAGGACAACAGTTTGAAACTACTAGCTTGTCTCGTGGGAGAAAGAGGCTTTCTGCTGCAGTAAAGATTCGCAGCCTCAGAAACCCTTTGCAGGGTCACTATGAACCGACTTCATGGTAGTTAACAACAACAACCCTAGCTTCTAAGAAGCATGGTGGCTGCACTTCTTCAAATACAAATTTGTTTGTTCTTCTCTCAGTCCGTGGTACTTTTAATAATAATCTTCTCAAACACCATAGGTACAATGCATCAATTCTTTCTACAGTCTTCCTTATACATTGTGCAACCATGGCTTGAGTCAGGCGTACCTTAGTCCTAAAACTGTCATCTTTGCTATTGAACATTTTAAGGAGGTCTTCTGCAGCAGATTTGCTTAATATAATAGGTCATTTGATTTCTTTACTGCTGCTTCCATGACTGCTCACAGTGGATCCAAGCAAAATGAAGTAGTTGGCTACATCAGTCTTTTCTCTATTTATCATGATGTTATTTACTGGTTCAGTGGTGAGGATTTTGTTTTCTTTTCATTGAGATGCAACCCATACTGAAGGTGGTGGTCTTTGATTTTCATCAGTGAGGTTTTTGAATCTTCTTCACTTTCAGCAAGCAAAGTTGTGTCGTCTGCACATCACAGGTTGTTATTGAGTTTTCTTCCTATCCTGATGCCATGCTTGTCTTCATATAATCCAGCATACTATTTGAGTAAGTATGGTGAAAGAATACAACCCTGATACACTTTTCCTGATTTTAAACCACTCAATGTTCCCTTATTCTGTTGGAACAACTGCCTCTTGATCCATGTACAGGTTCCTTGTGAGCACAATTAAGTGTTCCAGAATACCCATTCCACACAGCTGAAAGCCTTTGCATAGTCAATAAAGCACAGGTAAACTTTTTACTGATAGCCTCAGCCTTCAGGCAATATCCATCAACAATGATAACCCTCATTGCCTATCCTCTTGAGAATACAGCTTAGACCTCTTGCAGTTACCTGACAAAGTACTGTTGCCACCATTTTTTAAATTATATTTAACAAAAAATTACTTGCATGAGATATAATGATATTGTCTGATGATTAGGCCATTTCTCTTTGGAATGGGCACAAATATGGATTTCTTCCAAACACTTGTACAGGTAGTTATCTTCCAAATTTCTTGGCATAGATAAGTGACTGCCTCCAGGGCTGCATCAGTTTTTTGAAAGATTTCAATTTGTATTCCATCAATTCCTGGAGCCTTCTTCATTGCCAATGCCTTCACTAAATCTTAGTCTTTTTCCTTTAGTACCATTAGCTGTCAGTCATATACTACCTCTTGAAATGATTGAACATTGACCATTTCTTTTCGGTACAGTAACTTTTGTGTTCCTTAGATCTTCTTTTGATGCTTCCTGTATGATTCAATATTTGGTCAATAAAATCCTTACATATTGCAAGTCAGGGCTTAATTATTTTCTTCAGTTCTTTCAGCTTGAGAAATTCTGAATATGTTCTTCCTTTTTGCTTTTCTAATTCCAGTTCTTTGCTTTAACATCTGTGTGGTGGAGCATCAGAGTCTCTTCTGACATCCATTTTGGTCTTTTCTTTCCTTCTTGTCTTCTTAATGACCTTTTCTTTCTTCCTATATGATGTTCTTGATGTCATACCATAGCTCTTCTGGTCTTGCATCATTAGTGTCTAATGCATCAAATCTGTTCTTAAGATGATCTCTAAATTCAAATGTGACATTTTCCAGGTCATATTTTGATTCTTATGGACTTGTTTTCTTCACCTTCAGCCTGAGTTTGCATATAAGCTTGCATAGGTTCCACAGTAAGCACCTAACATTGTTTTGGTCGATGAATGGAGCTTTTCCACAGTCTCTTCTCAATGTTCTTGTTGTTGCTAAGTGCCACGGACTTGGTTCCAACTCACAGTGACCCTGTATAGGGTTTCCAAGGAGCAGCTGGTGAGTTGAACCACCAATCTTGAGGTTCAAGCTGAGTTCACAGTCCATCGTATTAACCCTCAGTGCCAAACCAGGACTCATTTCCTTCTCATGGTGGTGGTGGTGGTGATTATGTGCCATTGAGTCTATTCCAACTCATAGGAACTCTGTACAGGGTTTCCGAGGCTGTAGATATTGTCAATTTGATTTATATCTTTTCTATCTGATTAGGTCCACGTGTATAGTCATCTTTTATGTTGTTTAAAGAAGGTATTTGCAGTGAATGAGTCATTGGTCTTGTAAAATTCTTATCATGCCATCTCTAGCATCATTTCTATAACCGAGGTCATGTGTTCCAACTACTGATTCTTCATCTTTGTTTCCAACCTTTGCATTCCAGTCACCAGTAATTATTAATACATCTTGATTGCATGTTTGATCAGTTTTAGACTGAAGAAGTTGGATGTTGTTGTTGTTAAATGCTATCGAGTCAGTTCCAATTCAGGGCAATCCTGTATAGGTTTTCTGAGTAGTGGCTGGTGGATTTGAACCAGTGACTTTGCAGTTCAAACCAACCTTATGGGCCAGTGCTTATCCTACAGTGCCACACCAGAACTCCTTGAAGAGTTGATAGAATTCTTCAATTTCAGTATCACTGGTTTTAGTGGTTGGTAAATAAAATTTATAATATCGGTATTAACTTGTTTTCCTTGTAGGTGTTTGGATGTTATCCTATCACAGACAACATTATACTTCAAAATAGATACGAATTTGTTCTTTTTGATGAATGTGACACCATTTCTTTTCAATCTATTATTTCAGCATAGTAAACCACATGTTTCAAAATTACCTGCACCAGTCCATTTTAGCTCACTAATGCCTAGGATGTCCTTTTTTTTTTTTTTGCATTCTATTTAATTTTTTGACAACTTCTATTTTTCCTAGAGTCATACTTTGTACATGCCTGTTCTAATTGTTGATGGATGTTTGCAGCTGTTTCTCCTCATTTTGACTTGTGCCCCATCAGCAGTTGAAGGGCCTGAAAGTTTTACTCCATTCACATTATCACTGTCAACTGTACTTTGAGGAGGCCGCTCTTCCCCAGTCATATTTTGAGCACCTCCTAACCTGAGGGGCTCATCTTCTGGTATTATAGCTGACAATATTCTGGTGTTCTTCATCAAGTTTCACCAGAGTATTCTGATGCTGATTGTATTCCACTGCTATTTAGAAAGTTTTTGGTGACTAAACCTTCAGAAGTAGTGTGCTTCACTTTCTTCCTAGCCTGTCTTAGTTGGAAGCTCAGCTGAAACCTCTCCACCATGGGTGACCCTGCTGGTATTTAAAATACCTGTGGCATAGCTGCCAGAATCACAGCAACATGCAAACCACCACAGTGAAACAAACTGACAGTTGAGTGGTGGATGTTTTCATTAGACTTGAGTATTTACCTAAAATGGAATTGTTAGGTAATGTGGTAAACTATGTTTATTGACGTTAGAGAAATTGTCAACCTGTTTTCCTTTGTAGCTGCACCATTTATATTCACACTAACAAGTCATGAAGGTTCAATTTTTTTTTTTATATCTTTGCCAACACTTAGTATTTTCTGTCCTTTTTATACATTAAAGCCAAAGCGAAAACCATTACCACTTAATCTGACACTTGTTCTGACTCAGAACAACCCTATAGGACAAAGTAGAACTGTGTCAGAGGGATTTTATAAGGTGCCAAATCTTTACTAAATCATACAGCCACATATGCTTCCTGCAGCTGGTGATTTCAAAGCTCAGACCTTTTAGTTAGCAGTTAAGAGCTTTAAGCAGCTATGCCACCAGGGCTCTTTTTGAAGTGACTGCGAAATGGTATTTCTTTTTCATTTTATTTTGCATTTCCCTGATGCCTAATTCATCTTAGTATCTTTTCATGACCTTACTGACCATTTTTATATCTGCTTCAGAGAGATATCAATTCAAATCCTATGCCCAATTTAAAAAATGGATTGTTTCATAGTTGAGTTATAAAAGTTCTTTATATTCTATATCCAAGTCCCTTATCATATTTTGAACATGTTATCAGAAGGAACCAGTCCCTGGGAAAGGACATCATGCTTGATAAAGTGGAAGATCAGCAAAAAAGAGGAAGACCCCTAACAAGATGGGTTCGCACAGTGACAGCAGCAATGGGTTCAAGTGTAACAATTGTGAGAATGGTACAGGACCAGGCTGTGTTTTGTTCTGTTGTGCATAGAGTTGCAATGAGTCAGAACCGACTTGAGGACATGTAACCACAACAACATCATTTAGATTACTTGCAAATATTTTTTTTTTCCATTCTGTAGTTTTCCTTTTCACTTTCTCTATAGTAATACATGAGGTACAAGAGTTTTTAATTTTTATGAAGTCCAATTTATTTTTTTTCACTCTAGTTTTTGGTGTATTATCTAAGAAAAAATTTAATCCAAAGTCACAAAGATTTATACAATTGTTTTGTTCTAAGATTTTTGTCATTTTTGGTTTTACATTTAGACCTCTGATCCATTTTTTAGTTAGTCTTTGGTTGGGAAACTTAAATCATCTTGCTGTTGTTGTTAAGTGCTGTTGAGTTGGTTGTGACCCATAGCAACATATAGGGTTTCTGAGGAGCAGCTGGTGAGCTTGAACCACCAATCTTTTGGTTCAAACTGACTTTGAAAATCATCCTATGAATGTGTATAACTAGTTGTCTCAGTATCGTTCATTGTAAATACTATTCCTTCCCCCATTGAATTGTCCTGGTACACCCACCCCAAATTAATGTATGTGTAAGTTTATCTTTTACTCTCAATTCTATTCTATTTATCTCTGTACTTATCCTTATACTTGTACAATGTTGATTATAATGTTTTTTGAAGCTTTGTAATAAGTTTTGATGTCTCAAAGTGTGAGTACTCCTGCTTTGTTTTCCTTTTCCAAGATTGTTTGGCTAATTCTGGGTCCCTGAATTTTCACGTGATTTTAGGATTAGTGCATCAATTTTTACCTAAATATGCATCTGGAATTTTTATAGGACTTTCTATAAACTTGTAGATCAATTTGGGGTTAGTTGCCATTTCAACCATATTAAGTCTTGAAGTCCATTATTTCAGACCATTTATATAAATTTTCTTTAATTTATTGCAACGTTGGTTTGGAGTTTTTGTTGCATACATCTTGTACCTGCTTGATTAAAATTACTCCCAAGCATTTTATTCTTTTTGATGCTTTGTACATGGAATTACTTTCTTAATTTCATTTTTACATTATCCATTTCTTGTTGTATATAAGTACAATAGATTTATTGATATTAATATTGTATTCTGCAACCTTGTTTCATTCAGTTATTAAATGCCATAGTTTGTTTTGTGGATCTTTTTTATGGTTTCCTGTGTACATATACCAATGGAATAGTTGCAAATATTTTTCAATCCAGATAACATCTGTCTGCTATCTTGGATCAATCATCTATTATTATTTGCTAAATTGTCCTGGCTAGAACCTCCAGTACAATGTTGACTAGAAGTGGGGAGAGTGGACATCTTTGTCTTCTTCCTAATTCTAAGAAGGAAGATTTAATTCTTCCACTACTGAGAATGTTGTTAGCTGTGACTTTCTCATAGATACCCTTTATAAGGTTTGATAAGTTCCTTCCTATTCTTAGTCTTTTGAGGATTTTTCCATGAAAAGAGTGTTGGATTTTTGTCAAATGCTTGGTTTTCATCTATTGAAATAATCATCTGTTTTTTTGTCCTTTATGCTGTTGACTGATTTTTGTATGTTATATCAATTTTGCATTCCTGAGCTAGATCCCACTTGATCATTTAGTATAATCCTTTTTGTATGTTGCTGGATTCTTTCCATTAGGATTTTTATTGAGGATTTTTATATCTAAGTTCATAAGGGATATTGGTCTATAATTTAATTTTTTGTAATGTCTTGATTTGGTTTGGTATATCCATTTCCTTTTAGCCTTCTGTAGTTGAATTTTCAAATTCAACCCATCCTCCCATGGGAACGGCTCTAGCAAAGGTGACCAAATCCAATGTCCACATCCATTATCACCACCTCGGAAGTATGTAGCATCATTAATCACTGTCTTCTCAAACCCTCTTTTTCATCAGTACAGAGATTGCTCTTATTTCTTGTCGGGGACCCACCTCGACATTGGGGTTCAGTTCACGAGGAGAGGATACCTGACGGCGATTCATATGTATCAAGAATACACAAAAGGAGACAAAGAGAGAGACAAAG
>NW_006408701.1:5361493-5368743 GCF_000296735.1 Chrysochloris asiatica
CTTTGGTTGATTGATGATGCATGGAGGGGATTGTAACCATGGCAATGAAATGATATATGATAGGATGAATGTAAAACTAATGTTCTCCCATGTAAACTATTGCATAATTCACAATAACTAAAAAAAAAAAAGACCCCACTTCTATTTCAATGTGAGTCATTCTGCTTTTACATGTTTTATGTTAAATCCCTAAATAAGAATTCTTCTGAAAGATTATTCTGTTTAAGAACACTGACAAAAGTCTGAATTCTAGGCCTGGCATTCATGGCTACAGATTTAAGTACAGATGTAGTGGTTACGAATCGGGCTGCGAACCTTAAGGTTAGCGGTTCGAAACTACCAGCTGCTCCGCAGGAGAAAGATGAGGCTTTCTACTCCTGTAAAAGATATACACCCTCGGAAACCCTTTACAGGGTCGCTATGGGTCGGAACCGACTCGATGGCACTTAACAACAACAACATCTATTAATTAAGGAGATCTGGTAGTGTAGAGGTTAGGAATTGGGCTGAGAGCTGCAAGGTCAGCAGTTTGAAACTACCAGCTGCTCCACGGGAGAAAGATGAGGTTTTCTGCTCCCGCAAAGATTTACAGCCTCAAAAATCCTGTTCAGGGTCGCTGTGGATCACAACTGACTTAACGGCACTTAATAACAACAACAATCTATTAATTGCTTTTCTAAAATATCTTTCACCCACCATCTCAACCCACGCATATTTTACTCACCTTCAAGACCCAGGTTTCGTTTCTGTTGTTGAGTCTACATGGCAGAACACAGACCCATTCACAGTTTGTACACGTGTAGTTCAGTGACATTGACTCCATTCACTGAGTTGTGCAGCCATCCTCACCTGCCTTTCCTGAGATGTTCCTTCCCCACTCACAGAAATCCACTACCTCGTAAGTTTTCTATCTAATCTTCCAAGCTGCTGTTGTCAGTTTGATGTTTAAAAAGCACAGTATACATAGCAAACATTCTTTACTCGTTAAGCTAAACTATTGTTTGGTTTTAAGAAGACTTCAGGAGGACTGGAAATGTGTCACCATGGACCAGGCATCAGGTGCACACGACCCTGCATCTGGAGACCACCTCCATGGATGGGTCCGGCGTCAGATGGATGCCCTATTCCCAGCTGCCCTTTGGAGCTGCAAGAACACCTTCTGAGACCAGGAGCCCTTACCCCAGACACCTTCTAGGCTGGGAGGAGCTTTGTGTAAGATCTGCCTTTCCACCCCCTTCCCCTGTGACCTCTTTGTTCAGAAGAGGGAACCTTGCATCTACCCAGTTTTTTCTTCTGTGCCGTCCTATCTCCCAGTTTCTGCTTTCTTTCTTCTATTTGTTTGTTTGTTTGTTTGTTTGACTTTTCTTTATTTTGTTCCCTTCTTTTAAAAGGCTTTTTCTTTACTAGCCTCATTTCTTTTCCCCCCACCTTAGTTTTGCTTATTTTGTTTTTCGTCTTTTATCTTATTTTTCCTTTTCTCTTGTTTTTATTTTCCATTCCTTTATCTTCCTTTCTTTTTATTTACTGTCTTATATTTTTTTCCTTTTTAAAAATGTATTATTATTATTATTATTTGCTGTTATTGGTTATTTTTGGGTTTTTTTCTTCTCTCTCTTGTTTTCTTGTTCTACCTTGTAGGAGACAGCAATTGTGCCTACACTGCCCAGCCACATCTGCAGCCCCCCCACACTAGTTGAGGGCTACCACCCACTCATGGCCACCTGATTAACAATATACAGTGGCCAAAACCAGGCCAAACCATCTTCAATTGTGTTGCATAAACAGCAAACAGAGAAATGTGCACAAACTCCCATTCTCTATCATATGTATTAGGATAAAGGTGGTAAACACCTAAGAACACACCAAAAAGCAATTAAGTACAAATACAACAACACCACAATGTCTTGGAGACAACTGACAATTTCACATCACATGAAGAAACCAGGCAAAATCGTTCAAATAAGTGATCAAATTACAGAGCCAGAAAATAATCCTGATAAGAAATTCAAAAGCGTGCTTGTCCTTTCTAGTGGGAATGTCCGACTTCAGAAGGTTCTGGATGGGGCTCAGGATTCCACCTAAGGCCCTATACACTGCAAAGGCTCCAAAGGAGGCCTATTTCACTGGGCAAGTTCTAGAATGCCTTTTAGGTATTCTAAACAGTTATAGGCTGAAGATGGGCTTATAAGCTTTCTTTAATCATGTTTTCCAACATTCCTTTCTATCCAACTCATGTTTCCATTCACAATAGTAGGCAAGGAAAACCAATATACATAAGACAGTCGAGCATCTTAGTATTATTTCCCCTCTTCCTGTTGTTCCAAGGTTGAGCATGCTTCACTCTTTAACTCTGTCTCATTTAGCCCATGCAAATCTGTCTCAGTGTTCCCCTATCTACTGTGTTCTTCCACACCCTCCCCCTTCTTGTGTACTGTCCTCCCAAACACCCAACTATAATGTATACAGCACAATCTTAATGTCTATTCCTACTCTGAAAATGTGCCTCTAATATTTTGTTTCTGTGTGAACAGGAGTAGACAAAAAACATATTCAGGGTTACTTCCAAGAGTAGATACATTTTGGGTTATTTTATCCCTATAATTTGAGCCAAGCCAGGAATAAATGAGTTACTTGGCATTTCTGAAGCACTCAAAGTTACTCTTTGCCCAGAACTGTTGCATGAGGTGTGGAACTTCCAAAAAGGACTCTTTTAAGCAGGGTACTACACTAGGGATTAAAGGATAATTTCCTTTTGCAAACCTCCTTTTAGATACCGTTCTTTTGAACAGCAGGCTTTGTACCTTAGCAGCTCTTCTTTGCTGTACAGATTCTATTGTCATGCAATGTTTTGAAGCATATATTTCATTCTTTGATAAAGCATGAAGTTAATCTTTAATAATCTTTGTTTATCTGTTCTTCTGATTTCATGTTAAAAGTTTGATTATGCAGCTATATGATAAGATCTTTTCCTCTCATTTTTTCTTTTCATTGTCATTTTGTAGATGAGCATAGAGTATCTAAATTTTCTCCCTGGTGTGGCACTGTAGGATACCAAAAGGTTAGTTTAAGCCACAAGATTGGCAGTTCAAAACTCACCAGCCATTCCTTGGAAACCCTATACAAGGGTAGCTATTAGTCGAAATCAACTTGATGGCACTTAACAACAACATATCCTGTGAGATACAGTTCTTTTCTGTAGAAGTTTCATCTCTTTAGTATTATTTATGTTGTAAAGAAGGAAGTACGTTCCTTACAGGGTCCTGGAATTTCATTTGTGGAAAGGGTGCCACTTTCCGGTAATGGTGGAGAACTGGGAGGGAGCCTTTATGTAATAACAGCAAGTTGTTGTTGTTAAGTGCCCTTGAGTTGGTTCTGACTCATAGTCACTCTATATAGGATATCTGAGGAGAGGCTGGTGGGTTTGAACCACTGACTTTGTGATTCAATCTGCCCTTCCCATTGAATACTTATCCTATAGTGCCACATCAGGGCTATAACACCATTGCTGTTCTTAAATGCCATCGAGTCAGTTCAAGTCAGTTTCTAGTCATAGTAAACCTGTGTAGGGTTTCTAAGGAGCATCTGGTGAGTTTGAACTGCTGAATTTGTGGTTCAAACCTACCTTGAGGTCCAGTGTTTCATCCCAAAGTGGCACACTAGGATTCATGTTAGGAGAAGTTTATGTGAATTAAGTTTTTGTTTTAAATAATTTGTTTGTTACCCCAGACACCCTCCAGTCTATAATTAAAACATCCTTTGCTATTGAGGAAACATTGGGTATGGTATGCCTGGAGTCATAGTGACCCTATACAGGGTTTCTGAGGTTGTAAAGCTTTACGAGAGCAGAAAGCCTCCTGTTTCTCCCGCATAACAGCTTATAGTTTTGAACTGCTGACCTTGAAGTTAGAAGCTGACTCAAAACCACTATGCTACCAGCGCTCCTTTTGTTCCAACAACTCTTGTTCAGTATTCTCTAAAATTTATTGTTGTTTCTTCTTGTTTTCAAATCACATGTAAGTTATTCCTCTTGATAGTGGTGGTTATGTACTTTGGAGTCGGTTTGACTCTTAGTGACTCTGATAGGGTTTCCAAGGCTGTAAATCTTTACGGGAGCAGAAAGCCTCATCTTTCTCCCGTGGAACAGCTGGTAGTTTCAAATGCTGACCTTGAGGTTAGCGGCTGGACTGTAACCACGACACTACCATCATTAAGCTTCCAATAATAAGCTTCTTTTTGCTTATGATTTATATTTGATAAATATTGAGAAGATATCATAGCTAGACTTCTTACACACACGCACATTCAAGATTAATGATAATGATACTCTAAATTTTGTACTCTGTACTCACTAACCATATTTTGTTGTTGTTGTTGTTCAAGTTGGTTCTGACTCAAATTGACCTTGTATAGGGTTTCCAAGGTTTTAAATTTCTGAGGATGCAGAAAGCCTCATCATTCTCCATTGAAACAGCTGGCGGGCTCGAATTTCAGTCTTGTGGTTCTCAGTCCAGTGCTTATCATAAGAGAGGGAAAATCTAGAATGTAAATTCTGCCTTCTTTTATACATTCTTTTTAAACAATCTTATTTTTAAATTTCCAATTTGAGGGCATTAGTCAGCACAGAGATTGCTAGGAAGGCATATACAATGTTTGACTGATGAGCAAAGCCCATAATGCATGGAAGGGATGACAAAAAAATATTAGAAAAGAATTTGGTAAAACATTTGTTTGGAAACTGCCTCTCCTGTCTAAGCATACATTTCTACAACTGACTTGTTAGCCAAGTACAGTGGACATACAGACAAAACAAATGAATTGTCCTGGAAGGGACTAGAAATTGAAAACAAAGGATGCGGGCCATGAACTCAGCCAAGCAACCCTCAGAGCACACTGAAAAGTATGCACATACTGAAATGCAGAATGAATCTCCTTTCTCCTACAGGCCTCAATGCAAGCATTGCAAACAAAATGAAATTTCCTATCAAACTATAGGTACTCATTTTCTCTTGCTGTGTCAGAAGAAATGGAGAAGTAGGAAAAAAAAAATTATACTTTAGACCAAAACTACCTAAATGGAAGTAAGCTGCTTCTAAAGGTGATACATTTCCTGAGAGGGTGCAACTCTAGGTTGATAAATTGGAGGATTGTAAGAATGCATGGCCCAATTTCTGGTTTGGTGGCGGCAGAGCAGAGGCAGGTAGGGCAGACTCCGTGGGGAAGGGGCTGAAAACCCAGAGACACTGCTCTCACTGAAAAGCACCAGAGCTCTGGATCTAGAAAAAAGGTCAGGGCATCAGTTTCTGGCAACCGAAACTGGAAAAATCAAGGGATAAAGGGAAATATAGATGTGTACAGAGCATTCAACCCAACAACAGCACAATATACATTCTTTTCCAGTGAACATAGAACATTCTCCAGAATTGACCATGTGTTAGGTCACAAAGCAAGCCTCCATAAATTTATAAACATCAAAATATTACAGAGCATCTTTTCAGACCACAATGTTATAAAACTAGAAATCAGCAATAAGAAGACCAGGGAAACAAAGCCAAATACATGGAAACTGCTGAAAAGTGACTGAGTAAAAGAAGAAATTAAAAATGAATTCACAAAGTTCCTGGAAACAAAAGAGAATGAAAATACAACATACCATAATCTTTGGGAAACGGCAAAAGCGGTGTTGAGAAGACAATTTATGGTGATAAATGGGCACATCCAAAATGAGGGAAGAACCAAAATTAACACATTAACACAGCATCTCCAACAATTAGAAACAGACCAACAGAGGCATTAACACAGCATCTCCAACAATTAGAAACAGACCAACAGAGGGAACCTATAGTCACCAAAAGAAAAGAAATAATAAAGATAAGAGCAAAAATAAATGAGATGGAAAACAGAAAAACAATAGAATCAACAGAACAAGAAGCTGGTTCTTTGAAAGGATTAATAAAATTGACAAACCATTGGAAAAACTAACAAAAGAAAAGAGGGAGAAGACACAAATAACTCGCATTAGAAACCACATGGGCGATGTTACAACGGAACCAAACGAAATCAAAAGTATAATAACAAAATACTATGAAGAGATGTACTCCAACAAATTCAAAAACTTAGAAGAGATGAATGCATTTTTAGAAAAACCACAACCTACCTAAACTCACACAGAGTGAAGTAGAAAACCTGAACAGACCCATAACAAAAGAAGAAATTCATCAGATCATCAAAAAATTCCCAACCAAAAGAAGTCCAGGCTCAAATGGCTTCACAGGTGAATTCTACCAAACATTCAGGGAAGAGCTGTCACCAA
The DNA here is from genome assembly GCF_000296735.1 of Chrysochloris asiatica. NCBI lineage: Eukaryota > Metazoa > Chordata > Mammalia > Afrosoricida > Chrysochloridae > Chrysochloris > Chrysochloris asiatica. The sequence goes on from NW_006408701.1 coordinate 5,367,804, forward strand.
TTCTACTGAAATTATTCCAGAATATAGAAGATGATGGAAAACTTCCTGATAATTTTTATGAAGCAAGCATAACCCTCATACCAAAACCAGGGAAGGACATCACTAAGAAAGAAAATTATAGACCAATATCCCTCATGAACATAGACGCAAAAATTCTCCACAAAATCCTAGCCAACAGAATTCAGCAGCACATCAAAAAAATAATACATCATGACCAAGCGGTTTTCATAAAAGGATGCAAGGATGGTTCAACATTAGAAAAACAAACAATGTAATCCACCATATAAATAAGAAAAAGGAAAAGACCCACATCGACTGATGCAGAAAATGTATCTGACAAAATCCAGCATCCATTCCTGATAAAAACACTCAACAAAGTAGGAATTGAAGGGAAATTCCTCAATGTAATTAAGAACATATAGACAACACCAGCTGCTTAGATTACTCTCAATGGAGAGAAACTGAAAGCCTTCCCTCTGTGAACAGGAACCAGACAAGGATGCCCTTTGTCACCACTCCTATTCAATATTGTTCTGGAAGTCTTAGCAAGAGCTATACATCAAGACAGGGAAATTAAAGGCATCCAAATTGACAAAGAGGAAATAAAGCTCTCTCTATTTGCAGACAATATGATCCTATACATAGAAAACCCAAAAGACTCAGTAAAAAAGCTACTAGACCTTATTGGAAGATTCAGAAAAGTGGGGGGGTCAACATACAAAAATCAGTTGGATTCCTCTATAGTAACAATGACAGCACTGGAAAGGACATGAGGGTTGTTCTTGAAAGAAAGACCTACAGGAAAAATATAAAACAACATAGGCAGACCGACTGTTACTACAACAGCAAGCAACTTGCTTGCCCAGGAAACATCAAGGCAAGTGGTCCGGTCCCCTCAGTGCAAACCCCCTTCCAAGACTAAGACTCAATGGGAATACAC
>NW_006408701.1:5368843-5369698 GCF_000296735.1 Chrysochloris asiatica
ATTTGCCATTAACTGCCAGTGGCCTCATTTGTTACACTCGGCCCTAGAGGGCCTCGAACCTCTGACTAGTCTTACACGGTCTGCAACAATTTCTTTCTTGTCACAAGGATCAAGGGGAGAAAGCTGGTATTTATGGTCTAATACAGTTTTTTCATAGCAGTAAGCAAATTAGAGAATCACTGTACCTACTCTGATCATGAATCCTGGTGTTGGATAAGCACTGGAGTTGTAAACACAAAGTGGGCAGTTCAAGCCCACCAGCCACTCTCAGAAACCCTAAATGGGTCACTGTGAGTTGGAAGCAACTAGATGACACACAGCTATAAATTTGGCCATGATTTTAAAAAAGATTTTTATTAAACACTGACTACTTCTTGTTCTTTGCTATGCACTACACAAATTAAAACCGAAAGCCCCCCTCAAAATTTTGAAAGTTTTCTTTTCCTCTAGAAAGGGAGAATTAGAAAGCATTTAAAAGCACAGGTACTGGCCTCAAACTGGCTGAGTTCACATCCCATTTTCACCAGTCTGTGCCCTGTAATTTAATATTCGAGAATTTTTCATTTTTAAAGTGGGAATGATAATAATAGTTTATATGTCACAGGACTATTATAAATATTATATATGTGAACAAATTGAGTAGTCCATATCATAACCATGCAGTTGAAGAGAGATGTGCTTACTTAGACTATGGAAACAGTAGTATGAATCATTGCTCCAACAGATTTCCCAATCTTGATTCTCCTACAATCTTTTTTTTTTTTCTTAAATGTTTTATTGTGAATTATGTGATAGTTTACATGGGAGAACATTAGTTTTACATTCATTCTATCGTATATTCTCTCATTGCCATGG
>NW_006408701.1:5376093-5380204 GCF_000296735.1 Chrysochloris asiatica
TATACAAAGAAAATTACAAAACACTACTACAAGAAACCAAAGGAGACCCACAGAAGTAGAAGAACATACCATGTTCCTGGATAGAAATTCTCAACATCTTGAAAATGTCAATACTGCACAAAGCAATTTACACATATAAATGCAATCCCAATCCAGATTCTAACAACATTCTTCAAAGAGATGGAAAAGACAATTACAAACTTTATATGAAAAGGAAAGACAACCAAGATAAACAAAGCACTGCTTAAGAAGAACAAGTTGGAGACCTCTCACTCTTTTCAAAATGTACTATATGGCTACAGTGGTCAAAACAGCCTGGTATTGGTACAATGAAAGATACATTGATCAATGGAACAGAATTGAGAATCTAGAAATTAACTCACCCACATACAGCCAACTAATTTTCAACAAAATACCTAGGTATATTGCATGGGGAGGAGATAGTCTCTTTAACAGATGGTGCTTTCACAACTGGAAAGCGATATGCAAAAGATTGAAACAAGACTTTTACCTCACACCTTATACAAAAACGAACTCAGTATGGATTAAAGACCTAAATGTGAATCCCAATATTAAGAAGGTCATCAATGAAAAAATACGGGCAAATGTGAGAGCTCTAATTCATGGCATAGACAGACTACCAAACATTTTGAAAATTACACAAACAAAAGTAGATAAAATAGATGATTGGGACATACTAAAAATCAAAAACTTATGTGTATTAAAAAACTTCATCAAAAGAGTAAAAAGGGTACCCACAGAATGGGAAAAAAATTTTTGCAACGACACATCAGATACAGGACTCATTTATAAAATATGTAGGAAACTACAATGCCTCTACAAGAAAAGACAAATAACCCAACAAAAAAATGGGCACAGGACATGAAAAGACACTTCATCTAGGAGGAGATCCGTGCAGCCAACAAACATCTGAAGAAATGTTCAAGATCACTAGCCATCAGAGAGATGCAAATTAAAAGAACAATGAGATATCATCTCACACCAGCAATAACAGCAAAGATACAAAAAAGCAGACGACAACAAATGCTGGTGAGGATGCGGAGAGACTAGGACTCACTTACATTGTTGGTGGGATTGCAAAATGATCCAAATACACTGGAAAGCAATTAGGCGCTTCCTCAGAAGGTTGAAAATAGAAATATCTTATGATCCAGCAATTCCTCTACTTGATATTTACCCACGAGAAATATGAGCCATAACATGAGTAGAAATATGCACATCAATATTTATAGCAGCACTATTTACAATATCAAAAAGATGGAGACAGCCTAAGTGCCCATCAATGGAAGAATGGATAAACAAACTGTGGTACATACACACAATGGAATACTATGTTACCTTGAAGGACAAGGAAGCTGCAAGCCATCGCATAACATGGATGAGCCTTGAGGACATTATGGTGAGTGAAATTAGTCAGTCACCAAAGGAGAAATACTGCATAGGACCATTATTGTAAAAGTCTAAGAACCCACCCAAAAGGGGGAAAAGAAAACTATAAATATAATTGCTGATCACTGGGATTTATGGGATCAGAGGAGGGGAGGGAAGGAAGGGTAGATAGAGCACAGGGTAAGGAATAGACACAGTAAAGTTTGGGTGCTGGAGAGGGGGGAACAGGAAATACACAAGAAGGAGAACAAAGAAGAACAAAGCAGATGGGAGAACAGTTAGGCAGGTTCGCATGGGCTAAGTGGGACAGAGGTAAATGATGATGTATGCACAACCTTGGAACAACATGGCTTCAGGATACAGGGATTGAGGCATGGTTTGAAAGGGTAAAACAGGGGAATAATATTTAGATGATTGGTTGCATTTTGAATCTTGATTTCCCTTGCCTACCATTGTGAAATAGACAGTTGGGGTGGGAGAGGAGGAGGAATAGCCAGAAGCATCACAATAGAAAGGTTGTAAGTCCATCTTCAGCCTATAACTGATTGTTGTTGTTATTGTTATGTGTTGTGGAGTCTGTTCCGATTCATAGCAACCCTGTACAGGGTTTCTGAGGCTGTAAATCTTTATGGGAGCAGAAAGCCTCACTTTCTCCCACGGAACAGCTGGTGGTTTTGAACTGCTGACCTTGAGGCTCACAGCCTGATTCATAACCACTACGCTACCAGAGCTTCTTGGAATAACTTAAAGGAGGCTAGAAATTACCCAGTGAAAGAGACTTCCTGTGTAGCTTTTGCATTGCATACGACCATAAGTGGATACCAGAATCCCATCCTGAATTTTCTGAGGTGGGAAATTTCCACTGGAAAGGACAAGTAGATCAACTTGGAGTGGCTAGAAGATACTTCGTGAAGAAAGACCAGCAGGAAAAAACAGAAATAAAAATGGCGGTATGATTGATTACTACAAGACCAAGAAAGCTGTTCACCTGGGAGCCATCAAGGCAAGTGGTCGAACCCCTCAGAGCAAACTGCATTCCAAGACTAAGCCTCAAGGGGAATACACGAGCAGTCATGTGGTCTGGCTGGTGATCACATTGGTCACCGATAAGGGGAAGAGGGGGAAAAAACAGCAATGAAGTTGAGATCTATGTCTGACCACATTCAACAGACTCCTGTGAATCCGGGCGGAGACTTGGATGGCCAGCAGTTATGCCATGATTGGGGACTCCTGGGCCCAGAGGCAGTAACATTGCCCCAGAGGACTAGAGCAGAGAGTGAAGCATCCAGCTGATATGAATTAAGGGGAGATGCACAAGAACACCCATACTTGCAGATAGTACCCACTTGACCTGCCTTCGATGGCTGGATGATCAGAACTCAACTAGAAGAATTAAGAAGAGGGAAGGAAAAAAAAAGAGTCATCCATTACAATTTGATGAACTTTACCTATACGTATGGATGTAGTAGCTCAAAAAAGGAAACAAATCTTTACAGCAAGGATCACTCCCAGCCCCTCGGTACACAGGGTTGACAGGGATGGGCTACTTAGACATTGGCTACCCAAATTGGGGATGGGGGCTATAAAGGCAAGAAGTGACTGGCTTACACACCTTCAAGAGGGAGCCTAGTTCCAGATGGGGCAAGGGTAGGTAGAATCTCCACTGAATGATTTCCAATCTGTTGGGACTGGGCTGGCGAAAGGACATGGGGATAAGACTCTTGTGGTACAATAGTGAATAATTGCCATCAGGACTGACTGTGAGGGTCAGAAATGTAAAGGTAGATGTTTTTTGACAAAAGGAGGGGAGTGACTGATTTTGCAGCACAGGAGCGGAGGTCCCTGGGACCATCAAGGGAGAAGAGCGGAGATCATGACCCTACCCAGAGAGGCAGTGATGCCAGGGATGGAGACAGAAATAATGGCAAGGACAGATGGAGTGGCTGGGGACACTGGTCTCAGGTAAGAGGAGGAGCTATTTGCTGATGGCCGGGGTGGGGGGCTGTGGGGTGTAACCTTTGGTTATTTGATGATGCATGGAGGGGATGGTGATCATTGCAATGAAACGAAATACGATAGGATGAATGTAAAACTGATGTTCTCCCATGTAAACCCACAAAATTCACAATAAAATCTTAAAAAAAAATAATACATGGCCCAATCAGGCTTACATCTAGATGCAGTAGCACCACAGTAGGGGAACAGGAACAGTCTATAGTAGAAAAGTGGTAGTCATAAAGTATTTCCCTAATTAAAAAAAAAAAAAAAGCACCTAGAAAATTTTAATTTGAATTACTTTGGTCAGTGTCAACTACTTCCCCTCTTTTCTTTAAGATTATTGTTAAGTACTATCAAATTGGTTCTGACTTGTTGCAATCCTGTATAAGGTTTTCATGGAGCACCTGGTGGGTTTGAACCACCGACCTTGCAGTGCAAATTGACCTTTCAGTCCAGTGCATTATCCTGCAGTGCCATACCAATGGATTATTAAAGAGAGAGGAAAACATCCTGTCACAGGTAGATCTATTCTCCTTTTGCATTAAAAAATTAATTTGATTTAGGAAACCACACACTTTTTATAAATAAATTTTATTTAATTTTATGGTGCTATCTTAAGCATTTGCATATCAGTAATTGATGGTCTGTTCCACAGTCTGCCCCTGGCCTTGTCTTCACTGATGATATGGAGCTTTTCCATCTT
>NW_006408701.1:5382899-5394297 GCF_000296735.1 Chrysochloris asiatica
CTTTGGACATATTGTCCGGAGGAAACAATCGTTGGAGAAGGAGGTCATGCTGGGTAGGGTGGAGGGTCAGAGAAAAAGAGGAAGACCCTTTACGAGATGGATCAGCCAGGTTGCATCATTGATGGACTCAAGTGTGGCAGCGGTAGTGAGGTTGGCCTGGATCGGACATTGTTTCCTTCTGCTGTGCATGGGGTCGCTATGAGTCGGTTCCGACTCGATGGCACCTGACAACAACAACAACAACATCTTAAGCATTTAATGAGAACAATCAAATTCAAAACATTAAAAATAAAGAAACTGATCTTACTGTTTCCTTAGATAGCATAAATCTACAGATCTAAACATTAACAGACCAGTATAATTAGGAACATAAGGAAAAAACAGGGTTTTATCTAATGGCCTGAATTAGTGTCTTTGATAAAATAAAATGGTCAGTATACAAGAAAAACTGAGGAACGTAATAAAAAAATTTTAAATGTAACACACAAAGTTTTCATTTTTCAAATATTTTCTAGATGTCCTTTCATCCATAGATTGCTGTTGCTGTTAAGTGATATTGAGTTGGTTCTGACTCATAGCGACCCTAAATAGGGTTTCAGAAGATTGACTGGTGAGTTTGAACTGCTGACACTGCCTACCTAAAATGAGGGCATGATAAACGTACAAAGTGACTGGATTACAAGTTTTCAAGTGGGAGTTTAGGTTAAGAGTGTGCGGGGGGAGATAGAGTCCCCACTAAATAGTTTTCATCTTGTCTAGATGGATCTGGTGAAAAGAGATGGGGATTAGATCATTGCATCTGTCACAATTGTAAAGGTAGCAGTTTAGTAACAAAAATGGGAAAGTAGTTAATCTTATAATCCAGGAACAGTGGACCCTAAAACCATCAAGCGGAATGTGGGACCATATCCAGAGAAACATTGACAACAGAGATGGAGGCAGAGATGAGGACATGGAGAAAGAGGGAGCAGCTGAGGACTCTGGATTCATGGAAAGAGAGGGACTGAGTGCTGCCAGCCAGTAGGCAGGCTCACAGAATGTGCCCTTTTGTGGTATGAATTATATATGCCTGAGCGTTTAAAAGGTGTGGCGCTGTGGGTTAATGCACCAGACTACAAAGCTGTTTGAACTGCAAGGTCGGCAGTTCAAGCTCACCAGCTGTTCCTCAGAAATCCTATCCAGGGTTGCTATGGGTCCAGACCTACTCGATGGCACATAATAACCACCACAACAAAATGAATAGAAAGACTTTCTAGTCTAGCACATTAACCCACAGTGCCACACCAGGACTCCAACCATCATATCATTGTTGTTGTGAAGTGCCGTAGATTTGGTTCCGACCCATAGCGACCCTGTATAGGGTTTCCGAGTAGCAGTTGATGAGCTTGAACTGCTAAACTTGCAGTTCAAATGGCTTTGCAGTCTGACGCCACACCAGGACTTCAGCCATCATATTAGGGGTGAGTTAGTTAAATGTTTGACCAAATATAGCAGGCTAATTTTTAGCTGATCATTTTGTATGGCCCATGAATGATGTTATAAATTTTGGCAGAATAAAGTTTCCTCACCCCTGCTCTATGCCATCCCTCTGCAACAAAGACCTGAGAAACCAAGTTAAACAGTTAGTAATCCTGTAACCCTGAACATCAAATGAAAGGATAAAGAATTAGATCAAACACTTACTGGAAGAAGAAACTGCATGAAAGCAGAGAGCGAAGAGAGATACTGAGTAAGGTGCCCTGACAGCCAGCTTGGCACAGTGTAATCATTTTGAAACATTACAAGCAGTGATCCTATGTGAAGAGCATGGTGAGCAGAACACAAGCTCAATCTAAGGAAGGAAAGTACTGGAAAGTGGAAAAGAACTCCACTTAGGTGACCAAAATACAGGGAGTGAGCCAGTGGACATTTAAATTCACCAGCAGTGGTCCCTGGTCCTGGGGGTTATGGATGCATACAGTAGGAAAGACTTGTGGGTTGAAGGCTGAAGTTGCTGAACTCTGGGTGACCCCCATGCATTGAGTCTGGGCAAAAAAACAAATAAGTAGCTACACTCACCCAAGAGTACATCAGCACCCACACCTTTGACTAGTGACCACAATAGTTCACCTTTTCTCCTCCTTCCCACACCCTTCTGGTGACTATAGGTATTCTCCCCACCCATACCTGCTACTCCTCTCCTGCCTAGCATTGCATCAGGCCCACATCCCATCCCTGATGCCAGACCACTGCTCCACTTCCCTGAAACCTGCAAGAGGCCCTCTGTAGATTGTGTGCTGCATGCCTGACACCTTCACAGTTTGGGTGCACCCTCCTGCAGATCAGACTCCTGCAACTGCCACTTCCACAGTTGGCAGCATGTATTTATAACTGCTGCTGCACCATTTCTTCATTTTTTTTTTTTTTTTTTTTTTTGTCCTTCGTCTATTTCTCTTTCTTTTCTTTTTCTTTAGCCCAACCAGCAGGAAGTGGTGTCCATGTCCTTACTAGCAGGTCACTCTCACAACTGCTGCCCCACCCACTAGGTAAATGCCAACACTCACCCCTGCATGATTGGATCAATGACCGATGATGGTCATCACCCTCTAAGTCATCCCTCAGCTGTTCTGCAAATTGAGACCCACGCCCACAGTCATCCACTACTCTACCTGCCTGGAGATAGATTGAGAGTGGCCCAGTACTGCCAAGTTAGTGAATAAAATACAACACCTGCCCCACCCTTCTTGATATATATATGTTATTGTTGTTGTTATGTGCCTTGGAGTTGGTTCTGCCTCATAACGACCCTGTACAGGGTTTCCGAGGTTATAAATCTTTACAGGAGCAGAAAGCCTCTTCTTTCTCCCATGAAACAACAGCTGGTAGTTTCGAACTACTGACCTTAAGGTTCTCACAGCCCAATTCTTAACCACTATGCTAGCAGAGCTCCTTGGAGATATATATATATTTAATGAGAGACGAAAACTCAGAAAAAGCAAGCAAGCAAGCAATAAATAAATATAATAACACCACATATCTCAGAGACCAAAGACATTTCCAATGACACAAAGAAACAATGGGTCAAGCAGGTGACCAAAATACAAGGCCAGAACACCTTCGGAGAAAGAAATGAAATGAAATGAAATTACCTAATTCACTGTTTATTAGTATCCTTCAGCACATTATAAAAGAAATCAAGGATATCACAGAGACAGTCAAGGAAAACATAGTCAAAACTGAAAAATACTTCAGGAAAACAATACAAGAATAAAATGACCAAATAAACAGACAACTAGATACCATACAAAAATAGCAACTATAAATTCTGAAGAATGCTAAAATTTAAGAAATTAAAAATGCATTGGAAGGACAAATGTACACTGATGTAAAAATTACATTAATGGAAGACAGAATCTGTATTCCATTGATTCAGTTCTACCCTTATGTCCTTACAATGTGTTATTTCTCTTTGAAATGTTAATGTTAATCTTCTGGATTTCTAGCAGCTGTTTTGTATGGTTTCCAGTTGCCTATTTCTTTGATCATTTTATTCTTGTATTGTTTTCCTGTTTTCTAGAGTTTTCTCTGTGCTTTCCTTGAGTTTATCTGTATTTTTCTTTATCTCTTGGTGGGCAATTCTCCACTAGAGAGAGTTCCTGGTTCTTTATTTTGGTGACTTGCTGAGCCATCTTATACTGCTTCTTTGTGTGGTTTGAAGTTTTCTGTTGTCACTGAGACACTGGAGTGTTATTACACTTATTTTTTCATTAATGTTAATATTTGTTTCACCCTGATATTTTGTTTTGTTTTTATATGTCTTGGTGAGTTGAGTAGGCATGCTCTTCTAGGCACTAATTTGCCAACACTGGGGCACTCACCATCTGTCACTGGTTAGGTGGGGTAGCTGGTGGGAGTGTGTGCACCGGTCTCTATTTGTTGGTTGTGTAGTGTAGAGCAACTAAGGTAGGCTGGGCTGTTATTGACCATCAAATATTTTTGATTCATTGGTGAAAGAGTGGGTGATGGGGCAACAGGTGACAAGTGTGTTATGTGTTACTCACAAGTGAAGAAGTAGTTGTCATCTCTCATTAGATGGGAGAAAAAGAAAAAAAAATGCATTTAAATTTTTTTAATTAAATTTTTAAAATTTTAATTACAGAACAGTTTTCTGAAAACTGTGAGCCTATACCTCCAACTGTGGAGGCATTTAAGCATTTTGAGAACCACTGGAGTGCCAAGGTCACCAGGGGAGTGGACCAGCAGGGTGCTGTGAGGGGTAGAAGTGGGGTGGGCTGCCATGAGTGAGTAATGGGTGGCAGGAGTTTACAGTGGCCACTGAGCAGGTATGAGCCAAACCACTAGTCGCCAGGATGCTGTGGGGTGCAAAGGGAGAGAGTGCACTTCATCAATTGCCAGTCACCAGCATGGTCACAAGTACACTGCAGGGTGAGTACAGCCAGTTGTCTGATTTTCGTACTGACTCTACACTACACAAGTGTGGGGGCCACTAATTTTCCAGAATCTCTAGCTATCACTCTACAGGCCCTCCCCTCCACTTAGTTCCCCAACCCAAATGAATAAGGAGCACTACTATCCCTAATTACTGACTGTCTCCCTGCTCTGTGGTTGCCCTACTCTTTGGAGTGCTTACTCTTTTCCCTGCACTTTTCATTCTTAAGTCTAGCCCGTGTTCTGATCACTTTCTTTCACACTGGATTTATCTACATTTTGTCTCTATCTTATTGGGAATTTCATGAAGTTGTCTTTCTGTGTGTCTCACCCAGGAATGCTGTCTTCAATATGCCAAAATGCTGCCTTCAATGTGGCCACACTGTGCCAGACCCGCTAGCTGTGCATCTCAGCATCATTTGATACTTTTGTTCAGTTTCTTCTTTCAATTGCTGATTGTTCTAACTCTCAATCCTTTCATTTGATGCTCAAGGTTTTGGTATTATCCACTGTATCTATTTCACCTGGTCTCATAGGTCTCTGTTATACAGGTTCCTCCTACTCATAGCAATCCTGTATCAACTTTAACTCCAGTCCATTTAACCAAATACCTGATATTTTAACTATCCCTTAGCACACTGATTCTTTGGGGTGCAAGGCAGTCTTGGTCATTTGTGACAAGTGATCAGACAATAAGGAAGTCACAAACCTGGAAGAGAACACTGAAAACTATTTAATTGGGACTAAAGTCCTGGTGTGGCACTGTGGGTTAATGTGCTGGACTGCAAGGTCTCTTTGAATTACAAGGTCGGCGGTTCAAGCTCACTAGCCATTCTTCGAAAACCCTGTATAGGGTTACTATGAGTCAGAACCTACTCCACAGCACTTAACAACAACAGCAACAAAGCCTAGTGAGAGAGGTAGATGGAAGTTAACCCAGCTACATATATTGGCTTTGAAGAGGTAAGACAGGAAGTTTTGATATAATCCTAACTCTTGAGTTTATCTGTATTTCTAAATTATATGGATGAAACAGCAACCTAGGAATTTCTATTATACGGTGAAATGTCAACCTAGACTCCAAGTAGTATGACTCACAATCAGGAGGCAGGATCTATACTATGGTACCAGAGTTTTATTCTGATGAAACATTGTTTTAGAGTTCAATAACTCCCCACTTTTCTTACCATAATCAGCTCTGATGATGCTGTGGGTGAGGCATTTAACTGCTAATAGCAAGGCTGACAGTTCAAACTCGCCAGCCACTCCATAGAAGAAAAGTGAGGCTGGTTGCTCCCATAAAGATTTAGTCTCAACATCACTATGGGGTAGTTCTACTCTGTTCAATAGGGTCTCTGTGAGTTGGAATTGACTCCATGACAGTTGGTTTGGTGCTTTTAGCATGGTGCAAACCAATCTAAACTCATTGCTTCCCCATAGGGCACAGGCTGTCACATCTTTCTCCTGTGTAGCAATTGGTGGATTTGAATTACTGTCCTTTTGGTTAACAACCAAGGACCCCTTTACCTTGGCCTAGGAATAGTAATGTCTGAAGTACAAAGGTATAACTCACAGGATGGAATTTTCAATTATTTGATTATTTAGCATTGGTGACACTCTCTGCGTAGAAAATTTATACATGTTTAGGGATATGCTAGAGAGAAATAAGCATTAGTAAGAGTAAATAGATACTTTACATTGGTTAAGTAAGCAAAGTATTAGCCAATAACTCATTACTAATTCAACAAATATGTATTCAGCACCTACCATTTTCCAGACTGTTTAAAGAACCAGCGATACAACAAACAGACTAATATTAGAATGTTCCTTGATAAGGGATGTTTTAAATGAATTCCTGCTTCTTCAGAATTTTATGCTGGGAAAAGGGAATGATAAACGAACTTCACAAGAGGTCAAGTTTTGAGGATCATCATAAACACAATGGTTGCAGAGCTAGAAGAACCTGAGTTGGAATATTGTCTCTACCACTCACTACCTGTATGAATTTTGGGCAAGTAAATTAACCAGGTTCTATAAGCATACATGGAGTCCTGAAGTGACTCATTGGGGTTAAGCACTGGACCACAAGGTCAGTTTGAACCACAAGGTAAGCGGTTCAATCTCACTAGCCACTCCTTGGAAACCCTATACAGTGTAGCTATGAGTCAGAACTGACTCAACAACACTCAACAACAACAACATAAGCATACATGGAATCCTGGTGTGGTACTATAGGATAAGCACTAGACCGCAAAATTGGTTTGAACTGAAGGTCAGTGATTCAAACCCACCAGCTGCTTCTTGGAAGCCCTATACAGGGTCGTTAGGAGTCAGAATCAATTCAATGGCACTTAACAACAATAAAATAAGCATACATGTTCATTATTGTTGTTGTTAGGTGCCATCGAGTCGCTACCAATTCATAGCAACCCTATGCTATGCACAGCAGAACGAAAACACTGCCCAATCCTGGGCCAAGCTCACTATTGTTGCCACACTTGAGTCCATCAATGCTGCCACCTGGCCAATCCATCTCGTTGGGGGTCTTCCTATTTTTCTCTGACCCTCCACCTTACCAAACATGATATCCTTCTCCAGCGACTGGTCCCTCCTGACAGTATGTCTGAAGTATGACAGACGAAGTTTGGCCATCTTGGACTCCAAGGATCACTCTGGCTGTACTTCTTCCAAAATTGATCTGTTGGTTCTTTTGGCAGCTCATGGCACTTTCAATATTCTCCTCCAACACCATAACTCAGTTGTGTCAATTCTTCTATGGTCTTCCTTATTTACTGTCCAGCTTTTGCATGCATATGAGGTTATTGAAAATACCATGGCTTGGGTCAGGCGCACCTTAGTCCTCAAGCTGACATCTTTGCTCTTCAACACTTTAAAATTGTCTTGTGCATCAGATTTGCCTAATGCAATACATACTAATAGAAACTGGTTAATTAACTTGCCTAAATTTCATACATAGACTTGGGGACTGTGAACCACAAGGTCAATGGTTCAAACCCACCAGCTGCTCCTCGGAAACCCTGTACTGGGTCTCTATGAGTTGAAATCAACTCAGTGGTACTTAACAACAACAATAAACACATATTTTGTCATCATTCAGTCAGAAGGAATACCTACTCTGGACGGTTATTATGGTAATGCAATGTGAATATACAAATAATACAGCTTATGTGAATATACAAATACAAGAACTTGATATGCATCTTCTCCCTTCATCATGAAACTAGAAGAGGCATCCATACTCTGCCATCATCTTTAATTCTTTCAGATTGGCAATAGCCTTTCTTCTTGTTCTGCTCAACCTGCTGTCATTGTGCTTTTAGAACTCCAAATCTTTTCTGTGCCAAAAAAAAGTTAAACTCTTAAAATACAAATACTAATAACATAATTCTTATCCTCAGGTTTACACAGTGTAATAGGAAAAAGGCAAAAACAATTTCATGCACTATAGTAAGTGTCTTAATATGTGTAAGCAAGCACAGAATGCCATGAGAGAACACAAGAGGGGCATCTAAGCCAGACTGGAGAGAAGGAGGTTCAATGATGACTTCCTGAAGCAGAAAATAACTAAATAAAAAGTTAATACTTTTTGTACCAGATATAGAGAGGGTACCAGAGTTCCATTTGTCTTGAAGTGAAGATTGTTCCCTAAGTGTCTAGAATATCATCCCAGCATGATTTTGTAAGTATTCCCTTTGTATGTTAGCTCCTCCAATACATTCCATCAACAGAAGGTCTTATTAGACTCATTCTGGAGAACAGCCATCTGCATGGTAGGTCTAAGGCAGTGATTTATGTTTACAGTGTTAGAGAGGCGGCAAGTACAATTCTCAATCTTGGCTACAATGTAGAACAGACAGAGAGAGATTATAAAAATACAGATGCTGAGGTTCCATCCCAGACTGTTTGAATCAGACTTTTTGAAATAAGGCCCAGGTATCTTTATTTTTAACAGCTCCTCAAGCAATTCAGATGCACAGTGAAAACTAGGAACAAGCGATATAGTGGAATAAATAGCTTTCTGAAGACATGGTTCTCTTCATAACTCAATAATGAACTTGCCCTGTGACTTGAGAGAGTCATTTCATCTTTCTTCTCCTTATTTTCCTCAGCTGTAAGATGATAGATCTAACATTCTCATACCATGGCTCTCTTTCCTTATTTCTGGACAATATTTCTTCTGCTCATTTACCACAGTCCAAACTTTGGTATTTTGATTGCTGTATTATTTACTTCACTCAAGCACATGGTGATTCTCAAACTGATTTATACTGTGGAAGAAAATTAACATCCTCAAGGAAAAAATTGCCAAAATAAATGTTTGAAGACTTATGTAATAAAATCACATACAATAACACTTGAGAGAATATTTTTTTATGTAATAAGAGAATCCAGATTGTGATATATTGGAAGGACTTATTCTCTAAGGAGCAGTCAGTGCAATGATAGCTCGGGGAGAGTTAGAACAGTCCAACTCACTACCTGTTTAATACTTAGCCTAAAGGAAAACAATTTCTCCAATACTAAACAGGCTTTATGTTTATGTTTCTGGAAATGTAAACTGATTGACAGTGAGTAAAAGACTTTCTGGTAAGGTTTTCTTCTCATAAAAATACATGTAAAATATAATCATATATGACTAATCACATCAAGGTCAATGTACCTGTAATTCTATCAAACAAATCAGAATTATCTTAAAACTAAGACCCTTGTGGCCTATAAAATTCTACCTAGGTTAACAATATCATCCTTCATGCTAAAAGCTTTGAGAAAAACAAACAAATAAACATCTAGCCCTCTGAAACTGCAATGCCATCACTAACATATTCCCAGGGAGAAAACATCTTTAATGAGTCAGAATGTTTGTTTCCAGTCTTTGAGGTCAATAGGCAATGCTGTTCATCTTACTTCATCTAATGATGTCAAGAGAAAATTACTGATAGAGATTGCAACATGTTCGGAAAGAAAGTAGAAGTTTCAACCCCCTGATATATTTGGCTACCTCTTTCAAGGTTATCCAAACTGGAAAAAAAACCAAAAACATAATGAAGGAACTAAAGTTCAAGGTAAGTGAGGAGATAGGGAATACCCAGATTCTTGAAAGAAGCTCAAGTTTTCAGGCTCGAATTTGTTCCAGTCTGAGAGAAGGACTATGAAATACTGGCTTAGATGCTGAAAGTCATGGAGAGATTTAGAGGGCTGAGAAATAGTGAATAATTGTCTCACATCTTGTACCAATAAAAATATTTAAAGCTGTATATATTTAGGACAAGGAGCTCTGGTAGCATAGTAGTTACGAATCAGGCTGCGAACCTTAAGGTCAGCGGTTCGAAACTACCAGCCGCTCCACGGGAGAAAGATGAGGCTTTCTACTCCCGTAAAGATTTACACCCTCGGAAACCCTGTACAGGGTCGCTATGGGTCGGACCCGACTCGATGGCACTTAACAACAACAACAACAACAATATTTAGGACAGAAGTCCTGGTGTGGCGCTGGACTGCAAAGTTGGTTTGAACTGCAAGGCCGACAGTTCAAACTCACCAGTCACTCCTGGGAAACCCTATACAGGGTCTCTATGAGTCAGAGCTGACTTGACAGCACTTAACAGCAACAACAACATATTTAGGACATAGTTAGCCAATGGAATGAATGGACATAGACTTTAGAAGGACTTGACCACAGCCTCCAATCTCAGCAACACTATTGTGGTTTCCAGGATATCACTATGTTTTCTAAGCCTCAGTTTTCTCGACTGCAAAATAAATGTAAAATATCAACCTATGGTTTTATTGCAAGATCTGAAAAGGCCCAGAAAATATCTTGGTATATCATAGGCCTTCAATAAATTACAACTAGCCTATTATTAAAATGGTTTATGCTTCACACTTGCTTATCTTTGCACCCATTGCTGAGTTTCTGGGAGCCATAAAGAATAACTTATCATAAAATCACCAATATTTAAGCATGCTGTACATGGAATTCAATACTTTTCTGTAGTTTCTTGGTAATATGGAGTCAGACTAGTTTTTCCACCTCCTACAGAAAGATATTTTGAAAAGGAAATTAAAAAAAAGCTCAAATATTTAATGTTTTGGAATCTGTGTAGCTAGAAAAACTCACGGTGCATTTCCTCTACAAGAAAACAAACATTGATGTCTGTTTTATATCATTGTGTTTTGTTTTCTGGCTGATTTGGGCATCTTTTACCATCCGTTTTTGGTGATATGCAAAGAGCATTACACTTATGTGTCCTTCCTCTCATGGGACAGTGCCCAACCGTGATGATGTATGTGTGTGTTTTGGAAAGGGACTTGAGAGGAAATGTAAATACAGATGTAAAATGTTGTTTGCAACAAAGTTAAAGCTCCTTTTGAAGCTATAAGGTACAAAGGTCTTAATGGAACAAGAAGAAGAATGTTCACAGCATAAAAACAGATGTGACTGGAAACACACTGTGTTTTTATCTCTGAAATTTCACTTTATCATTTCAGACCTGGTGATAGAAATTTCCTTGCTTCTGAAATAGATGCACTTTTTCTTTGCACAAAACAGATGCTCAGAATAAATGTGCATTGACTGTATGGATACACATGTGCATGCATGCAGAAATAAATGAATGGGCAAATTAAAAATGTACTTTATAAATTCATTGCAAAAATATGGAATGTGTACCAATGTCTGCAAAGAGCAAGATCATTTTATGTCTACCTGAATTTGAAGCACTATTTAGTAAACAAAATTAGTAAATTAGTAACATAGCTTAAACTAAAGATATTGGCACTGCAGATAAGGTGGTCCTGAATGAATACTTAAAATACATTTAAATCCAGCCTATGAAGAACTGGCATTCATATCTTGGAAAATACATACTAATTCTAGTCTTGCCAACAAAAGGTTTTGTATTACTTCATTGAATCTCTCTGAATTTCAGAATCTTTATTTATAAAAATA
>NW_006408701.1:5394642-5399803 GCF_000296735.1 Chrysochloris asiatica
GCAGGAGAAAGATGAGGCTTTCTGCTCCTGTAAAGATTTACAGCCTCAGAAACCCTGTACAGGGTCGCTAGAAGTCAGAACTGACTCTGTGGCACGTAACAACAATAACTAAATCTTAAAATTCCCTTTGAGTCCTCTTTAAAATTCTGTCATTTTCTGTTACAAGTATGTATGTGTCTGTGTGACTATGTGTCTATGTGTATATAATTCGATAATCTTCTATCATTCTATAATATCACTAGATGAGTGCCATGTGTGCTCACCTGTTATCTGACATCAAAGGTAAGGATTCTGATGGTCTTATCTGCCTCCTGAATCCCTGTGAACCTAGCTAGCCCCCAGTCACTGTTATGTATCTATATTGGTCATCGGAGCCTAGAACTGAAGAAGGTTAAAGAGCACCAAGAAGGTCAAACTAAAGTTTTCAGCTTACCACTCTAATGTCAAGAATTAAGAAGTAAAATACATCCTTTGGCCTGCCCCATACCTTTACAGACTAAGTCAGCAGGCTGGAGTTAAGGGTAAAGTTCTGAATTGCTTGATGCACACACTCAAGGGTAGATTTAAAAAAATTATTGCTATAAAATCATAGAAACCCTTATCAAACAAAAATATCAAAATGTGAAGCTTTTGTCTCTCAACATATCTTCCATCTAGGTCTATACACTTCTAAAGGTGGTATTTCCATCTTTCTAACCCTTCCCTGAAGAATTCTGTGCTGTTTGATTTATACCACATCAAAATGACGTTTGGTATCCTGGAAGGTCTCAAATCATGTTCCTTTGAAATGTTCCTTGTGTTTGGGGACAAAAAGAAGTTTAAAAGGGCAAGATCATCCTGCATACCTCAAGAAAATCTAACAAGATTATCCCTTTGAAGTCCCAAAGCATAGTCACCATAACCCTCTGAATTGACTTCTTGGCCTTGAATTTAACTGGTCCAGCAGATCCCTTTGGAAGCCATTACTTTGGTTGGATTGTTCTCTGGATTGTATTGGTAAATCAAAGACTCCTCATTCCAGTCTATGATTCATTACACGAAATCTTCTTCAATAGATTTCATCTTGCTTAAGTCAGTTGATCTTCATGCACCATTTTTGGCACTTATCAAGCCAAAAGCTTGTTGAGGCCAAGCTGTTCATTCAAAATAGAAAATCTCAACTTCAGTAGCTATTGCATCAATGGGAATTCTGTGATCTTCTTCTAACTAGTTTATGGACTTCAACCACAGCTTCTTCTTCTTCTTTTTTTTTTTTTAAGGTTTTTATTGTGGATTGAGTGAAAGTTTAAAGGGCAGATCATCAGTTTTAATTTCAACAAATCATACACCTTGTTTCATTACAATTATTATAATCCCCTCCATGTACCATCAGTTAACAGTATTTCTCTCTATTCACTTTAGCTTTTTTTTTTTAAACACTCAGGCATATTTACACCACCAAAGGGCACATTCTGCAAGCCTGCCTCCTGGCTACCATCTCCTAGTCCCTCTCTTCCCATGAATCTAGAGTCCTCAGATTCCCTCTCTCCATGTCCCCATCTCTGCCTCCATCTCTGATGTCGCTGCTTTTCTGGAGAAGGTCTGGCATTCTGCTTGTGTTCTTCTCCCTTGATGGTCCAAGGGTCCTTTGTTTATGGACTGTAAGTTTAACTACTACCCCATTTTTGTTACAAAATTACTAACTTTACAATTGTGACAGTCACAGTTAGTCATGATCACAATTACTCACTATTGAATCATAAGAATCTTATCCCTTTTAACCAGACCCATCTAGACAAGATGAAAACTATTCAGTGGGGACTCTTTCTGCCCCCCACACACCATTAAACTAAACTCCCTCTTGAAACCTTGTAAGCCAGTCACTTTGTGTCTTTATCACCCCCTCATTTTAGGTAGCCAGTGACTAAGTTGCCCATCCCTATCTACCCTGTGTACAGAAGGGATAGCATTGATATTTGATGTGAAGCCTCCTTCCCTCTCTGTTGGTAGTTAGAGTTACTACCTCCATGAGTATAGGTCAAGTTCATTAAATTGTAGCATTTTGCCCTCCCCATTTCCTTTATCAAAAATTGTTTTTTTGTTTTAATGCTTTATTATGAGTTATGTGATAGTTTACATGGGAGAACATTAGCTTCACATTGATCCCATCATTTATTGTTTCCTTGCCATGGTTACAATCCCCTCCATGCATCATCCACCAACCACAGGGTATACTCCTCAAGCCTGCCCCCTGGTCATCAGCACACAGCCCCTCTCCCTCTCTGGGTCCAAAGTCCCCAGCTGCTCCATTGCTCCACCTCATTGTCTCTGCCTCTATCTCTGGCATCACTGCTTCTCTGGGTGGGGTTCTTCTTCCTTGATGGTCCCAGGGACCTCAGCTCCTAGACTGCAAAGTTAATCCCTCCCCTCCCTTTGCTACAAAACCTCTATCTTTACATTTCCAGCCCTTACAATCAGTCCTGATAACAATTATTCACCATTGTATCCCAAGAGACCTATCCGCATCTCCTTGCCTCGGCCCCACCAAGACAGATTGGATACTACTTAGTGGAGATTCTACCTTGCTCCACGCACTCTGGATCTAGGTTCCCTCTTGAAAGCTTGTAAGCCAGTCACTTCTTGCCTCTGTAGAGCCCCACCCCCCATTCTGGGTAGATAATGTCCAAATTGCCCATCCTGTCTTCTCCGTGTGTGGAGGAGATGGGAATGATACTCACTGTGAAGATTTGTTCCCTCTTTTGGGCTACTGCTTCCATAGGTGTAGGTCTTAGCTTGCAGCTTCATTGCTGCTTTTCCCTCACTTCCCCTTATCGGTGATGAACGTGTTCACAATCAGAGAGTGTATTACCATTGGGTATTAGTCTTAGAAGGAGGTTTGCCCTGGGGGGGCCTGACCACTTGCCTTGAAGTCTCCTGGGCATGCCACTTGTTTGTTCTTGTATAATCAGTGGATCTGCCTGTATTGTTTTGTATTTTTCCTGTCAGTCTTTCTTTCACGAAGTATCTTCTGTTCTTCTGGCGGCTCCAGGCTGGTCTGTTTGTCCTTTCAAGTGGAAATTTCCCCTCAGAAGATTCTGGATGCTGTTCAGGATTCCACCTATGGTCTTGTGTAATGCAGAGGCTCCACAGAAAGCCTCCTTCACTGGGCACGCTGTAGCCCCTTTTGGAGTATTCCAATCAGTTATAGGCAGAAGACAGACTTACAAGCTTTCTATGGTGATATTTCTGGCTATTCCTTTCTCTTCCCCTCCAGTGTCTATTTTATAGTGGTATGCCAGCGAAACCAAGATTCAAAAGACAGCCAAGCATCTTAACATTGCTTCCCTCCTTTTCCCCATTCCAACCATGTCTCAATCTCTGTATCCCAACGTCCTGTAGTTCCAAGGTTGTGTGTATATCATTATTTGCCACTGTCCCACTTCAGCTTCACATTCATCCTATCATATTACATGTCATTGCAAAGATGACAATCCCTGCTATGCATCATCAAATAACCAAAGGATACACCCCACAGGCCCGCCCCATCTGGCTGTCAGCAAACAACTGCTTTCCCTCCCTAAGACCTGTGTCTTCAGCCACTCCATCTGTCCATGCCATCATCTCTGTCTCCTTGCCTGGCTTCACTGCCTCTCTGGGTAGGGTCACACTTTCCACTCTTCCTCCTTGATGGTCCCAGGGACCTCCGCTCCTGGGCTGCAAAATCAATCTTCTTTTGCAGGGAAAAAAAAAAATTCTGCCTCTACATTCCCGACCCTCACAGTCAGTCCTAATGGCAGGTATTCACTGTTGTACCACAAGAGTCTTATCCCCATTTCCTTTAGTCAGCTTGGTCTCAACAGATTGGAAATCATTCAGTGAGGTTCTGCCTATCTCTGCCCTGTCTGGAACTAGGCTCCCTCATGAAAGCTTGTAAGCCAGCCACTTCTTGCATTTATAGGCTCTCCCACCATTTTGGGTCTGGGCAATTTCCAACCCCCCTTAAGGTATTCCAGTCAGTTATATGCTGAAGACGGGCTTACATGTTTTCTTTTGTGATGTTTCTCGCTAACCAACCCCACCCCTCAAGTGTCTATTTCACAATGGTAGGCAAGGGAAACCAAGATTCAAAAGACAGCCAAGCATACTAACATTCACCTTTTTACCCCTTTCAAGCCATGCCTCTATCCCTGTATTCTGAAGCCCCGTTATTCCAAGGTTGTGCATACATCGTCATTTACCTCTGTCCCACCTAGCCCATGAAAACTTGTCTGACCGTTCTCCCGTCTGCCTTGTTCTTCTTTTTCCCTCCCCCTTCTTGTGTATTGCCAACCGCTCCCTGCCACACCGTCCCCCCTCAGCACACAGGCTCTCCTATGTCTATTCCCTACCCTGTGCTCTTTCTTTCCTTCCCTCCCTCCCCTCCTCTCATCCCATATATCCTGGT
The DNA here is from genome assembly GCF_000296735.1 of Chrysochloris asiatica. Classification (NCBI taxonomy): domain Eukaryota; kingdom Metazoa; phylum Chordata; class Mammalia; order Afrosoricida; family Chrysochloridae; genus Chrysochloris; species Chrysochloris asiatica. The sequence continues at coordinate 5,399,066 of NW_006408701.1, forward strand.
GATTAGAAATTATATATATAGAGAGAGATTTTATTTTCCCCCTTTTGGGTGGGTTCTTTTTCTTAGTCTTTTACAATAATGGTCTTATGCAGTATTTATCTTTTTGTGACTGACTAATTTCACTCAGCATAATGTCCTCAAGGTTCATCCATATTATACAGTGGCTTGTAGCTTCCTTGTTGTTCTTCAAGGTAGCATAATATTCCATTGTGTGTATGTACCACAGTTTGTTTATCCATTCTTCAATTGATGGGCTTTTAGGCTGTCTCCATCTTTTTGCAATTGTAAATAGTGCTGCTATGAACATCGGTGTGCATACATCTACTCGTGTTATGGCTCATATTTCTTGTGGGTAAATACCAAGTAGAGGAGTTACTGGGTCATAAGGTATTTCTATTTCCAACCTTCTGAGGAAGCGCCATATTGCTTTCTAGAGTGTTTGGACCATTTTGCAGTCCCACCAGCAATGCAGGAGGCTCCCAGTCTTTCCACATCCTCGCCAGCATTTGTTGCCCTCTACTTTTTTGATCTTTGCTGTTATTGCTGATGTGAGATGATATCTCATTGTTGTTTTGACTTGCATTTCTCTGATGGCTAGTGATCAAAAACATTTCTTCATGTGTTTGTTGGCTGTCCAGATCTCCTCCTTGGTGAAGTCTCTGTCCATGTCCTGTGCCCATTTTTTTTTTATTAGGTTATTTGTCTTTTTCTTGTAGAGATGTTACAGTTTCCTATATA
>NW_006408701.1:5401150-5406252 GCF_000296735.1 Chrysochloris asiatica
TTTGTGTACTTTTCAAAATGTTTGGTAATCTGTATATGCCCTGAATTAGCACCCTCACATTTGTCCTTATTTTTTCATTGATGACCTTCATAATTTTGGGATTCACATTTAGATCTTTAATCCATGCTGAGTTAGTTTTTGTATAGGGCGTGAGGTAAAGGTCTAGTTTCATTCTTTTGCGTATTGCTTTCCACTTCTTCCAGCACCATTTGTTAAAGAGACTATCTCCTCTCCATGCAATATGCCTAGGCACTTTTTCAAAAATCATTTGGCTGTATGTGGGTGGGTTAATTTCTGCATTCTCGATTCTGTTCCATTGATCAATGTCTCTTTCATTGTACCAGTACCAGGCTGTTTGACCACTGTAAATTTTGAAATCAGGGAGTGAAAGACCTCCAGTTTTGTTCTTCTTCTTAAGCAGTGCTTTGCTTATCCTAGGTTTCTTTCCTTTCCATATGAAGTTAGTAATTGTCTTTTCCATCTCTTTGAAGAACGTTGTTGGAATCTGGATTGGGATTGCATTATATGTGTAAATTGCTTTGGGCAGTACTGACATTTTCATAATGCTGAGTCTTCCTATCTAGGAACATGGTATGTTCTTCCACATCTGTGGGTCTCTTCTGATTTCTTGTAGTAATGTTTTGTAATTTTCCTTAAATAAGTCCTTTGTTACTCTGGTTATGTTTATTCCTAAATATTTCATCCTTTGGGTGGCTATTATAAAAGGTATTGCTTGCCTAATTTCCTCTTCAGCGCTAACATTGTTGCTATAGAGAAATCCAACTGATTTTTATATATTGATCTTATACCCTGCCACTTCCAATGAGTCTAGTAGTTTTGTGTTGTTGTTTTTTTTACTGAGTCTTTGGGATGTTCTATGTATAGGATCATATCGTCTGTAAATAGAGAGAGTTTTACTTCCTCTTTGCCAATTTAGATGCCTTTAATTTCCCTGTCTTGACATATAGCTCTTGCTAAGATTTCCAGCACAATATTGAATAGGAGTGGTGGCAAACGGCATCCTTGTCTGGTTCCTGTTCACAGAGAGAATGCTTTCAGTTGCTCTCCATTGAGAGTGATGTAAGCTGTTGGTTTTGTATATATGTTCTTGATTATGTTGAGGAATTTCCCTTCAATTCCTACTTTGTTGAATGTTTTAATTAGGAATGGATGTTGGATTTTGTCAAATGCCTTTTCTGCATCAATAGATATGATCATGTGGTTATTTTCCTTTTTTTTATTTATATGGTAGATTACATTGATTGTTTTTCTAATGTTGAACCATCCTCGGAAACCCTGTACAGGGTCACTATGTGTCAGAACTGACTCAACGGCACTTAACTACAACAACATTTTGATCCCTGAGTCCTGGTGTGGCGCTGTAGGCTAATGCATCAGATTGCAAAGTCATTTGCATTGCAAGGTCGGTGTTTCACTGCTCCTTGGAAGCCCTATACAGGGTAACTATGGGCTGAAATTGACTCGACAGCACTTGACAACAACAACAATTGTGATCCCTATCAGAAAGAAGCACTCTTTTTTTCTTAAAAGAGATTGTATGTTGTAATTTAATAATATACAAAGACAGTCATACCTCTGTTCAAAAATCCTTCATTTTTTAATGTTCTGCTATATTTATTATATATTATTCCACTATATATCAATTAGTAATTGTTGCAAAAATATTCAAACTCACAATTTAAATTGTTTTCTGTGATGCGATCGGCATAGTGAACCGTGGGATAAGATTTTCAAATCTGTGACTCGAATTATCTAAAAATATATCATCACACCCATAATTATTTGATTAATTTGATGGTTGATCTAAAGAAATGTATAAATGTAGTTTCCAGTCTAAAATAATTAAGAAATTGGCTTGATTTTACATGTTTATTTTTATTTATACTTTGACCTTTTGCTGTGCACTCTTCATTTTTTCCACAAGTCAAAAATAGAAACAGATATTTTGAGGATGCATTTAACTAACCTCATGTATATTATTTATGTCTAATGAAAGTGTCTTCTTTTACTGACACATGCATTAATCTGCTATGTTAGCCAATGACAGAAATACACCCATTGAGATGATCCGTGAACAGAGGGCTTTTCCCCTGAAATTTACCTATGAAATATTCAGCCCTCTCTTGTTTTCCTTTTAGAATCATATCAAAAATAGTCTTTTGGGAAAAGGAAATTAGCTCAGGTATTGAGGCTGAGCACCTCATTAAAATATTTCTGGGTAATAAGCATGCAGAAATGCCTCAAGTGTAAGTAGATGGTACAGATAAGTAATTTGAATATGCATACATTTCAGCCTTTATGTTGTTCTGCCCTACTTAAACTACCATTCATTTGAGTTAATACATGGCATATCTATCCTTCTCTGTATTTCACCCAGAGTTTAAGCTAAAATTATTCCTCTGTGCTGTATTATAGATAAAAGATCTGAGTAGGAATTTTTTTTTTCTGTGCCAGTCTCAGGAACATGAAAATGAACCCTACACACTCACCACTATACCTAGGGAGTGTGGATATTTTCACTTAGAAAATCACACTCAACACTGCTGTGGCATCTTGATTTAGCCCATAAAACATCTGGTCTGGCTGTTGATTCCCATGGTTCTGAGCTCACAAATAAACCTGATGAGTTCTCTGCATCTTAGATCATGTCATATTTCAGTAAATTATCATTTTGTTACATGTAGTCATTTCAGGCTACCCAACAGCAATTAAACCCCAAAGTTAAGTGTATGAAAGGAAATTAGTTTAACTCTTACAACATGCTGAAATCCTCAGAATAGTACAATTCCCTCTAAAACATATGAAAGGTGATAACAGAACAGTATATTAACATTAAAGCTAATATAAATATTTTTTTCTAACGAAAAAATTATCCAGATTTATTCTTGACAGACAGCATCAGCAGGTAAAATTACAGGGTTTCTCCAGATGTTGTACATTCACAAGGCTTTAGTAAGCTTGACAACTTTTGGTGTGTTCTTTGTAACAGTATTCCCTTCAGTGTGGTGGTTGTTGTGGTGGTTATGTGCTGTGGAGTCGGTTCAGACTCATAGCAACCCTGCATAGAGTTTCCAAGGCTGTAAGTCTTTAAGGGAGCAGAAACCCTCATCTGTCTCCCATGGAATGGCTGGTAGTTTCTAACTGCTGACCTTGAGATTAGCAGCCCAACTCATAAACACTATGCTACCAGAGCTCCTCCCCCTTCAGTGTAAACAGGCACTATTACCGTGGTCACTTACAATTCCTAACATATTGTCAGGAGGGACCAGTCAGCGGAGAAAGATATCATGTTTGGTAGGGTGGAGGGTCAGAGAAAAAGAGGAAGACCCCCAGGGAGATGGATTGGCAAAGTGGCGGCATCAATGGGCTCAAGCATGGCAACAATAGTGAGGTTGGCCCAGGAACAGGCAGTGTTTCATTCAGCTGTGCATAAGGTCACTATGAGTCAGTATTGACTCGATGGCACCTAACAACAACAACAAACAATTCCAGAAGGAAAGGCACAAGTTGACAAAACAAAAGCAATACTCTTTTGGATCCTAAAAGTCAGGTTCAATAAATAACTAGAGTCAAAAACGTTCCTTAACAGTCTTGATACACATCTCAATTGTGGGCCCTTCCATATTTGTTGTTGTTGTTGTTGTTAAGTGCCGTCGGTTCCGACCCATAGCGACCCTGTACAGGGCTTCCGAGGGTGTAAATCTTTACGGGAGTAGAAAGCCTCATCTTTCTCCCACGGAGCAGCTGGTAGTTTCGAACCGCTGTCCTTAAGGTTCGCAGCCCGATTCGTAACCACTACGCTACCAGAGCTCCTTTGGGGAACGAATACTCTGGCCGGAAGTTCAGGATTATTCGTTCTTTCTTCTGCCTCCTCATTAAACCATGAGAACAACATTCACCATTCACCTAATATTATTACATGTACAAAAGGGGATTTAAAAAAAATCAGTGTAAACATCAAATGTCCATGGCTCCAGTGAACATGTCCTCTCGTTTACAACAGGCTCTGGGAAAAGTTGCTGCTGCTGCTGTTGCGTGCCGTGGAGTCGGTTCCGACTCATAGCGACCCTGTGCAGGGTTTCCAAGGTTGTAAATCTTTATGGGAGGAGAAAGCATCATCTTTCTCCCACAGAACAACTGGTAGTTTCAAACTGCTGACCCTGAGGTTAGCAGTCTGATTCGTAACCACTAGGTCATAAAAAATAGGAAAATAAAGACTATGGCTACAAAAATAAAATAAATAAATGAGGTAGATAAAGCTTTCATACCCAGGACTTGCCTGTTCTAACTTTGCAGCCTTCATGAAGGAGGGAGGGGGAAATCCTCATAATTATTAGGCATCATTTACCAAGGAAATTAACAACAAAAAGAACCTATGAAAAGGAATAGGCCTTCCAAGGAGAGCTTCTTCAACAATGAAAACTCAGTTCTTCAAGAGTAGGCACTGGTGAGCTAAATGAAATCACCAGAGATCTTCTGTACAGATCCCCACCTGTCCAGGTATTCAGGAAGATGGGAGGCATCCAGGATGCATGGGGAGTGATGCATTGGCACTGTTGGGCTACAAATGAACCGTTTTAAAATAAGCAGCAACACACATACAGATTCCTTCAGGACTAAGATCACTGCATCTTAGGGTACTCCACGTTATCTAAAGTTCTAAAGTTGAAGGAATTTTCTCATTCTACCTTAGTTTTTAAACAGAAAATAGTGCATTCAAAAAAGAAACAAGATGAATTCAGGATTAGGAGGTATTTACAAAAGCTGACAGACCTTGTGAATTTACCCTCATAAACACTTATGGAAGGACACTGTACTCCCCCTAACCAGCTGTAGTCAGAATAACTATGTGTCTTTTCCACTGGTTCTATACATTTGAGATGTTCCCCCTTAAAAACGGTGGCAGTCTTTGGACATAGTTACTTAGTTGTACACAAGGTTCTATGTACAAAGCTACTTTGCAAGACCTTCTTTCTAAAATAAAACAAGCAAACTGAAAATACTAGTCTGTATATGTACTGGAATGCTTTTCTTTTCTGCAAAGTAGCATAGAGATATTGTGATTGTAGAATGACCCAAGG
>NW_006408701.1:5406748-5413406 GCF_000296735.1 Chrysochloris asiatica
GTTCTGCTCCCGTAAAGATTTACAGCCTCGGAAACCCTGTACAGGGTCGCTATGAGTCGGAACCGACTCCACGGCACATAACAACAACAACAACAATATGCTGCACATGAAAGGCTTCTCCCCCGTGTGCCACAGCATATGGGACCAGGTTGGACCTCTAGCAGTAACAAAGGTCCAACATGCACACTAGGATCTTCAACTTTAACATAGGTTGGGAGACTGCTCTGACTTTTTCTCACTGCAGCTATTCTTGGAGCTCTCTCTTTTGCCTGAAGCATCAAAGGACTCTAACTTGATGCTTTCCACTTGGCTATTGGTGAAAGAGAGTGCTTGGAAGGATGAAGTTTCTATGGCTTCTGGACTTTGGCTCTGGTATTTCTGGTCTTCCATCACTGAAGATGAGTGATTGGTCAAGCCATCACTCTCCACTGAGCTGTTCTCCCAGTTGCTCTGACACTGCAGGTCAAGTGGGGCATGAACCACTTTCCCTAGGGCATCTAGTGAAGCTAATCGTGAAGAACCCTACTGTTGGTGATGATGAGTAAATGTTGTGAAGAGACATGGCAAACTGGAATGAACTACTGGGTACATCCTGGGAGCTGATTTCATCTATATCAATGCTTTCAATATCATCCTGGCAAATGGCATTGGTGTTGCTATTTTCGCAGAGCAAAATTGATTGGCTCAGTACCTGAGAAGTCACATGGGTTCTCGGGTAAGAGTGTGTATTCCGATATGTTGTTGCAACATGACAACGTTGGTAAACTTCTGGCACATGGGGCACAAATGCCATGTCTTGAACTCTGTGTTGGTTCGGTGAACCCCAAGGTCTGTTTACAGATTGACTTTGGTGGAGTATGCTAGGCCACAGATCTTATACTGGAATGGTCTATTCCCAGTGTGAGTGCAATAATGCATTTTGAGGGAACTTTGACATATGAGACATGCATTGAGATCTGAGGTGGCCTTGTCGATATTCTCCACCATTGTTGCAATTTCAGGGTCTTTGACTATGGCTCAAGAGTTCTTCTCCATGGGAAGCCACCAACCCTATGGAAATTATGCTTGGATCCTACCCCAGATACTGTGGTTCCACCTTAATTTTCTGGAGATGGCTGTAAGTCACTGGGCAATGGGCCACCCATGAGGTCCTTGGGATTACTCCCTGAAGACAGAGTTTGAAGTAGTCCTGCAGTGGGAGTCCCTGTACAAGGATAGGTGTGCTAGGGAGTCATTGAATTCATCTATAGGGACAGGGACTGCATGGGGAATCCTGTTGCCTGATGCTATTTTATCCTAGAACTCAGGAGATAATTGGGGGTTTGCCTTCATCTGGGGACATTGATGAAAGTACACCTTGAGTTGCCATTAGTGGTGAACCAATAGTCAGACTGAGCACACGAAGGGTTTCTCTCCTGTATGGGAGTGCAGGTGGATCTGCAAAGCACTATCAGTCCCCCAAACCTGGCTTCCCTTTCCCTTTCTTGGATGGGTGTAATGCCATCATGGAGAAGAGCTCTAGAAGAGTGCAGAAACTGAAGCCTGTGGTAGCAAAACACTTGGAAGGCACAGCATGAAGTTCTGGAGTATCTTTGTCTTAATCAACTTCAGGGCAAAGGGATTCAGCTCCTAAATGATGGAGCTGATGGTGGATGGGATGATGGCATGAGGTAGCTTAGCTTGCTTCAAGTCACCCAGAGATAGAGCTTGACCTCCAGCTTTCTGACTGAGCAAATCCACAACAGCAGAAACCAGCTGGGACACACAGCTGTCTAATGCCTTCAGGATGTCGGTGACAGCTACAGCAGAGAGGAGAGTGTGGGAGGCCCACATGTTCACCTGGATGTGGATCTGCTCTCTGAGCTGGATCTGCTCTAGTTGCTGCTTGCTGCAGATGCAGAATTGGTTTGAGGACCCATGGGATGCTGTTGGAAGGGGGGCTGGCAGTGCATCAGTACTCTGTTGGTTTACTGCCACTTTGGTGCCCTGAAAGGAGCTCTGGTAGCGTAGTGGTTACGAATCGGGCTATGAACCTTAAGGTTAGCGGTTCGAAACTACCAGCCGCTCCGCGGGAGAAAGATGAGGCTTTCTACTCCCGTAAGGATTTGCACCCTCGGAAACCCTGTACAGGGTCGCTATGGGTCGGAACCGACTCGACGGCACTTAACAACAACAAAGTGCTTGTAAAGTCACATTAGTGTTGGTGACTTTGCCTTTGGGTAAATAGCTTATGTCCTGTGGAGTGGGTGGCAAGGCTGTCGCTCTCTCTTTCTTTTTTTTTCTTTTGTCCATTTAAGTAATTTTTAATTTGTTTATATTTCTGGCTGTTAAATTGTACTGGGGCCCCAATTTTTGCTGTTCCACTTCAGACATTTTTCTACAAGTGCCATATATTTGTCAGAGAAAAATAAAGTATATGAACAAAGACAAAAATATAAGAATTCACCTACATAGAATAACTACCATTTATAATTTTTTTTCCATTCCCTCTGTTTATTTTTTGTTGTTGTTTTGTTTTGCATTTTATGTACACCGAAACACTCAGGAATATGTAACCATTCAAACAACCAAAGGGTACATCCCGCAAGCCTACCTTCCAGCCGTCAGCACACAGTCCCTCTCCCTCCCTGAGTCCAGAGTCCCCAGCTGCTCCATCTCTTCTCCAAGTCATTGTCTCTGCCTCAATCTCTAGTGTCACTGCTTCTCTGGATCGGGTCCCCAAACTCCGCTATTCTCCCTTGATGGTCCCAGGGTCCTCCACTCCTGGATTGCAAGATTGACCACTCCCGTCCTTTTGTTACAAAATGTCTACCTTTATATTTGTAATGCTCACAGTCAATCCTGATAACAATTATTCACTATTGTGCCACATGAGTGCTATTCCCAACTCCTTTCATCAGCTCCGCTCAGACAGATTGGATACTACTCAGTGGAGATTCCACCTTCCTCTGTATCCTCTAGATCTAAGCTTCCTCTTGAAAGTGTGTAAGCCATTCGCTTCTTGCTTTGTAAGCCTCGACACCCCCATTTTGGGTAGCCAATGTCTAAGTTGCCCATCCCTGTCAACCCTAACCAAGGGGGTGGGAATGATCCTTGCTATAAAAATTTGTACCCTTTTTTGAGTTATTACATCCATAAGTATAGGTCAAGTTCATCAAATTGTAGCACACTACTCTTTTTTTCCCCTCTATTTTTTTTTAAGTTAACTACAAATTCCAGCTCTGTCTTCTCTTTCAGGTCCTCCTGAGCTGCCACGGTTCTCCACGTGGCCATCCTTATTACTTGGACTACGTGGATGGTGGCTCAGCACAGTCTTGGAGAAGTATTTGGAAGGCAGTGAACCCTCGCTGTCATATATGATGAGCACAGGTGGGTGTTCAGTGCATTTTTTCTTATGTTCTAAGAAGTTGGAGATACTAAAGAACTCTCCACAGCATTTCTCCTACACATGGGTGTCCTCTCAACAAAGTAGCTTGACCATTGCCTCATTCCCTTTTACTTAGTCATTGGTCCCCACCACCAGTGCCTCTGGTGAAGCATCTGCAAGCTCTGTGCTTGGCTGCTGCAGCTGCTGCTCCCTTTGGTCCTCCTCAAAGTGGATGTATTGGGGATTTGCCTGCCTGTGCCCCAACATGGGGTGAACATCAGGGTGCCAGGAAAACCAATGTGGTTTACCCTCTTCACCACAAATTCCTGGAGTTGGGAAATTTGAAAGTCAATATGAATCTCAATCAGTTTTTCATTTAGCTTGTTTGACATAATCCAACTCTAGGCCCAATTTTTAACATTAGTAACAGAAAATATGGAGGAGAGGCATATAGCCCTGTAAATGAAATTATAGGAGATATTTTCATTTCTTTTCTCCTCATCACATAAGGACAAAAAGGAAGTCATCTATCTATGTTTTTTTTTTAATGTTTTATTGTGAATTATGTGATCGTTTCCATGGGAAACATTAGTTTTACATTCATCCCATCGTATATCGTTTCATTGCCATGGTTACAATCCCCTCCATGCATCATCAACCAACCAAAGGGTATACCCTGCAAGCACGCCCCGCAGTAATCAGCACACAATCCCTCTCCCTCTCTGGGTCTACAGCCCCAGCGGCTCCATCTCTCCATGACATCGTCTCTGACTCTATCTTTGCCGTCATTGCTTCTCTGGGTAGGGTCTGGCTCTCTGCTCTTCTCCCTTGATGGTCTCAGGGACTTCAGTTCCTAGATTGCAAAGTCAATCGCTCCTCTCCTTTTGCTACAAAACGTCTACCTTTACATTTCCAACCTTCACAATCAGTCTTGATAACAATTATTCACTATTGTATCACAAGAGACCTATCGCATCCCCTTTCATCAGCCCGGCCCAGACAAGCTGGATACTACTCATTAGAGATTCTACCTTCCTCAACACCCTCTGGATCAAGGCTCCCTCTTCAAAACTTGTAAGCCAGTCACTTCTTATCTTTGTAGCACCTCCTCCCCATTTTGGGTAGCCAATGTCTAAGTTGCCCATCCTTGTCTATACTGTGTATGGAGGGGTGGGGATGATCCTCGCTGTAAAGATATGTTCCCTCTTTTGAGCTACTGCATCCATAGGTGTAGGTCAAGTTCATCAAATTGTACAAGAGTACTCTTTTTTTTTTTTCCTCTTCATTTTTCTCCTAGTTGAGCTCTGATCATCCAGTCATTGAAGCCAGGTCAACTGGGTATTATCTGCAAGTGTGGGTGTTCTTATTATGAATATGCCCTCTCTTCTTATCAGCTGGACACTTCACTCTCCACTCTAGTCCTCTGTGGCTATGTCACTGGCTCCGGGTCCAAGAGTCCCCAGGTCTTGCCACACTGTTGGCCAACCAGGTCTGCACCTGGGTTCATAGATCCACCATGGAATAACGTGGTTGGAACCTAGGAACAAAGGTACACAATACACTTTGTTGGTTTTGCTTTTCTTTCTTTCTTTTTTTTAGCTATCTGTTCATTGGCCACTCAATGTTTCCACACCTCCATTCTGGTGACTAAAGGGGGTGCCTGAGCAAGTGGACATCCCCTACCCCCACCACTAGTTGATTCCTCTGCCATGCATGCACACAGATACTCTCAGCCCAAGAGCCAGCCCTGAATTGTTTTGTAATTGGGAAAAGACCAGAACAAGAGGTGTGGAGAGGGAAACACAAATAACACACATTAGAAATCACATGGGCGATGTCACAATGGAACTAAATGAAATCAAAATGATAATAACAGAATACTATGAAAAGTTGTACTCCAATAAATTTGAATACTTCGAAGAGATGGAAACATTTTTAGAAAAACACGATCTATCTAAACTTGCACACAGTGAAGTAGAAAACCTGAATAAACCCATAACAAAAGAAGAAATTGATCGGGTCATCAAAAAACTCCTAACCAAAAGAAGTTCAGGCCCAGATGCCTTCACTGGTGAATTCTACCAAATATTCAGGGAAGAGCTATCACCAATTCAACGCAAATTATTCCAGAATATAAAGGAGGATAGAAAACGTCCTAATAAATTTTATGAAGCAAGCATACCTCTCATACAAAAAGCAGAGAAAGTCATAACTAAGAAACAAAATTATAGACTAACATCCCTTATGAACATAGACGCAAAAATTGTCAACAAAATCCTAGCCAACAGAATCCAGCAGCACATCAAAAAGATAATATATCATGATCAAGTGGGATTCTTATCAGGGTTTCAAGGATGATTCAACATTAGAAAAATGATCAACGTAATCCACCAAATAAATAAGAAAAAAAGAAAAACACATCATCATATCAATTGATGCAGAAAAGGCATTTGTCAAAATTCAATATCCATTCCTGATAAAAACACTCAACAAAATAGGAATTGAAGGAAAATTCATCAACATAATTCAGAGCATATATGCAAAACCAACAACCTACATTACTCTCAATGGAGAGAAACTGAAAGCCTTCCCTCTGTGAATAGGTACCAGACAAGGATGCCCTTTGTCACCACTCCTATTCAATATTGTACTGGAAATCTTAGCAAGAGCTATACAGCAAGACAGGGAAATTAAAGGCATCCAAATTGGCAAAGAAGAAGTAAAACTCTCTCTATTTGCAGGTGAGATGATCCTATAAATAGAAAACCCCAAAGACTCAGTAAAAAAGCTACTAGACCTCATTGGAAGATTCAGCAAAGTGGCAGGATATAAAATCAACATACAAAATTCAGTTGGAGTCCTCTATACCAAAAACTACAGTGCAGAAAAGGACATTAGGAAAGCAATACCATTTACAATAGCCTCCCAAAGGGTGAAATATCTATAAATAAATGTAACCAGAGAAACAAAGGACCTATACAAAGAGCACTACAAAACACAAGAAACCAAAAGAGACCTACAAAAATGAAAGAATGTACCATGCCCCTGCATAGGATGACTTAACATTGTGAAAACGTCAATACTGCCCAAAGCAATTTACACATGTAATGCAATCCAGGGGCAGACTGTGGAACAGACCATCAATTACTGATATGCAAATTCAAATTAAAGCTGAAGAAAATGAAAACAAATCTACAAGAGCCAAAATATGATCTTGAATTTATCCCTCCTGAATTTAGAGATCATCTGAAGAACAGATTTGATGAATTAAACACTAAAGACAGAAGACCA
>NW_006408701.1:5415146-5420373 GCF_000296735.1 Chrysochloris asiatica
GTGAGGTTGGCCCAGGATCAAACATTGTTTCGTTCTGCTGTGCATGGGGTCACTATGAGTCGGTTCCGACTCGATGGCACCTGACAACAACAACAACAAATGCAATCCCAATCCATATTCCAATGACATTCTTCTATGAGATGGGAAAAACAGTTACAAATTTTATGTGGAAAGGAAAGAGACCCAGAATAAGCAAAGCACTGCTTAAGAAGAAGAATAAGATTGGAAACCTCTCACTCCCCGACTTCAAACTTTATTACATAGCTACAGTGGTCAGAAGGGACTGGTACTGATACAATGAAAGACACATTTGTCAATGACACTGAATTCAGAATCCAGAAATCAACCCATCCACACACATCAAACTGATTTTTGACAAAGTGCCTAAACATGTCACATGAGGAAGGGATAGTCTCTTCAACAGATGGTGCTGGAAGAAATGGAAATTGATATGCAAAAGATTGAAACAAGACCTTTACCTCATGCCTTATACAAAAACCATCTCAGCAAGGATTAAAGACCTAAATGTGAATCCCAAAATTATGAAGGCCATCAATGAAAAAATAGGGACAAATTTGAAGGCACTAATTAATTGAATACACAGACTACCAAACATTTTGAAAACTACACAAACAAAAGTAGACAAAATAGATGTTTGTGACATATTAAAAATTAAAAACGTATGTGCATCAAAAGACTTCACCAAAAGAGTAAAAAAGGGAACCCACAAAATGGGAAAAAAAAGCTTTTTGAAACAACACATAAGTCAAATGACTCATTTCTAAAATATATAGGAAACGACAACACCTCTACAAGGAAAAGACAAACAAACCTATTAAAAAATGGGCATAGAACCTGAGTAGACACTTCACCAAGGAGGAGATCCTGGTAGCCAACAAACATATGAAGAAATGTTCACAATCGCTAGCCATTATTTTTGTTGTTGTCGTTAAGTGCCATTGAGCCACTTAGCCAATAGAGAGGTACAAATCAAAACAACAATGAGATATCATCTCACACCAGCAATAACAGCAAAGATGAAAAAAGTAGAGGACAATAAATCCTGGTGAGGATGTGGAGAGACCAGAACGCTTCTACATTGCTGGTGGGACTGCAAAATGGTCCAAACTCTCTGGAAAGCAATATGGTGTTTCCTCAAAAGGTTGTAAATAAAAATATCTTAGGATCCAGAAATTCCTTTCTTCGTATTTACCCACAAGAAATATGAGCCATAACACGAGTAGATACATGCACACCAATGTTCATAGCAGCACTATTTACAATAGCAAAAAGATGCAGACAGCCTATGTGCACATCAACTGAAGAATGGATAAACAAACTGTGGTACATATACACAATGGAATATTATGCTAACTTGAAGAATAACAAGGAAACTGCATGTCACTGCATAACATGGATAAACCTTGAGGACATTATGGTAAGTGAAATTAGTCCGTCACAAAAGGAGAAATACTGCATAGAACCACTACTGTAAAAGACTAAGAAAAAGAACCCATACTAAAGGGAGGGGGGATTCTTTGCTTATTACGGGGATATGGGTGGTGAGGTGAGGGGAGGTAGGGGAAGGTGGGGTAGGGAATAGACACAGGATAGTTTGGGTGCTAGTGAGGGCGACAATGCATAAGAAGGGGCGGGGAAATGGAAGATCAAATCAGATGGGAAAACAATTAGGCATGTTTGCATGGACTAAGTGGGACAGAGGTAAATAATGATGTATGTGCAACCTTGGAACAACAGAGCTCTGGGATACGGGGATTGAGACATGGTTGGAATGGGCTAAAGGAGGGAATTAATGTTAAGATGCTTGGCTGTCTTTTGTATCTTGGTTTCCCTGGCATACCATTATAAAATAGACACTTGAGAGGGAGAGAAAGGAATAGCCAGAAATATCACCATAGAAAGCTTGTAAGTCTGTCTTCTGCCTGTTACTGATTGGAATACCTAAAATGGGGCTACAACGTGCCCAGTGAAGGAGGCTTCCTGCAGAGCCTCTGCATTACATAAGACCATAGGTGGAATCCTGAACCCCATCCAGAATCTTCTGACGTGTGAAATTTCCACTTGAAAGGACAAGCAGACCAGCCTGGAGCGGCTAGAAGAACACAAGATACTTCTTGAAAGAAGAACCCACAGGAAAAATACAAAACAATAATGGCAGTCTGACTGATTACTACAAGAACAAGCAAGTTGCTCTCCCAGGAGACATCAAGGCAAGTGGTCCAGTCCATCAGGGCAAGCTCCTTTCCAAGACTAAGATTCAATAGGAATACACAAGCAGACAAGTGCTCTGATTGGTGACCACGTTCATTACTGCTAAGGGGAAGTGAGGGAAAAATAGCAATGAAGCTGCAAGCTAAGCTCACAATGTTCAATAGACACCTGTGAACCCAGGTCGAGACTTGGTTGGCCTGCGGTGTGGTAAGACCTGGGGACTCTTGGATCCAGAGTCAGTGACATAGCCACAGAGGACTAGAGTGGAGAGTGATGCATCCAGTTGATAAGAGAGGTCATATCCATAAGAATACCCACACTTGCAGGTAATACCTTGCAGCAGGGGGGTGTCAGGGGCTTGGAGAATCTGCCAGAATTCCTGCTACCCAACTTCTTTCCCCATCACAGAGGTCAGATAGGAGCCGGACAAGGAGGCCTGAATTCCATACGTGAATCCTCCTAGGTCCTGGGCCTTTTTCAGGACTTCCTCCAAGGACAACCCAGCAGGGACAGGGATGGAGTGGTGGTATGGTGGCAAGAGGCTGGAGACCATCAGCATGACCCTGATGACCTCTGGGGCTTGGGTGTCTGAAGTGGTCTCAAAAGCTGGTTCTAGTATTGCTCTTGGTGCCAGGAAGTCTGGGGAGATGCGATCCACATGATTCAGAGTTGGCAGCAGCTGGGAAACCATGAGAGCATTCTAGAAGGCCTTGTTCTGCAAGCTGGTCAGCAGGGCATCCCTCGCCTTGTAGCACACAGACCTCAGCTCCACTCCAGGCATAGAAGAAGTCAACACAACTGCAGTGCCAGTGGAGTGCTGTAGAAACTCCCAAAGTGGCCTTCAGATGTCTGGGACCTCAGAATCTCCTCCTGCACTGTTCTGATGGCCAGGATCAGGGTTGAGGTTGGAGCGTTTCAGACAGGTGAAGGCCAAGCCTGCCATGGCTGCTGTGTGCACAGAGAGGAGGCCCCGGTGCACAGGTCTGTTGTGCTCCATGATATGAAGGAGTTTACCCACCATGCTCTCATGGACCCACTTCTGGTAGGCACAGAGGGCCAGTATGGCCAGGCCATATTGGTAGTAACTGGTGTGAGGGTGGCCTTTGTAATCATGCCCAATAGCTGTCTTCTCATCCTCCAGGAACCTCTTGAGCTGGGAGACCAGCCTATCCCCCTTATGGCCCCCAACAAACTCGCAGTTGGCTTTGAGAGCAAGTAGGTAGAGGGCCAGCTGGCCCATGGAAGGTTTGGCCTGGGAGTCGTCATTATCACCACCACTGGAAGCAAACCCCAGAAGACTCTGCTGGTAGTGGAGCTTGAGGCCGTACAGGGCTTCCTTGGTCTCGGCCTGCAGACTAGAGAGGCGAAGACACACAGAGCTGCTGGGATTCAGCTGTTCCAGGGAAAGTCGATTCATCCAGGGCAAGAGGTGCTGGCCCAACATCTCCACTATCTTGCTGCCCACCTCTGGCATTTCACAGCACTGGGAAAGAGCCCAGCAGGAAGAAGAGAGCCTCAAGACACCCCATGGCCAGAGCAGATGGCCAGCAGTGGACAACAGGCAGCAGGCAAACTCCTATGCTGGCCTTTCAGAGACTCTACTCACCACAGCGGGTCACTGCTCTACAAGAGGCCGCTTCCTGCCACTGATTAATCTTCCACACCTGGCAACTGAGCATGGGGTGAATAGAAACTTCTAGCATGCTCCAGCGAGTGTGACCCAGCTGTTTCCGGGGGGGGCAGGGAGGCATCTCACGGAAGGGGTCTTTGGAAGCGTCCACCCCAGCCCAGGACAAGGAATAGAATACAGAGCTGGGAGGTCACATGAACACTGGAGTCAGCTGTTTTCTGGGCAACCCCATCCTCCCCTTTTTTTTTGGCTTCAAAGAACACAAAACTATTTTCTCATAGTTCAGGAGACCAGAAATCTGGATTCAGGGCACCGACTTTAGGGGAGGGCGTTCCTCTGGGCTCAGAAGGAAGATCTTTGTCCCTCTTCAGCCTCTATAGCCCAGGTGCTACCCACTTGATCTGGTTTCAATGACTGGATGATCAGAGCTCAACTAGAAGAAGAAAGAAGAGGATAAAAAGAGTAATCTGATATAATTTGATGAATTTGACCTGCACCTATGGATGCAGTAGTTCCAAAGAGGAACCTTATCTTTACAACGAGGATCATTCCCACCCCCTCAATACACAGAGTAGACAGGGATAGGCAACTTGGACATTGACTACCCAAAATGGCGGGGGGGGGGGCGGCTACAAAGGCAAGAAGTGACTGGCTTACAAGCTTTCAAGAGGGAGCCTAGATCCAGAGGTCATGGAGGAAAGTACAATCTCCACTGAGTAGTACCCAATCTGTCTGGGTGGGGGCTGATGAAAGGAGATGTGGATAGGTCTCCTGTGTTACAATAGTGAATAATTGTTATCAGGACTGACTGTGAGGGTTGGAAATGTAAAGGTAGACATCTTGTAGCAAAAGGAGGGGAGTGATTGACTTTGCAATCTAGGAGCGGAGGTCCCTGGGACCATCAAGGGAGAAGAGAGGAGTGCAGGACCCTACCTAAAGAAGCAGTGACACCAGTGGTGGAGGCAGAGACGATGACGTGGAGAGATGGAGCCAGCCACTAGGGACTTTAGACCCAGAGAGGGAGAGGGGCTGTGTGCTGACAACCAGGGGCAGGCTTGCAGGGTATATATACCCTTTGGTTGGTTGATGATGCATGGAGGGAATTGTAACCATGGCAATGAAACCATATAGGATAGGATGAATGTAAAGCTAATGTTCTCCCATGTAAACTATCACATAACTTACAATAAAACAGTAAATTTAAAAAAAAAAAAAAAAGTGGCTCTGTTTGTCTGGGGTGTTCCTACACTACTGGACCAGGTAGGAGGAGGAGGCATGGCCTTTGGGAGGCTTTTGCTCCTGAGTCCCACTGAGGAAGGACTGCTCCGGATTACACACACACGCGCGAGCGCGTATATATATATA
>NW_006408701.1:5420473-5427362 GCF_000296735.1 Chrysochloris asiatica
TTTTTTAAAGAACAACAAATAGTTGCTGCAGAATCCAACTCATGACAATCTCATTTGTGTCACAGTAGAACTGTGCTCCATAGAGTTTTCAATGACTGATTTTTTTTTTTTTTTTTTTGAAAATTCATTTACAGGCCTTCCTTCCAAATTTTGGGTAGCATTATGAAGAATGGGAATCAAAGAACACTTAATCAAGCTCATGCAAAACATCAACCAAGAGGCAGTCATTCAAACAGAACAAGGGGATAACGAGTGATTTAAAATCTGGAAAGGTGTGTGTCAGAATTACATCCTTTTACCATACTTACTCAACCTGTATGCCAAGCCAATAAATTAAGAAGCAAGACTGAAGAAGAATGCAGCATCAGTACTGGAGGAAGACTAACAATCTGCGGTATCAGATGATAAATCTTTGTTTGCTGAGAGCAAAGAGGACTTGGACCACTTACTGATGAAGATATATAGATATAGATATAGAGATAAATAGAGAGAGAGAGATAGGTATCCTTCAATACAGATTTATTCACTCAGCTTTATTTGTTCTGTTTCAGACTCTGGTTCTTGATTCTTCTGCTGCTGCTCCTCTGGTATCACAGTTTACACCTAAACATAAAGAAAACAAAAATCCTCACAACTAGGCCAATAAGCAACACCATGATGCTTTGAGAAAAGTTTCAAGTCGTCGAGGAATTCATTTTACTTGGATCCACATTCAATGCCTATGGAAGCAATAGTCAGGAAAGTAGACTGGACTTTGTATTGGGAAAATCTACTGCAAAAGACCTCTTTAAAGTATTAAAAAGAAAGGATGTCACTGTGATTCAAGCCATGGCATTTTAGATTAAGGGATAGTGGTGGTGATGTTCCCTGCAGTTGGTTTTGACTCATAGCAACTCTGCAAAGAATTTCCGACACTGTAAATCTTTACAGGAGCAGAAAACCTCATCGTTCTCCCACTGAATGGCTGGTAGTTTCGGACTGCTCACCTTGAGGTTAGCAGTCTGATTTATAAGCACTATGCTATCAGAGCTCCTTAATTAAGGATAGTAATGGTCCATCATTGAAAAAAATGTATGCGCTAAATTATTCTTCCCGCAGTACTCTACTCAATTGGGTTTGATAATTCATTGCAATGGCTACACAAAACTCAAATATCTTACTCAAACAGTTTATGGGGTTTATTAGGGAAGTTAACAGATTATAAACCAGGATTATAGGGCACATTTGTTCCAGTAAGGACAGCCACTCCTCAGACATGCCCAAAGGCAGGTCTCTTTATCTCTGGCCAATGTTACAATGGTCTTTTCAGGCTGCTGATAAATGCCCATGGCGCACACCAAACCACCATAAGCCACAGCCTGGAGGCACTCACTTCTAAGCTCCAAGGTTCAGTAAACTTGACTCTCCCAATTAAGTGTCTGGAGGCACTTAATTAGGGGAGTCAATTTATCCTCCTGTCCAAAGTCACTCAGTTGTACTTGCACCATGGACTTGGAAGTCCACTGCTCTGTCTCACACTCTGATTCTTGGTTCTGCTTCTGCCCCCCCTCTGGTACCATAGTTTTCTCTATCTCTGGGTCAAAACTTTCCACTTCTAGGTCCAAAGGATGTGCTCTACTCCTGGGTCTCTCTTCTTGATGGTAATGAAACCCCCTTCCTGCTTCTGAGATGGCTCATATTATACTAGAGTTATAAGTTTTTACAATTACAGTTTAGTCTGTTGACATCCACAGCTGAATCATGTCATCATATCAGTATCTTCCCCCGCATTCTTAACCAAACCCATTAGGAAAAGAGTTGTTTGGCAAGAGTTGCAAAGACTAAGGCTAGAAGAGACATAATAAGTAATTCATTACACAACCTTGGTCATTTTGGTCAGGACCTAGGCACATGGAAAGGTCTTTGGCATGGTGGCTGGAGATACTTGACATTGGTCAGCCCCAATACTTGTGCTGATTCAGTAAAGGAATCAGATAACTGGGTGAATTCCAGTGCACCTCTACTCTATGTGTCCCCCTTAATACTTTAAGGAGGTCTTTTGCATTTCCTTGGTTACCATGGATCACACACTCTCCAACTGCTTCCTCTGTGGAGATCTACTTTGTCCTATAGCACAGCTAAAGTCAGAATCAAATCCATGGCAACAGATAATGGGTATGAGCAAGGTGTCCAATCTCTATGAGTTTTTCAAGAACCCAAGAAATTTATTTACATTTTTTAAAAGATTATTGGCTCCTAAGAAAAAAAGACAAGAAGCTCTGATAGCATAGTGATTGTGAATCGGGCTGCTATTATCACTGTCAGCAGTTCGAAACTACCAGCTGTTCCATGGCAGTAAGACGAGGCTTTCTGCTCCTGGAAAGATTTACAGCCTCGGAAACCCGGTACAGAGTCGCTATGAGTCAACCGACTACACGGCACACAACAACAACAACAACAAGAACAGACAGTGAATAAGGAAGACCATAATAAAAGAACTGATGTGTTTAAATCATTGTGCTGGAGGAGAATATTTAAAACACCATGGGCTGCCAAAAGAACGAAGAGATCTGTGTTGGAAGAAACACAGCCAGAGTGCTCCTTGGAAGTCAAGATGGCCAGACTACAGCTATCATACTTCAGACATATTGTCAGGAGGGACCAGTCCCTTCTGTTTGCTAAAATGGAAAGAAAAAAAGAGGGAGTCCCCAATGACATGGATTGGCACAGTGGCAGCAGCAATGGACTCAAATGTAGCAATGATTGTGAGGTTGGTGCAGGACCAGGCAGTGTTTCATTCTGTTGTGCATAGGGTCACTATGAGTTGCGACAGACTCCATGGCACCTAACAACAACAACAACAAAGGAGAAAAGACAAGGATCCCTGGTAACATAATGGATTAGGAACTGGGTTGTTAACTCCAAAGTCAGCAGTTAGAATCGAATAGTTCCTCCAGGGGAGAAAAATGAGGCTTTCTGCTCCCATAAAATATAAGGTCACTATGAATGTGGTGCTGTGGTTTAATGCACTTGACTGCAAAGTCATTTGAACTGTAAGGATGGTGGTTCAAGCTCACCAGCCACTACTCGGAGACCCTATACAGGGTCGCAACAGGTCGGAACCAACTCGACAGCATTTAACAACAACAACAACAATGAGTTGGAACCGACTCAGTGACACACAGCCACTATTACACCACCAAGAACAAACAGCAAAACAAGACTACTACTAAATGTTTAATTATATGTCCTCAAAGTATATCATTAAGTCAACATCATTAACAATTGCATTCAATATTCATAAAAATTTAATTAAATTTGAGAAAAACCTTTATGATTCAGATCTTTTCATTTAAGAAGAATTTACAAGTATGCACAATAACTGCAGAAAAATCATAGCCAATCTTAACTAAATGAATTATTTTTAGAGAAAAAAATTTCAAAATCAAAATGATAAAAATTTCTTTAAAATTTAGACTGTTTTCAGCCTAAAAGCATAAACTAAATCTGTTGCTGTTCCAACTCACAATAAACCTGCAGTCAAGAGTAGAATTTTCTGTGGACTTTGGACCCAGAGAGGGAGAGGGGCTGTGTGCTGACTGACGACCGGGGGGGGGGGGGCTTTTAGTTATACCCTTTGGTTGGTTGATGATGCATGGAGAGGATTGTAACCATGGCAATGAAACAATATACAATAGGATGAATGTAAAACTAATGTTCTCCCATGTAAACTATCACATAATTCACAATAAAACATTAAAAAAAAAAGAATAGAACTTCCCCCTGTTGTTACTGGTAAGAGCCTTCAAGTCAGTTCCAACTCATAGCAACCCTTTATAGGGTTTCCAAGAAGCAGCTGGTAGGTTTGAGCCACCAACCTTGTGTTTAGCAGTCCAGTGCTTATACTACACTGGTTGTTGTTAGGTGCCATCGAGCTGCTACCGACTCATAGTGACTCTATGCACAACAGAATGAATCACTGCCTGATCCTGGGCCAACCTCACTATCGTTGCCGTGCTTGAGCCCATTGATGCTGCCACTTTGCCAATCCATCTCGCTGGGGGTCTTCCTCTTTTTCTATCCGTCTCCAATGACTGGTCACTCCTGACAATATGTCCAAAGTATGAGAGATGAAGTTTGGCCATCCTGGCCTCCAAGGAGCACTCTGGGTGTACTTCTTCCAACACAGATCTGTTGGTTCTTTTGGCAGCCCATGGTACTGCCAATATTCTCTTCCAACATCATAACCCAAAAGTATTGATTTTTCTACGGTCTTCCTTATTCACTGTCCAGCTTTCACATGCATATGAGGTTATTGAAAATACCATGGCTTGGGTCAGGCACACCTTAGTCCTCAAGCTGACATCTTTGCTCTTCAACACTTTAAAAAGATCTTGTGCAGCAGATTTGCCTAATGCAATACTGCATAATGCATTAGGCTACCCCTTTAGGGTTTCAAAAAATGTAATCTACAAAAGCAGACTGCCACATCTTTGTCCTGTAGAGCAGTTGATGAGTTCAAACTACCAACCATTTGGTTAGCAAAAAGTGCTTAACCACTGTGCCACCAGGGTTCATCTATTTCAGGCCTACAAAGATTTAAAAAATAATCCCTCAGTAATGATGCACTGCTGTTAAGTGTCTTCTAGTCGGTACTGACACACAGCAACCCTGTATAACGTTTCCAAGAGCAGCTGATGGATTTGAACTGCCTACCTTGTAGTTCGCAGTCCAGTGCTGATCCTACAGCACCACACCAGGAGTCCACAGTCATGTGCTAGTCACTGTTATAGGTACCTTTGTTCTTCTTCTTTGTTGTTGTTGTTGTTGTCAGGTGCCATCGAGTCGGAACCGACCCATAGCGACCCCATGCACAGCAGAACGAAACAATGTTCGATCCTGGGCCAACCTCACTACCGCTGCCACACTTGAGTCCATCAATGATGCCACCTGGCAGATCCATCTCGTTGGGGGTCTTCCTCTTTTTCTCTGACCCTCCACCCTCCCCAGCATGACATCCTTCTCCAGCGATTGTTTCCTCCGGACAATATGTCCAAAGTAGGAGAGACGAAGCTTAGCCATCCTGGCCTCCAAGGAGCACTCTGGCTGCACTTCTTCCAAAACAGATTTATTGGTTCTTTTGGCAGTCCATGGCACTTTCAGTATTCTCCTCCAACACCACAACTAGTCGATTTCAACCCATAGCGACCCTGTATAGGATTTCCAAGAAGGAGCTGGTGACCTTGAACTGCCACCTTGCAGTCCAAATGGCTTTGCAGACTGATGCATTAACCCATAGCACCACAACAGGACTCCAGCATGTGTATCTGACACCTACTAGAATCACTGAAAAAACTCTTAAAGGTGTATTATTATATGAAAAAAGACCTTTATAATTTCATTTCAATTCAATTAAACTCAACAATTCACTCAGTTGTTCATTCAGTAAAGCATGCTGACAAAGTGGCCAAAACCAAAATGAAGTCCTGGTAACCCGTTGAAATGCTTTTGCATCAAAAACTACCTTTAATCCAGAACTAAGCCTGTTTAAAGAAAAGACGTCAACATTTGCATTAGGCAAGCAGGTTTCCATGTCAAGAAACTAACATCTCTAACCATATACCAAAATTTATGCCTTCTCAAAATGTCAGCTATTGTGTAAACATGACCTTTGAGAGAAGCAACTAAACTATGGATTTCAAAAATCATTCACTGAAACTGTGATATAGCTACATCATCAGAATGAAAGTGAATGACCCGTGCAGAGACACTAGTACAAACCATTAGCCATAGTGTGCCTTCAGGAGAATTATATGACCTTCTAAGGCAATCAAAGTATGTAAGTGTTCAGGGACCACCAATTAAAGGGTAACTGACAAAGCATCTTGTCATAAGGCAACAGGAACCTACATACATAGTAAAAATACTTTGGTGTTGTCATCTGATAAAACCCAAGTAGCCTGCACTACATTTTCAGATTTGAAAACAGCAATTTGAAAGAAAAGATTAATACATGACTGTTAAAACAAAATTCTCTATGAGTCTACTGCATTTCTACATGTCATGCAGACTAAGACACTGACTGCCGTTGTTATAGAATATCCTTCCAAAGATGTTTGAATAGTGGTCAGACATGGAAGATAGATGCAGTTTCGCAGAGTAGACTTGTTTGCTTTCCAGTGTAACTAAGATAATGGCTTCCTCATAAACAAAGCTTGCTCCAAAACAAAGATGGGGAAGGTTTGCTTGCAATCTATTATAAACAAATGGGATGTCCTAAGCCTGGGGGATCCTAAGCAATGACAAAAACCCACTACATGGGCTTTTCTGTGTTACCCACATGATACAAGGAATACTGACATGACCATGATGTTCATGACTCTTGCTGTGCTATGAGCAGTAAAGCCCTTTGCCTTTGACCCAGCAATCTTATGTCTTTTGTCAACTTGCATGAAATTGTAGCAGACTAACTTGTTAGGAGTCCTGGTGTAGTGCTGCAGAACACTGGACTACAGGGTCAGTTTTAATGGCAAGTTCTGTGGTTCAAACTAACCAGCTGCCCCTCATAAACCCTCTAAAAGGTCACTATGAGTTGGAACCAACTTGAAGGCACTTAATAACAACATGTTAACTTGCAAGTGGTATAAATTGAATAGATTAAATCTTTCCATTAGCTAAGCTGCATGACATTGCAATTTGAAAATGATTTTTTTTCCATTTTTAAAAAGTTATTGAGTGAAGGTTTACAGATAAGAGCATCAGTTTTACATTTAACAAACCATACACTTTGTTTCTTCTCAATGATTGCAATTGTCTCCATGGAACAACCATTGTCCCATAACTTCCCCGTGGTTACCCATGTATCCTCTTTCAAAATCTTATATATTTGTGGAATATATATATATATATA
>NW_006408701.1:5427462-5430303 GCF_000296735.1 Chrysochloris asiatica
CTTATATATTTGTGGAATATATATATATATATATATATATAGAGAGAGAGAGAGAGAGACAGAGACAGAGACAGAGAGAGAGAGAGACAGAGACAGAGACAGAGACAGAGACAGAGAGAGACAGTCCTGATGTGGGTTAATCTGTTGGACTACAAGGTTGACAGTTCAAGCTTAACAGCCACTCCTCAGAAACTTTATCTGTGTAGGGACGCTATGAGTCTGAACCTAATACCTTCTTTAGACAGAATAAGAGATGATTATACACATGGACCTCACCAGATGGAACACACAGGAATCAAATTCACTACATCTGCAGAAAGAGACAATGGAAAAGTTCTGTATCACGAGTCAAAACAAGGCCAGGGCAGATTGTGGAACACACCATCAATTGCTCATACGCAAATTCAAACTGAAGCTGAAGAAGATGGAAAGAACTCCACAAAAAAACAAAATATAACCGTGAATATATCCCACAAGAATTTAGAGATCATCTGAAGAACAGATTTGATGTACTAAACACCAAAGACTGAAGACCAGAAGAGTTGTGGGAAGGAAAAACTCAAAATGGATATCAGAAGAAACTCTGAAAAGTGCTCTCCAGCATAGAGATGTTAAAGCAAATGAAAGAAATGAGGAGGTACAAGAGCTGAACAAAAGAAATGAGGAGGTACAAGAGCTGAACCGAAAATTTCAAAGTCAAAATAGAGAAGACAAAGTCAAATATTACAATGAAATGTGCAAAGATCAGGAGTCAGAAAACCAAAAAGGAAGAACACGCTCAGCATTTCTCTAGATGGAGGAACTGAAGAAAAAAATTCAAGCATCAACTTTTGTTATTAAAGGATTCTCCAGGCAAATTATTAAATGATGCAGAAAGCATCAAAAGAAGATGGAAGAAATACACAGAGTCACTGTACCAAGATGAAATGGTTGATGTTCAACCCTTTCAAGAGGTAGCATATGATCAAGAGCCAATGATACTGAAGGAATAAGTCCAACGTGCATTACAGGACAAGGCACCAGGAATTCATGGAATAAAAATTGAAATATTTCAAGAACGTGAGATGGCACAGGAGACACTCACTCATCTCTGCCAAGAAATTTGGAAGACAACTCTCTGGCCAACTGAATAGAAGAGATCCCTATTTGTGCCCATTCCAAAGAGAGGTAAATCATTGGAATGCGGAAATCATAGGACAATATCTTCAACATTCCATTCGAATAAACTTTTACTGAAGGTAATACAGAAAAGGCTACAAGCATACATTGACAAAGAACTTTCCATAGGATCAAGCTGGATTCAGAAGAGGACGTGGACTGAGGGATATCATTGTTGATATCTGATGAATCTTGGTTGAAAGCAGAGAATACCAGAAAGATGTTTACCTGTGCTTTATTGACTTATGCAAGGGCTTTCGATTATGTGGATCATGACAAGCTATGAATAACATTGTGAATTATGAGCATTCCTGAACACTCAATTGTGCTCATGAGGAATATGGACATGGACCAAGAGGCAGTTGTTTGAGTAGAACATGGGAACACTGAATGGTTTAAAATTAAGAAAGCTGTGTGACAGGGTGGTATTCTTGTACCATACTTATTCAACCTGTATGGTGAGTTGTCAAGGACAAATACCTTCTTTAGACAGCATAAGGGATGACTATAAACATGGACCTCAAGAGATGGAATACAGAAGTGCAGTGACAAGCTCTGCCAGGACCAACACAGAATACAGGACCAAGAAGGCTCAGGGGATGGTCCCAGTACTCTGAACCACACATAAAGGAATATTTAGTAGGTTGGAAGACTTACAACTGGAGAGTTTGTGGCAGAAGCAAGAAATCCATTGCTTTCTGGTTCGGGATGCTCAACTGATCCAGAAGCTGCCATTTTGTATGGGGCCAAGGTGGGAAAGGATTGGAGCAGCCACGGACACCTGACAGAGCCATAGAGACAGAGGTGTGGACATTCTTTTTATTTTTATTTTTTTAGTATCTTTTCATTGGTCCCTTGCTCTCTGTGTACCTCCATTCTAGTAACTATAGGAGTGCCTGAGCAAGTGGATACTCCAACCCCACACTTGGAGGGTTCTAATACGCATGTGCATAGATCTCTTCGAAATTTAAAGAGACAGTTTCCACTTAAAACCAAATGGCTGAGAGATACTCAGCCTAAGAGCAGGCCTTGAACTTTTCTTGTTTGCTTTTTGTTCTGCTTTTTAACACGGGAAAGAGAAGGAGAGGGCTGTAGGGAGGGAAAGAGACCTCATATTAGGCTACAGATTTTTTTTTAATTTTTAAATTTTTAAAAATAATTTTTTTATGTTGATTTTTTTTCTTTTTTTTTCGTTCCTTCTTTTTCTTCTCTCCCTCCTCTCTCCTTTCTGTGCATAGAGACTGCAGTATCAGTCTTGTTTTGGTTGTTGCTGTTTTTTAGTCTTTTTTTTTTTTCTGGTATTGTTTTACTGTTATATTCTCCCTCTTCTGCCTTTGGAGGACTCTTTGTCTCCCTATATTACACAAGAAGAGTCAGCAACTGCTACCATACAGCCAACATACAATCACACCCTATAAAACACCAAAACCCAGGCAAGAACCAATACCAGCTGCCATATACCAGGGAAACTGACAACACCTGTGAAAGTTACTCTGAGTTAAGCAATAAGAAGTGTGAAAAGGAAAGCCCACATCCTGATCACATCTTCCTGGAAGCAATAAGAAAGCATAAAAAATACCAAAACACATACTCAATTAAGTATTAAGGCCACAGATAAACATTCAACATGTCCAAGAAGCAAAAGCAGATGACCATATCAGCACATGTCCAGAAACAAGATAA
>NW_006408701.1:5444285-5445584 GCF_000296735.1 Chrysochloris asiatica
CAGAAAATCAAAAATGAAGAACACGCTCAGCATTTCTCAAGCTGGGGGAACTGAAGAAAAAATTCAAGCCTCGACTTTCATTATTGAAAGATTCTCTGGATAAATTATTGAATGATGCCAAAAGCATCAAGAGAAGATGAAACGAGTATACAGAGTTACTGTACCAAAAGGAAATAGTTAATGCTCAACCATTTCAAGAGGTAGCATATGATCAAGAGTCAATGATACTTAAGGAGGAAGTCCAAGTTGTATTGAAGGAACTGGCAAAGAACAAGGCACCAGGAATTGATGGAATAAAAATTGAAATCTTTCAAGAAAGTGAAGTAGCACAGGAGGCACTCACTCATCTCTGCCAAGATTTTGGAAGACAACTATCTGGCAGACTGATTGGAAGAGATCCGTATTTGTGCCCATTCCCAAGAGAGGTGACCCAACAGAATGTGGAAATCATTGGACAATCTCTTTGACATCTCATGAGAGTAAACTTTTGCTAAAGGCAATACAGAAATGGCTACAAGCATACATTGACAGAGAACTTCCAGAGGTTCAAGCTGGATTCAGAAGAGGCTATGAAATGAGGGATATCATAGCTGATGTCTGATGGATCTTGGCTGAAAGCAGAGAATATCAGAAAGATGTTTATCTGTGCTTCATTGACTACGCAAAGGCTTTTGATTGTGTGGATCATGACAAGCAACGGACAACATTGCGAAGTATGAGTATCTGGGAACACTTAATTGTGCTCATGAGGAATCTATACCTGGACCAAGAAGCAGTTGTTCGAACAGAACATGGGAACACAGAATGGTTTAAAATTAAGAAAGGTGTGCGACAAGGTTGTGTTCTTTCACCATACTTATTCACCCTGTATGCTGAGCAAATAATCTGAGAAGCTGGATTATGTGAATAAAAACGTGGCATCAGGATTGGAGGAAGACCCATTAACAACCTATGATATGCAGATGATACAGCCTTGCTTGCTGAAAGTGAAAAGGACTTAAAATATTTACTGATGAAGATCAAAGAGCACAGCCTTCTGTATGGATTACATCTCTATGTAAAGAAAACAAAAATCCTCACCACTGGACCAATAAACAAAATTCTCATCAACGGAGAAAAGATTGAAGTTGTCAAGGACTTCATTCTTCTTGGATCAACCATCAACACTCATG
This sequence comes from Chrysochloris asiatica, assembly GCF_000296735.1. Lineage (NCBI taxonomy): Eukaryota > Metazoa > Chordata > Mammalia > Afrosoricida > Chrysochloridae > Chrysochloris > Chrysochloris asiatica. The sequence continues at coordinate 5,445,458 of NW_006408701.1, forward strand.
AAAGCAGGAGTGAAGAGATCAAACAATGTATTCCATTAGGCAAATCTGCTGCCCAAGACCTTTTTAAAACGTTGAAGAGCAAAGGTGTCAGCTTGAAGACAAAGGTGCGCCTGACCCAAGCCATGGT
>NW_006408701.1:5445865-5455756 GCF_000296735.1 Chrysochloris asiatica
GGAGGGTCAGAGAAAAAGAGGAAGACCCCCAGGGAGATGAATTGTCCAAGTGGCAGCATCAGTGTGCTCGAGCGTGGCAACAATGGTGAGGTTGGCCCAGGATTGGGCAATGTTTCGCTCTGCTGTGCATAAGGTCACTATGAGTCGGTACCGACTCGATGGCACCTAACAACAACTACAACATTACTCTGAAGCTTTCCAGCAGTTTTATTCAATTTCCATATATTTGATTTCTATTTTTAATGATTGTGATCTGAAAAGATGCTCTGTTGTATTTCCATGTTTTCAAATTTACTGATGTTTGCTTTGTGATCTAATATATGGTCTGTTCTGGAGAATGTTCCATGTGCATTGGGGAAAAAAATGTGTATTATGCTGTTGTTGTTTTGAGTGCCCTATACAAATCTATGAGATCAAGTTGGCTGATGTGTTGTTTAGTTCTTCTCTGCCTCTGTTGAGTTTCTTCCTAGTTGCTCTGTCCTTTATCATAAGTGGTGTATTAAAATCAGCTACTACTATTGCAGAGTTATCTATTTATTTCTTAAATTATATTAGAGTTTGATTTATGTATTTTGAGGCTTTTTCATTGGAAGCACAGATATTGATTATGGATATGTCCTCTTGTTCAATTTAATCAGGAGATAATATCCTTCTTGGTCTCTTAAGCTGGTTTTTGCCTTTAATGTCTATTTGATCAGAAATTAACATTGCCTCTCCTGCTTGTTTTTATTGCCATTAGCTTGATATCTTTTTTTTTTTTTATCCTTTGATTTTTAACCTATTTTTGTCTTTGTATCTATGGTGTACCTCTTTTAGACAGCATATTGAAGAGTCCTGCTTTCTTATTCATTCTGCTAATCTCTGCCACTTGACTGGTTCATTTATTCCACTGACATTTACTGTGATTATCAATAGGTATAAATTGATTGCAGTCATTTTTATTTATTTATTTTTTTTATGATGCTGCTTTTTTCTTTGTCCCACGTATTTCTCTGTGCTGAGTTCATTTTGTGTGTTTTCTTGTCAATTTCTTCACTGGTGTTGTTTTAATATTTACAAAAACTTCATAATTTTTACTTTTCTTGATTTGATGTGAATGTGTATTAATTTTCTTTGAGGTTACCCTGCAATTTATTTATTTCTTCCCCAGTTTAAACCAATCTGTTTTATCTTGAATGCTACTTGACCTCATCACCTACAATAATTCTTATCTATTAAGATTAGAAATTTATTGTGCATTTCCTCCTGTGAGCCAATTCATAATTAATAGCAATATTGTGAATTAATGGCTTACCACATACAAGTTGGTTTACCATGGCCTGCTTTACAAGGATTCATGAGATCAATATCAGAATAACACATAACACATTACTTAAAACTTATCTTCTATTCTGAATGGAGATTATACAATAATTGCAATCAAGTTCGAGTATTTTATGGGACTTTTTTTCTACGGTAACTCATGGACTTTGCAAAAGAATATTTTAACCCGAGATTCTAGAGTATTTTTTTCCAGATTTCCAGTGTCTTGAGTCAAATAAATTATTAAAGATAATGCTACAAATCCAGTTTAGTAATTTAAATCTATACTTTGTGATCTGAAATAGTTTGTGATATTTTGCAGCATATAATTCCATATATAATACAGTGGGTCCCCCTGATGGAATAAGACTCTAATTTGTGTCACTGAATGACTGCACACTGAGATCCCTGTACCATGATCATCACCATTTTAATGTTGATGAACAATTATAAAAGGATAGCCTATATCTTAGGGCAGATGAAATGGATTCAAATACACGTCTTTATAGCTACTGTCCATCTAACATAATGAATACCCCCGACTCATGGTTGATGTCCGTGAAGTAATGCACTTTATTTATAATACAAAATAAAATTTGTATCCACTCAAAAATTATTTATTGAACATTTCCTATATGCTCATGGTGACCCCATGTGGTATTGAGCAGAACTGAGCTCCATAGGATTTTCTTGACTTTATGGACGCAAATCATCAGCTCTTTCTTCCATGGAACTGCTGAGTGAGTTTGAACTGTCAAATTTTGGGTTAGTGGTCAGTTTGATCCACAAGGTCCGTAGTTCGAACTCACCCACGGCTCCTTGGAAACTCTATACAGGGTTGCTATGAATCAGAATCAACTTGACTGGACAGCAAATCACGAGGCCGGAAATTCAAACCCACCGGCCGCTCCTCAGAAACCCTATATACAGGGTCACTAGGGGAGTCTTAGTGCTGCGCTGTGAGTTAATGTGCCAGACTGCAAAGCCTTTTGAACTGCAAGGTTGGCGGTTCAAGCACACCAGCTGCTCCTAGGAAACCCTATGCATCGTCGCTATGGGTTGGAATCGACTCGACGACACTTAACAACAACAACAACATGGGTCAGAACCGACTTGACAGCAGCAGCCCCATAAGTCTAGGTATGGTAGGAGAAAATACAGAATAATCTATGAATCCGAATCCTGAAGAGTTGGGCTACCAGACGATTTCACAGTGAAGGGGCTATCTTTGTATAAGTGTAATTACACCTTCTCCTTTGTTACAGGATGCAAAATGAGGAGGCATAAAAGTGTATTGTTAAGTGCCATCGAGTCGATTCTGACTCATAATGACTGTGTAAGGCTTCCGAAGAGCAGCTGATGAGTTTGAATGTTGCAATTCAAACTGACTTTGAGGTCGAGTGCTTATCCTATGACACCACACATATTTTTTGTTGTTGTTGTGAAGTGCCATCGAGTCGGTTCCGACCCATAGCGACCCTGTACAGGGTTTCCGAGGAGCACCTGGTAAACTTGAACCACCGACCTTGTAGTTCGAATGGCTTTTCAGTCTGATGCATTAACCCACAGCCCCACACCAGGACTCCATGTCGCCACACATAGGAAAGTAAATTTAATCTGCTTCCACTTTACACCCTAAATTATTTAGCTAAAGTACAGCATGAGATTATGTGCTGATTGTTGTTGTTGCTGGTGTTAAGTGGTATAGGGTCGTTTTTAACTTATAGAGTCCCTGTATAGGGTTTCCAAGGAGTGACTGGTGAATTTCAACCACCGACCTTTCAGTCCAGTGCATTGTTCCACAAAGTCGCATCGGAACAGTAGTTGTTGTTGTTAAGTGCCGTCGAGTCGATTCCGACCCATAGCGACTCCGTATAGGGTTTCCGAGGAGCAGTTGGTGAGCTTGAACCACCGACCTTGCAGTTCAAACGACTTCGCAGTCTAACGCATTAACCCACAGCGTTACACCCGGACAGTAGAAGAGAGCATATCACCTAGCTGACCTTTACAAGAAAGGTCCTGGTTAGACACTTTACTTATCAAAAGAGACTGTATCTCAGCCTGCAGAATGTCATTATATTTATATTTAGCAATACATGTTAGACTTCTCTTATTTGGTTTTGTTTTAATATAAAGTCTTTCAGTCCAATTAAAATAAAGATGACTAAGCTTAATGAGTTGTAATAAATAACTGCAAAGAGAAGGGCTATTACAATATCAAATATTAACAATACCCTTAATGTTTCTAGGATTGCTAACAACTGAAGTGATATGTGACCTTGTACAGATCATTTAACCTACAGATGCTGTAGGTAATTTGGAGGTAATATCACAAATGTTACAAAAATGTAAGGCTTCATAAAGTTCTCTGAGAGATGCCAATGAAGGGATTCAATATGCACATGGTGCATTATAATTATGACAACTAATAATAAATTGTTTCTTGCTGCTTTGCACGCGAGTTAGAGGTGCAGTCTATTCTAGAATATTAGAGGAATTATAACTTAGTAGAGAGGCTTCTATTTCTCATCCCACTGTGGCTTATACATATGGTGACCATATAATTCTTTGTCCATGTTTGAGAGTGGACATTCTTGAGAGTGACCAGGGTTACTAGCCACATGGACTACTTAGAGTACAGGCATAAATTGGGATTGTCCTGGACAAATCTACTTATAGGTAACCTGACTTGTGCATTTACTTGTTGCATTGTTTGGGTCAACGCAGTATCTTCTATAAAGCTCCAGGACCATCCTGGGAAATTCTCAAAGCAATGGTCTCCATTGGTAGCAGAGCTCATGACAGTATCAAAGTAAGTGTAAGTCAACTTATGGTGTAACAAGGATATAAACACTGAAGGAATATTACTGCATTCCCCTCCCACAACCCAAACTTCGAAATAGAGAACTCATAACTCTTTACACCTTGTATACATGTACTCACTTCACACTCCCCCTCAGGAAAATCTCTTGACTTAGAAACATATGGTTACCACATTAACTTACCACATTTGGCCTCTGTATAAAAAACAGTGGCATCTTTGAACTTTGGCTTACGTGCATCACTTCACATCTCTGAGCTTCAATTACCTCACGTAGAATCGAAATGTTCTCCAATCTTCCTAACAACTCTCATAATGATTTTCTGTCCACTTAGTGTGCAAGTTGCAGGACACAGATATGACAGTCTGTTTCTACAAAGATATGTTGTTGTTGTTGTTGTTGTTAAGTACCGTGGAATCGGTTCCTACTCATAGTGACCCTGCACAGGGTTTCCAAGGCTGTAAATCTTTACGGGAGCACAACACCACATCTTTCTCCTCCGCTGGAAGTTTCGAACTGCCAACCTTGAGGTTAGCAGCCCGATTCGTAACCACTACGCTATCAGCGCTCCTTACAAAGATATATATAGCTTTGGAAATATCTTGAAGTAGTTCTATGCTGTACTTGCAGTCACTATGAGTTTGAATGGCCTCATCAGTGGTGGGTTTTGGTTTGTATGCAGGAATAGGGAAAAATATATATTCTGTCTTCGTTTGAAAATTCCTATAGCTCAAAGGCATAATTTCTTCATGTACCAGCCATCATACTGGGAAACAGTGAAGGCAAGGAGTCAAGGCAAGGAAGCAAGAAGTGATGTTGGAGAAGTGAATGTACTATATACAAATGGAAGGAGGAAGGAAAAGAAGCAAGGGAGGGGAGTGAAGCCGAGCCCAGCCTAGTGCGGTAGACAAACTACATTGTCACACATATTGTGGTTGCTAGTCATGAACTGTGAAGACAAGAAAAATGAAATGCCCTTTAAAAGTAATTTCTGTTTTGCATTTTCAACCTGCAAAAAAAAAGTGTAATAATGTGCAGTCAGTCAATAATTTGCAAGATCATTAAATTCCTACAATAGGAGGAAAGAAATCATTAAGTCTCACAAAATTTCTGACTGGGAAGTAAAAAGAAAATGTAATACATAGAAACTGGTTACTAGGTGCAGAAATTCCTGAACTCAAGTTCAGAATACAGTCCTCATCAAGATTCCCCTAAAATCGCAAATGGACCGGGACAATTTTAGTCACAGATTTGCTAAACTCAGAATGATCTTATTTCTGTACCAAATACAGAACTTTCAGGTGATGCTAAATGACAAGATGTCGAAAATAATATAGACAAATACAATTTGATCAAATCGATGAAATAGTTTCATATCTAGACCTGTCGTCATTCTTTACGATTGTTTTGAGCAGAGGTTATAAATACATTCTGGTAGTAACAGTGGTGGTATGCTTTTTACTCAGTTCCAATTCATAAATCAGTAAATATTTACAGGAGCAGAAAGCCTCATCCTTCTCCCTTGGAACATCTGATAGACTCAAACTGTTGACCTTGTGGTTAGCAGCCCAACACACAACCACCAGGACTACTTAAATACATATTAATGAGTCTTAAATGGAAGCTCAAAAGTAGATAATTGTTTCTGCATTAAGTATGCTAATTAGGAAGCAGCAAAGTGTACATGGGACAGAGTAGGAAGAATAAAAACAAAATCATAAGCCTTCCCTGCTTAACTAGTAGGATTTGTACTATGGAAAATATGTGTGTTGTTAGAATTACAGCCAGAATACTACTTAATAGTCAGGATGGTGAGACTTTGTCTCTCATACTTTGGACATATTATAAAGAGGGACCAATCTCTGAAGAAGGACTTGGTAAAGTCCTTGCTTGGTAAAATAATGCTTGGTAAAGTGGAGAGTCAGCGAAAAAGAGGAAGATCCCCAATGAGATGGATTGGCACAGTGGCAGTAGCAATGAGCTGAAGTATAACAACGATTATGAAGTTGGCGCAGAACTGGGCAGTGCGTAGGGTAACTCTGAGTAGGTACTGACTCAAAGGCACCTAACAACAGCAACAAGTATCAGTCAAAAAGTATTGCTATAAAATCAGAACCCTGTATTAAAAGAAATATCAAAATGTGAAGCTCTTGTTTCTCAGCACATCCTCCATCTAGGTCTAGCTACATCTGAAGGTGAGTTTTCCATCATTCTAACACTTCCCCAAAGAAGTCTGATCTCTTCAATTTATAGCACGTCAAAGTGGCAGTTTTAGCATCCTTGTTGTTGTCGTTGCTAAGTGCTGTTGAGTTGGTTCCAACTCATAACGACCATGTATAGGTTTCCTGAAGAGCATCTGGTGGGTTTCAACTGCTGACCTTGTGGTTCGCAGACCAGCACTGGCCCTACAGAGCCACACTAAGAGTAGGACTCAAATTGTGTTCCTTTTCAATATTCTTTTAATTTGGGTACAAAAAAGAAATCTGAAGGGGGAAAATCAGGGTTGTAGGATGGATGAGGTAAAGTTTCCTAAAGAAATTCTAGCAGGAATTCTTGCTACACTCAGTTGTTGCGATAGAAAAAAAAAAAAACCTCTTCAGCTCTACTTTTATGGACTTTATTTCACCAATGTAGGTTTCAGTTTTCTTAAAACTTCTTCCTAATAAGTTCTTGTGATTGCCCTGTGTCCTTTGAATAAATCTATTGAGGTTACTCACTTAGAATCCCTAAAACTAGTCTCTATAATCTCTGAGCTGACCTCTCTGGCCTGAATTTAACTGACCCAGGAGATCCCCTTGGAAATCACTGTCTTGGTTGAATCTTTTTTTTTTTTTTTTAAACACCCTAAACAGACTAAGAGGAGTGATGATCACAGAGATGAGACATGTTTAAACATATTTAGTTTGGAATATACCCATGCATGTATGAACTGGAACTGTAGGAGCGATATATATATATATTTTTTTACTATCTCTAGTGGTATACTGGACTCCTAGCATACTGGACTATGAACCACAGGGTCGCTATGAATCAAAACCGACTCGATTGCACTTAACAATAAGTCATATACTTGGAGTCCTGGTGTGACACTGCCAGATAAGGACTGGACTTGTGCTGCTGTGGTCTAATGAGTCAGACTGCAAAGTCATTTGAACTGCAAGGTCGGTGGTTCAAGCTCCCCAGCTGCTCCTTGGGAATGCTACACAGGGTCACTATGATTCAGAATCGACTCAATGGCACTTAACAACAGCTACCTGCAAGATTGGCAGTTCAAATACTCCAGCCTCTCCTAGGAAACCCTATACAGGGTCATCATGGATTGGAACTGAGTCGACTGCACAAAGTCATATATTTTAACTCAATGCTCATAACAAATCTGCAATATAAGTATTATGATCCATATCTTGCAGATTATAAAACCAAACCACAGACAAAACTTAGCCAAAATATCATAATGTTAGTCGGTGATAGAGGCAGTATTTGAAGCCAGGTCTCTCTGATTCCAATTCTTTCTACATTGGTGCGCTGTCCTGTGGGAAATGCCCCTTAATTCCTTCCTTGTCTACCTCTTTGATGAATGCTATAAATTGTTTTTCCTTTGAATCTAGTGTTTTTTCAAAGGTAGTCAAAATCTCTAAAGAAAAATCTAAGTCTGTCAAAATGTAATGTTGCCTGTAGAAGGCTCTGTCCATTGGCAGGCCAAATTGTCCTTTTATAAGAGCCACAACAGTTAGTATTATGACATAATCGATGATAAGATATCATCTTTGAAAGCTCTTAATGTTCAGATATTACCTTCCTGGAGGCATATAATGTCTTCCTTCAAGACTCTTACCTCTTCTTTCTTTAATCCCTCCATAGTATGAATCTCTTCCTGAATGCCTATATAGTTGGGCTCTGCTGGTCCATGCAGTAAAGTGTAGATAAAGAAGGAAAGAAATAAAATCAGTAAATATGCCCTATAGAGGATACCCTCCTCACCTAGAAAACAAAACAGCCATGAAGATTATGCATAAAAGTACTACTCAGTATTCTGTGTATATATATATATATACTCGGGTATGTGCATGGGCAGGATAAAAATGATATTTATTACTGCATACATTTCAAAATATAATGGATTTTTATGCAATGCTATATTTTCTTTGATTTTTTTATTTTTAAATTAATAATAATTTTTGAAAGACAACATTAAAACTAGTTTATTATGTAAAATATTGCACTGAATCTGCTAAGAAAAAATTCAAAACAATACAAAACAGCCAAAAATGACACATTTACCACTTGAACATTTTCATTGACCTATTGACAAGCCAAAACAGCACCCTCCTTTCAATTGTCAATTGTGTGTGTGTGTGTGTGTGTGTGTGTATACATACATAGGTATGTCTGGGACTATCACCCCACTACTCTGATAACTAAGAAACTCTGGCAGGGTAGGGTTATGAATCAGGCTTCTAACCTTAAGGCCAACAGTTGGAAACTATCAGCTGTTCTGTGGGAGAAAGATGAGGCTTTCTGCTCCCATAAAGATTTACAGCCTCAGAAACCCTGTACAGGATGGCTATGAGTCGGAACCGACTCCACGGCACACCACTACCACCATCACTCTGATAATTGGAGTCCTGTATGGTGCTGTAGGATAAGTTTTGAACTGCAAGGCTTGTACTTACAAAGAGATCAACTCTTATAACTGTGCTACAATTTGCACTGTTTCTTCTCTCCAACCCTGACCATAGCAATTGTTGAAGGAAGTCCTGGTATGGTGCTGTGGGATAAAGCATTGGACCATAAGGTCAATTTGAGCCAAAAGGTCGGTGATTCCAATGCACCAGCTGCTCCTTGGAAACCCTATACAGGGTCTCTATGAGTCAAAATCACCTCGGTAGCACTTAACAACAGCAACAACAGACATATGACCCACACTAAAACAATCAGGTCCTCTCTCCAAGGTACTTGAAATTGGTATATGGCACCTTGGTGTGGCTCTGTAGGATAAGCATTAGGTTGCTAAGTGCAAGGTTGGTAGTTCAAACTTACCAGCAGCTCCTTGGAAACCCTATAGAGGGTTGCTCTGGGTCAGAACTGACTTGACGACACTTAACAACAGCAACAACATTAATTCAGGGATACTAGTGCCTACTTGAGCTAAGAAATGTAAGCTTGGGTGCAGTAGGTTAACTGTCTGTTGTACAAAGATGAATTCAAGTCAAGTGTGCAAAGAGATAATGAAGCAGGCACTCAGGATGAAAAATAACAAAGGTGAAATATGCATACCTTAGAATAATTAACCATTTGCTATCAAAAGGGCAGCATTTACCCAAAGACAAAGTTCAGAAGGTTTAGAAAGGAATGGAAACAGGAAACACAGGGAGGAAGCAGGATAAGTGATGTTATGTTGTGGGGATTACATTCAATGAAAAGGAACAATATGCATATGAATTATTGAGTGAAAAACTGATCTACTCTGTAAGTCTTCACCTTATTCACAATAAAAAGTTAAAAGACACAAATGTAAAAAAATTAAATTAACAATAAATGTAAAAAAAAAAAAATCCCACAAAATACACTTAAATTTTTTTTACAAAAGTTCATGAAATCTGAGAATATGGCTCAAGAGAAAATGGCCAGGGAGAAAACCAGGATGCTACCTTGATTTCCATGTTTCATTAAGAGCTCTGGTAGCGTAGTGGTTACGAATTGGGCTGCGAACCTTAAGGTCAGCGGTTCGAAACTACCAGCCGCTCCGCGGGAGAAAGATGAGGCT
>NW_006408701.1:5455856-5464790 GCF_000296735.1 Chrysochloris asiatica
CTGCGAACCTTAAGGTCAGTGGTTCGAAACTATCAGCCGCTCCGCGGGAGAAAGATGAGGCTTTCTACTCCAGTAAAGATTTACACCCTCGGAAACCCTGTACAGGGTCGCTATGGGTCGGAACTGACTCTATGACACTTAACAACAACAACAACCTTGATTTCCATGTTTCATTAGGCCAGGATGCATCCCTTGATCATGATTCCTTGTAATGATATTTCTCATTTTTGCTTATACTAGTAGGAGTTCATTTCTGTCACTTTTCATCTGAATCCCTTTCCTAAGATAACAATGAATTGAATCTTTCCTACCTGGTCTACATTGACACAACAACAATGTGAATTAAAATGAAAAGTAACCTACAAAGGATGTGCCAGCATTAGAACTGATAGAGCCAATCTCAAATTTATCATCCTCTAAAATCTGTATTCATTTCATAATATGTCCATTCATAATGCTGTATATGCTGAACTGTAGTCTTTGATTCTTTCCCCTTTGGGCTTGTTGATGGGAAAGAAAATGTTTTTGACATATAAAACCTCAACTTTCTATGTGTTTAGTGAGACCCTAAACATACCCACTTGACTTTTTGCTCCTACAAAGCTGAGAACTCCTTTACTCTCTCTCTCTCTTTTAACTTTTTATTGTGATTTGGATGAAAATTTACAGAGTAAATTGGTTTTCCATTCAACAATCCATGCACATTTTGTTTCATCTCACTGATTGCAATCCCCAAAGCATTGAATTACTACAGTCCACGCAGACAGGAAGTGTGCTTACAATTTCCATTTATCCTTCTTTCCTTCCTATCATATCCTGCCTTTTGACCTTTATCCCTGGGCAAATGATGCCCTTTTTGATCTTGTATGGTTAATAGTTTTAAGAAATGTATGTTATTGCTCACTGACTTCATAGGCCTATTTGACTGAAAACTAAGCCACAGGGGTGAGTTCAGTTCCAGGCTTAAAGTGTCTTAGGGGTTCCACCAGTCTTTCTCAGTCCAGTATATTGGTCTTTTATATGATCTTGGCTTTTGTGTCACATTTTTCCCGTTCTATTCAGAACCGTCTATTATGATCCCTTCCCTTTCAGAGTGGTCAGCACTGGTAGGTGGGCACTACCTAGTTCTTCTGGCCTTGGAGAATGCTTTGATTTTCTTCACTCTTCTTTGTTCCAGACATGGAAACCTTAGATGACCATTCACAAGATGTTAGGACCTCAGTCGCTACTCATCAAAGTAGAATGTAGAACTCCATCTTTGTGAATTATGTTGTGCCAATTGACTATAGTTTGGGAACTCTATTTTGCCATATGAAAGCATCTTAGAAGAAACAGGAGCAGAAAATCCTCCCAACATATCAAAAGGAAGTCATGAAATCACAATAGTAAGAAAAAGGAGGAGGAGAAGAGAAAGAAAGGAGAAGGTAGAGAAGGAGAAGTTGTTGTTGTTGTTGAGTGCCATTGAGTCAAATCCAACTCATAGTGACCCTGTATAGGGTTTTCAAGGAGCAGCTGGTGAGCTTGAACCACTGACCTTGCAGTTCAAATGACTTTGCAGTCTGATGCCACACCAGAGAAGAAGAAGTATCTAGAGGAGGAGATGTATCTTTACTCAAATCAGTTAGTTGCCTGGATCAGAGTTTGAGTTTATTCAAAGACCTGTGACTTCTGACCCAGTGGCAATGGTGGCAATATGATAAGTTGTGCCCAAAATGAGGTGTGTATTTATGTGTGAGACATAATCCTTTAAGTCCTAGAAATAGAAAGATATTTTTGTCTAAGATAAATGCTAATGAAATTACTTCTCCAAACTTCTTGCCATTCAGTTTGGTGCCACTTTGCAGTCACTGAGCTCTCTATGAGAATATTTTAATACTTTGTCACAATGTTGAACGTTCTAGCTCCATATGTGTCTCTATAAAAAACAACAACAAGAAGACAAAAGAAAAAAAAGAGAGAAAAATTACCCCCAACAAAAAATGAAATGACAAAGTAATAAAATATGCCATATCCCAAAGCCAAAATTCACTCAGAACTTCCTGCCCTTCAAGTCTTCTTCATCCCCATGGATCAGCACTGAATATAGAAGTCATTAATCAGACCCTAGCTTCTGGGTAGCACGGACAATGTTATTTTGCCCCCAAGCCAGACATATAATACAATCTGACCTATATTGGCTGGTTGGTTTATTTGCCACTCCACATGCTAGAAATAATGGGGTCAAGCTGACTGGTGACACATGAGGGAAAAAAGAAGGAACAACTTCTGCCTGTTTTGCCTAGGCCAGAAGTCTTCAAGTGGGTCATAAAGGATAAAACTGAGAGAATTCTGGGTGATAAGAAAGAGAAGAGACCAGGCCATGTCTGTAAGAGGCAGGTTCATTCACGTTCAAATCTGTGTCGTGTGTTTGAAGCAAGTATCTGAAATAATAATTCACTTCATCTTTCAATCTTTCCCTTAGTGGGAGATTATCCTATTTGTTCCGTAATGTTCATGTCCACATCCACTTCTTTCAGTCAAACGGTCATCATCTCCAGCCTATAAAAGTCTTCTACTGGGGAGGAGTCCTGGTGTGGCACTGTAGGATAAAGACGGGACTGTTCATCACAAGGTCAGCAGTTCAAACCCACCAGCCAATCCTCAGAAACCCTATACAGGATCAGTATGAGACAGCACTTAACAACACTGGATACACCAGTGTACTGTTTGTCCCTTTGTCCCAAACAGTCTTGTTTTCTACTGCTACATGTAATGCCATTTTCCTTACATTTCTCCTCTTCTAAATAACCTAGAGTGGATTCCTTTCCTCCATTTAATCAAATAGCAATTTCTCCCTCTTCCTTTTTGTGTAGTTGATGCCCATCCTAACACCACTTCTCTCAATTGGTCTTTTATGAAATAAAACACACAAAAGACATTTCCTTTAAAAAAAAAAAAAAATCCATTGTTTATGATAGAGGCTTAGTGGAAGGTAAGGGATAAGAAGAAGGAACATGGAAGGCAGACAAATCACCAAAGATAAACCTGACTCACCCTAGTCCATGTTCCAGTCTCTTCTATTGCTACCAGGTGGTTGTCTCCCAAGGTTCACAGAGTCACTGTGGTCATTTAGCAAAGAAGCTAATATATATTAAATGCCAACTCTATGCCAAACTCTTTCAGTGAAGCTGTCTCATGGCCCTTGTCTTACAAATGAGGAAACTAAGCTTCAGATAATCAATACCACTGCCATAAAGCCAATTCTGACTCGTTGTTGTTAGGTGTTGTGGAGTCGGTTCCCATTCATAGCGACCTTATGTACAGCAGATTGAAACATTGCCCGGTCCTGAGCCATCCTCACAATCATTGTTACACTTTATTCCACAGCTGATGCCACTGTGCCAATCCATCTCATTGGGGGTCAACCTCTTTTACACTGACCCTCTATTTTACCAAGCATGCTGTCCTTCTCCAGGGACTGGTCCCTCCTGATAGAGTGTCCAAAGTCTGAGAGATGAAGTCTCCCCATCCTGGTTTCTAAGGAGCATTCTGGCTGTGCTTCTTCCAACACAGATAGTTTGTTCCGGCAGTCCATGGTACTTGTAATGCTCTTCTCCAACACCACAACTCAAATACATCGATTCTTCTATAGTCTTTTCTATTCACTGTCCAATTTTCACATGCATATGAGGCTACTGAAAATACCATGGCTTGGGTCAGGCACACCTTAGTCGTCAAACTGACATCTATGCTCTTCAACACTTTAAAAAGGTCTTGTGCTGCTTCCATTAGTGTTGACAGTGGATCCAAGAAAATGAAGTGTATGACAACGTCAATCTTTACTCCATCTATCATGATGTTATTTATTGGTCCTGCGGTGAGGATTTTTGTTTACTTTATATTGAGGTACAACCCATACTGAAGGCTATTGTCTTTTAGATCCACTTCGATTTCGGCAAACAATGTTGTTAGGGAATCTTTCAGCAAGCAAGGTTGTTAGTGAATCTTCCTCCAATCCTGTTACCATATTCTTATTCATATAATCCACCTTCTCTGATTATTTGCTAAGCATGCTGATTGAATTAATTTGGTGAAAAATACAACCCGGGAGCTGATTTTAAACCATCAGCGTTTGGCTGATAGTGGTCCTATGTAGGCTTTCTGAGACATTACAGGAGCAGACAGGCTCAATTTCCCCCATGGAGTGGACTGATGGGTTTTAACTGCCAACCTTGGTATTAGCAACACAATATCTAACTCACAGCACCACCAGGACTCCTGAAAATTACAGGACTAGAAAGGACTAAAATGAATGACTAGAAAGCTACTAGTGAGACTGTCTCCAAGCCCCTTGTAATTGTGCTATGCTGTCTCTCTTTAAATAAGTAACATAGAAATAATAAGTGTTGATTACCTCCACTCCCCATCCCATCTTCCTATCGAAGCAAACTGGATTAAGAAGAAAAACTTGTGAATATAATCATTTCCCTTTCAACAGTGCAAATAGAGGTCCTTCCACAGATCAAAATCAGGAAAAAAAATTAAGGTAAAAACACTTGTCAGTAGCACCCCGGCCCCCACAAATATATGCCTATGAGTAAAATAAAAATATAATGATCACATCTTACATTTCAAATGTAAATGCATTTTACATTCAATGTAATTACCTTAAATCTAAACTGAGAGCTTTCATAGAAAATGAGGTTTGAAAGGGCTATTGAAAGTCATTTGGTCAAATCTTCCTGCCATTTCTGCATCCTGAGTGTGCATTACCACCCTCTTCCATAGCAACTCCTACTTCCCTGAAGCTCTATTTACATGTGGCATCAAAAACACATCAAATCTATGACTTCGTTTACTTCACATTTTCTTTGGTTCATGCAGCTTAAGAAAGAATCACTCTTCCCTGCAGTCACATCAGACTACTGATGTATATTACATTTAAAAATCAGGTAAAAGCACTAAAACGATTTTTGTGTACTGCTGCTAATCAACAGTCCTTGCTTTGCGTATTTATAGCCATGACACTTTCTTGGGAGGCGGGAGAGGGGAGCTTGGAAATCCTAGTGCAATGCCTTTCAATTATACTGACTAAAAATGTGTCTTCCTAGATTCAGGCTGTGAAGGATAACTCCCAGGTTTCTCACTTCAGAATTTGGGCAGTACAGTTCACAGAGAAGTAGAGCAGATGAGGGGTGAAAAAAAAATGAGTTTATTTTTGCATGTGCCGAGCTTAAACTCCCCATGGGAATCCAAGTGAAGAGGTCTGGGTCTTATATAGTTTTGAGAATAATTAGGTAATTGATAGGAACATAGGCAAAGGACACAGTTAATTATCTAGAGGATCAAAGACTTAGACATAGTAGTATTTAAAGATATAATACATGAGGGTGAGTAAAAAATTATCTGCACCCTGGCTATAGAATTCATTTTAGTCAATTTTTAGAAAAGACAAATACATCATTTTCAACATAATCCTCTGGCTTTTCAGTATACTTTTTCCATCTGTCAACAAGCTTTTGTGTTCTCTTATTAAAAAATGTTTGCAGCTAAGCTGTGAGCCACAAATGTACTGCTGTATTCACTTTTTCATCGGAGGTGAATCTTCATCCTCTAAGGGCTGCTTTCAAGAAACCAAACAGGTGAAAGTCCAATGGAGCAAGATCAGGACTATAAGGAGGATGTTTTAACACCTCAACCAACACAAAATATTTGCTGAATGTCAACAGTGTGGACAAAGGTGTGGGGACGTGCATTGTCATGCACAATCATAATGCCGTTAGATAGCAGTCTTCTGTGTTTAACCCCAAATTTAGACTTCAACTCTTCAGTGAGCATCCAACTGTAATGAGCACTGTTGATTGTTGAATGTTTTTTTTTTTTCTGATAGTGTTCTAACACAGACCCTTGAGGAGCCCAGAAAACTATTAGCATTCATTTTCCAGCTGATGATCGACTTTAGAACTTTTTCTCAGTGATTGAGGATGTTTCCATTTCATACTCTGCCGTTTACTCAGTGGCTTGTAGTGATGAATCCGTGTATCCTCACCAATAACGATTTTATTAAAGAAACTTTTACCTGCCTTCGAGTATAGGTCCAAATTTTGTTTGCAGATGTCCAAACGCTTCTGTTTAGTCTCTTCCGTGAGTTGTTTTGGTACCCATCTTGCATAAACCTTTTGAAACCCAAGTCTGTCATGGATTATTTCATAGGCAGAGCCATGACTGATTTGCAAATGATTTGCCACCTATTCCACTGACATCAGCCGTAGACATAGACAGGCATTTTTTGGCTCATCCTCATGTATTGTTTTTATTAGTTGCCATCAAGTTGATGGACTCCTGGTGTGGCACTGTAGGATTTGGAGCATGTGACTACAGGTCACAAGGTCAGCAGTTCAGATCCACCAGCTGCTCCTTGGAACCCTATATAGGATTGCTGTGAGTTAGAACCCACACGAAGACATATAACAGCAGCATCAAGTAGATTCCTACTCATGATTTTGTGTGTCAGACTAGAACTGCTCCATGAGTTATTCAAAGCTGTGATCTTCCAGAATCAGATCTCCAGGCCTCTTGTCTCACACAACACTGGGTAGGTTCAAACTGCCAACTTTTCAGCTAGTAGTGGTGCACTTAAACATGTATGCCACCCATTTGGTTATAGGAAAATGAAACTGTACATAAGGCTACAAGGAACAGTGATAGGTAGGAACAATTTTTACCAGTAGAGACCATTTCAAGAATTAGTCAAGGAGTACCACAAGAGGGCAGTACCAATTGTCTGTGCCTATCACATTTCCCTGGTCTCCATCATCAAAGAAATGAATGTGTTACTTTCCTTGGTGACCATATGGTGGATCCAATGGATCATTGCTTTCTTTAATAAAAACTGATAACCTTTCCCTTCCATAACCCCTTCTCAATTCATACATAACTTTGAAAACATATTCATGGATCTGTAAATCAAAGGTGGTGGTGGCATGCCGTGGAGCCAGTTCCAACTCATAGCAACCCTGTATAGGGTTTCCGAGGCTGGAAATCTTTACGGGAGCAGAAAGTCTCGTCTTTCTCCCACAGAGGAATTAGTAGATTCGAACTGCTGACCTTTCTGGTCAACAGCCCAGCCCATAATCCACCATGCTACCAGGGCTCCTATAAAACAAAGGAGTGATTTTATTTTCCGTTTTTACCTTTGAAAAAAGCATCTCCTTATTCTAATAATTTGATATGTTCCCCCAAGCTCAATTATCTACAAACTGGTTGAGCAATCATATCTACAAAGGATCTCAGAACTCAGTGTGTGATTCCTTTGGGCCAGGACCTATATATTTAATTGAAAAGTGGAAGTCCTCCCTTATAGTTTTCCCCCACTTATACTAGACTTTTACTTCCTCTTCTCAAAATTCATTCTATCATTTAATGAAAAGATTTTTTCCTTCCACTAAAGGATGAAAGCAAGATAGTTTGACTTTTAAAACAATTAAAACCTTTCATGGCACTGCGGGTAAATCTTGCCAGTAGAATAATGCCACTGAATTGCAAAATTGTTAAGGTAAGTATACATTCAAATTCATTTCTAATAGATTGCAAAGAATTCAGTACCCATGTTCTATTAACTATAACAGGATGCACACCTAATTCCTTTCAAATTACACTGAAACTTTACTACATCATATCTTCAGACAGCAGGTTTTTATGATCTTGCTTAATGGAATTAAATCTTTCAGCATTCCCCTAAATTATAGAGTGTGTGACATTGCCTGTGCTAGTTTAGCCAGAACTAGAAATATGGAACATTATTAATTATAAATATGAGTAGCACTGAAGTTAGATATGTCTTAATCTTAGAAGAAGAGAAACTAGAAGAGCCGATGACACTCTGCCTATAAGCCTAAAGAAACAACAATCCTATTGTAATGCAAATTTGTAATATAGATTTCACAGATGTGAATAAGAAGAAAGATCAGTACCTTTCTTATCGTTTCCTTCCGGTTTTTAGCAGGAGATTCTAGATGTCACTTCTGAAACCTCACATATTAGTTCAGGTACCAGAAAAACTCAGCTTCTCCTCATGCCATTTTAGTGGTCTAAAGTCACATTTCTAGTTTTCCCTTCTGATTTTTTTTGGTTTCATAACATATCCAAGAATCCTTCCCATCTACATAAAGAATATCACCTCATCATTTCCATCCTTCCTTACATTATGTTCTCTGGCAAACACCCCAAAGAAATCCAGCTAGACCATGTGTCCTCCCATCATACACTCCTTTTCAGAGGTGGAAATTATTTGAAAGTTGATGGAAATTTATTTCTTAACAGCAATTCAGGAGCTAATCTTCAACCAGACAGCTCTGTTATGCAATTCGGATATACAACTTTTTTTAAATGTGGAACACAATGTCTGTATGACACCATTTTGAAAGCTCCAGAGATTCTTCCGTTCTCTGAGCAGATGAAGATCCCACTCCATCAAGGGTTTTGGCTTGTTAGCTGTCTTAATGAGTAAATACTTCTTACTCTTAGAGCAAAAGGGTGAAAGGTAAGGATTTGGCTGATTCACAGGTTTCTGGCATATTGCTGTTCCGGTTCTTTCCTAAGGGCTCATTCTGTTTAGTTTTATTTAGTTAATCCCAAATGTAATCAAATGTTTACTCTCGGAAGTATAATGTACCATTTTCAGGTGACTAATACTTTGATAATTTTTAGGATCTTATTGGATAAAATGCCTAACACTCATAATGACACCCAAATCCCAGAAAATTCTAAGTGAATTGAAAACGAGTTATGAGCAATTAAAGATTCTATGAAAGACAAATAAAATTATCTAAGAATGTTAAGGAGCTCTGGTAGCGTAGTGGTTACGAATCGGACTGCGAACCTTAAGGTCAGCGGTTCGAAACTACCAGCCGCTCCGCGGGAGAAAGATGAGGCTTTCTACTCCCGTAAGGATTT
>NW_006408701.1:5467795-5481368 GCF_000296735.1 Chrysochloris asiatica
ATATATATACATGTGTTTGTGCATATGCTTATAGATTCCTAGAAGCAAATGAAACCGGAGGGCTAATGTAGCCTTTCTTAAGTTCACACAGCATAAATTACACAGCAAATTCATAACATGGCCAGTTATGAAGTGTTAGAGTATTCACAGATTTTTCTCTACTACCAGTCCTTAACCAAGACCATAGAAGAATTGATGCCTTTGAATTATGGTGTTGGAGGAGAATACTAAAAGTCCCATGGGTTGCCATGGAAGAAGTGCAGCCGGAATGCTCCTTAGAGGCCAAGATGGCCAAACTTCGTCTCTCATACTTTGAACATATTGTCAGAAGGGAACAGTCGCTGGAGAAGGATATCATGTTTGGTAAGATGGAGGGGCAGAGAAAAAGAGGAAGACCCCTAATGAGATGGATTGGCCAGGTGGCAGCATCGATGGACTCAAGTGTGGCAACAGTAGTGAGATTGGCGCAGGATAGGACTTGGTTTCGTTTTGCTGTACATAAGGTCGCTATGAGTCGGTGCCAACTCGATGGCACCTAACAACAACCACTCTTTAAAGAGGAATACACTGCTGCACTTAGGAGACGGTCTCTCCTTGCCCAAAGTGGTGTTTCGCCTTTAAAAATGGAGAATTAAATAGGAGGCCAAACCGAAACCAAACTCACTGCCAGTGAGTCAACTCTGACTCATAGTGACCCTATAGGGTAAAGTTGAACTGTTTCATAGGGTTTCAAGTCTATAAAGCTTGACAGGTGCAGACAGCCTCATCTTTCTTCTGAGGAGTGGATGGTGGCTTTGAACCATCAATCTTGCAGTTACCAGCCCAAGTGCTTAACTCAATGCACCGCCAGGATTCCTAGAATCAGGAATGAAGGATATTAGAAGAAGTATTATGCCTGGTACTTAGAATTAAAAGTAAGAGAAGATTGTCATACAGTGGTAGAGTTGAGAGGAAATTAAGTGTAAGAGTAGCTGAGATATTAAAACTATGAATAAGGGAGGAGGTAAGAAAACCAATTTTAGATTCATTTTGGGGATTTATGTATCTCCTTCATGAAATCCAAGAGATACAAGAAAAGAAATTGAATTAATTTACAGCTACCCTTTGTTGAGTAAATTTTACCCTGCATGCCTTAACATAAGGAGCTCTGGTAGCATAGTGGTTACAAATCAGGCTGTGAACCACAAGGTCAGCAGTTTGAAACTACCAGCTGTTCCACAGGAGAAAGATGAGCTTTTTTGCTCCTGTAAAGATTTACAGCCTCGGAAACCCTGTACAGGGTCGCTATAAGTTGGAACCAACTCCACAGCACACCACTACCACCATGCCTTAACATAGCCCCCCCAAAATTGCCATACTGATCTGTGTTTTCAAAAAATTTCTAGTAACATAGTTTCTGACGACACCAATAATTCTTTCTATTTTACCATAATAACTATATTGTTGTTGCTGTTAAGTACCATTGAGTCCTTTCTAACTCATAGAGATCCTGTATAGGGTTTCCGAAGAGCAACTGGTGGGTTTGAACAATCGACCTTGTGGTTAGCAGTCCAGTGCTTGTCCTACAACACCACACCAGGACTCCAAAATAACTTTTTGTTGTTGTTGTTGTTGTTGTTGTGTGCCGTGGAGTCAGTTCCGACTCACAGTGACCCTGTACAGGGTTTCCGAGGCTGTAAATCTTTACAGGAGCAGAAAGCCTCATCTTTCTCCCTCGGAACAGCTGGTAGTTTCGAACTGCTGAACTTAAGGTTCGCAGCCCAACTCGTAACCACTACGCTACAAGCATGCAAAAACACCTCCACCCTGCAATTTCACTATAAATACAGAAAAATCCTTACTGCTTTCTGCTGCCACAGTATAATAAAAAAATTTACATTTGATTCACTCCTTAATCAGAAACTCAGTGGGAAAGCATGGGAGCCAGGTTGGGAAGAGGAAAATATTAAACTCATACTGATTGACTCAGCTCATATGTATACTCCAACACATTGATTTATGATGTCTCTCCCGTAAAGATTTACAGCCTCGGAAACCCTGTACAGGATCGCTGTGTGTCGGAACCGACTCCACAGCACGTAACAACAACAATGTAACACTATAGGATAAACATTTGACTGATAATCACAAGGTCAACAGTTCACACCTACCAGTCCCTTGGAAGCCCTATACAGGTTTGCTATGAGTTGGAACCAACTCAACGGCACTTAACAACAACAATCATTGATTAGGAGTCCTGATCTGGCGCTATAGGATAATCACTGAGCTGCTAACCAAAAGGTTGGTGATTCAGTCCCACCAACTGCTCCTTAGAAACTCTATACAGAGTCACTATGAGCTATAACTGACTCGATGGCACATAATAACAACAATATCATGATTAATGCAATTTATCAATTTATTTAATATTATATTCATTCTACCAACTTTCTAACTTTTTTAACAACTGTTAAGATAAACAAGACATGTTGTTGTTGTTGTTAAGTGCTGTCGAGTCGATTCGAACCCATAGTGACCCTGTATAGGGTTTCCAAGCAAAAGCTGGTGAGCTTGAACCACCGATCTTGCAGTTCAAAAGACTTTGCAGTCTGACGCATTAGCCCACAGCGCCACACCAGGGCTTGTCTTTAAACAAGTTCCAATTTGAAAGCACAGAAGGTGCGGAGAGATAAAAATCCTAATGCAATATCCTTGTCTTACACTGGTTTCACTAGAGAAGCAAAATTAGTGGTCTTTTATATGTATTGTTGTTGAAGTGCTGTCGAGTCCTTTCCAACTCATAGTGTCATGTATAGGGCTTCCAAGGAGCAGCCGATGAGTTTGAATCACAGACCTTGCAGTTCAAACTGACCTTGCAGTTCAAACTGACCTTGTAGTCCAATGCTTATCCTACAGCACCACACCAGGAGTCCTATATATGTTTTGTTGTTGTTAAATGCTGCCGAGTTGGTTCCAACTCATAACGACCCTATAGAGGGTTTCCAAGGAGCGGCCAAGCAAGTTTGAACCGCTGACCTTGTGGTTCAAACCAACCTAGTGGTCCAGTGCTTTAACCCACAGTGCCATACTAGGACTTCTATATATGTATTGTTGTTAAGTGTCGTCGAGTCAGTTCCAACCAACAGCGACTCTCTATAGGGTTTCTGAGGAACAACTGGTGAGCTTGAACCACTGACCCTGCAGTTCAAACCAACTTTACAGTCCAGTGTATTAACTCATAGAGCCACACCAGGACTCCTATATATGTATATATGAGAGTAAGTCAAAAAGTATTGCTACTAGGATTCCAGTTCCTACATGAACTGTTTTATTCCAAACAAAACATGTTTGAATATATCTCTGTGATCATTGGATGGTTGCAGACAAGTTTTCTTGATAATACTAGTGTCTGTCTCCCTAGGTTGCCTTCAAAAAAAAAAAATCCTATCAAACAGTGGCTTCTGAGGTGATCTGTTGAGTCAGCTAAATTCAAGGCAAAGCAGTCAGCTTGGTTATGGAGACTGTTTTTTGTGAGGTGATCCCAAAGTAGTAAACTCCATAGATTTTCTTAAAGGACACAGGATGATCACGTGGGTTTATGAGGAAGACATATTAAGAAAACTGCATTGGTGAGAAAAAGACCAGGAAAGTTGTTACAAGGGATTTTTTTTTTTCCATCATAACAATGTACTTGCTCATTCTTTGAGGGTATCACTACACTGCTCTTGCCCTTTCAGACTTCTTTTTGTACCTCAAACTCAAAGAACATTTGAAGGAACATGATTTGAATTCCCCAAGGATGCTAAAACTGTCATTTTTATGTGATGTAAATAGAAGCACTCAGAAGTCTTTGGGGAAGGGTTAAAGATACGGAAACCTCCCATTCAGAAGTGTATAGACTTAGATGGAGGATAAATCAGGAAACAGTAACTTCATACAGGCAATATGGCAGGCAGCTACCTCAAGTCCAAAGAATCTGAGGTCAGCTGATGACGAGTCAGATGCAAGATCCAGATAAGACAAAAAGCCATAAAGTTTTGTCAGACTATCCATATATATCGGACACAGGCCACATTCATGAGGAAACTCCCTTTTAATTGATTGGCTGCTCTTAGCAGATTTTATCATATAGGTGATTGCATCATTGCATAACTTCCAAACTATGTCATAACAGTCAAACTACTGAGAATCATGGCACAGCCGAGTTGACACATAACCATAAGCATCACAATGATTTATATTATAGGAATGAACATGGACATACAAAGGAGTTGAGAACAGAGAGAACTGATGGAGTAAATCCAAGAAGGCATTCCCAATGAGCTATAAGAAGTCTTCAATACTAAATATGTAAGAAATGATGGTAGGATAAAGTAGAAGGGGAATTCAAAAAGTTTGTAGAAAAACAATATTGAAAGATCATGGAATTTTTTCCAAAAATTTTTGAAGCCACTTAGGAGTCCTGATTTGGCACTGTAGGATAAGCACTGGACTTCTAACCACAAGGTCGATGGTTCAAACCCACCAGCCACTCCTTGGAAACCCTACACAGAGCCACTATGAGTCAGAAAAGACCTGACGGCACTTAACAACAACAATGGTATGTTGGAATGGTGTGTACATGTGACTGAAGAGCTTCTTTGGGTTTGGAGAAGGGTAGTAAGAGCAAAGAATAATGATACTAAGGTACAAGTTATGAGTATAAGTTTGAAAATGTAGACTCAGGACAGATTGAAAAGCATTGTAACATTTTTGAGTTAGTGCATATGCACAATTTCTTCAGAAAGAATCTATAGCTTTCTTAAGTTATCAAAAAAGCTTTAGCATTATAGCTGAAAAAAAAAGGAGAGACTATACATCCTTTTTTTAAATGTTGAAAATGTCTTGAATAAATGAATACCACATCATAAACATCTTTTCAGAGCCATAGTCTTCCACAATATAATTTTAATCCTGCTTAGAATATATATGTATATATGTATATGTGTGCATGTGTGTTTATTCAGCTCTCTAGTGCTGAACATTAATATCACCATTTTGCTGTGGATATAAACATTATCTATGATAAACATCTTTATAGCTAAAATATTTTAAAATATTCATTATCACTTATTTAGGTTAACCCCTAGAAATGTAAATGTTTGGTCAAATATTATACATGTTGTCCCCAATGTATGACATGGTTTCTTCTGTTCCAAGAACTTCATTGTAAATCAATTCTGATGCAAGTTGAATCTCTCTCGCTCTTTCTCTTTTTTAATGTTTTCATTATTGTTGACTTTTATTATAAGCATCTTTATAAACTTCATCTTTATTTTTCTTTGGGGGATTGAAAACATTACATAAAACATCTATGAGTAAACTATCACATAATTCACAATAAAACATTTAGAAGAAAAAAAGTAATTTAAAAAAAAACATAAAACATCTATGAGTAAATATCTGAGAATGATAACAGCAAAATACACACTGCAACCTTGTATGTAATACATGTTACTAATGATATTGTTGGTGTTAGGTGCCTTGGAGTCAGTTCCAACTCATAATGACCCTATGCACAACAGAACTAAACACTGCTCAGTCCTGTGCCATCCTCACAATTGTTTTTATGCTTGAGTCCATAGTTGCTTCCACTGTGTTAATCTATCTTTTGGAGGATCCTCTTCTTTTTCGAAGACTGTCAACATGTCTAAGCACGATGTCCTTCTCCAAGGACTGCTCCTTCCTGACAACATGTCCTATGTACAAGAGATGGAGTTTCACCAATCTCTGCTTTTAGGAACATTCTGGCTGTACTTCTAAGATAGATTTGTTTGTTCTTCTGGCAGTTCATAGTACTTTCAATATTATTCTCCAATGCCATAATTCAAATGCATCAATTCTTCTACAGTCTTCCTTATTCATTGTCCATCTTTCACATACATAGGAAGCAATTGAAAATACCATGGCTTGGGTCAGGCAAAACTTAGTCTCCAAAGAGACTTATTTGCTCTTGAACACTTTTAAGAGGTCTTTTGCAGTAGATCTGCCTAATACAGTACATCATTGGATATCTTGATGGCTGCTTCTATGAGCATTGATTGTGGATCCAGACAAAATGAGGATTTGACAACTTTAATCTTTCTTTGGTTACCATGATGCTTATTTACCATGATGTTATTTGCTGGTCCAGTATTTAGGATTTTCATTTTCTTTACATTAAGGCACAATCCATACTGAAAAGTCTGTAATCTTTGATCTTCATCAGTAAGTCTTCTTCACTTTTAGCAAGGGAGTTGTGTCATCTGCATATCAGAGATTGTTAATGACTCTTCTTCCAATCCTGATACTATGTTCTTCATATAATCTAGCTTCTCAGATTTTTTGCTCAGCATGGTGGTAGTGGAGTTGTTTCCAACTCATAGCGATACTGTATAGTGTTTGCAAGGATGTAAATCTTTACAGGAGCAGAAACCTTCATCTTTCTCCTATGGAGCAGCTGATACATTCGAACTGCTGACCTGGTGGTTGGCAGCCCAGTTTGTAATTCACTGCGGTACCACAGCGCAGCATACAGATTTAATGAATCTGGTGAAAAAACACAGCCGTGGCACACACATTTCCTGATTTTAAACCATTCACTATGCTTTCGTTCCATTCTAACCACTGCTACTTGGTCTATGTACAGGTTCCTCATGAGCACAATTAAGTGTTCTGGATTACACAATCTTAGCAGTGTTACTCATAGTTTTCTATGAGCCACACATAGTCAATAAAACACAAGTAAATAAATATCTTTCTGGTATTTTCTACTTTCAGTCAATATCCATCTGATATTCCTTGTTGCACATCTTCTTATGAATTAAACTTGAGCTTCTGTCAGCTCCCTGTCAATTTGCTGTTGCTCTTAATGTGCTCTTAATTATCTTCACAAAATACTTACTTGCATGTGATATTGATGATATTGTTCAATGATTTATGCATTCTGCTGAGTCACCTTTCTTTGGAATGGAAATGAATATGGATTCTTTCCAATCTGTTGGCCAGATAGCTGTTTTGCTAATTTCTTGGCATGGACGAGTGCATGACTCCAGTGCTACTTCAGTTTGTTGAAACCTTTCTATTTATAGGCCAACCATTCCTGGAGCTTTGGTTTTTGCCAAGGCCTTCAGTACAGCTTGGACTTGATCCTTCAGTACCATTGGTTCTTGATCATATGCTACTTCTGGAAACGACTGAACACTGCCCAATTCTTTTTGGTATGTTGACTTTGTGTATTCTCTCCATCTTCTTTTGATGCATAATTCAATATTTAGCCCATGGTAGTTGGTAGTGATGTGCCGTGGAGTTGGTTCCAATTCATAGCGACATTGTACAGGATTTCCGAGGCTGTAAATCTTCATGGGAGCAGAAACCGTCATTTTTCTCCCACGGAACAGCTGGTAGTTTTGAACTGCTGACCTTGAGACTTGCAACCCGATCCGTAACCATGACGCTACCAGCACATCCTTTAATGGTGCAAGCAGAGGCTTAAATGTTTTCTTCAGTTTTTCACCTTGAGAAATGCTGAGAATGTTTTTCCGTTTCTGTTTTATAATTTAGGGTCTTTGCACATTTCATTACATTTTACTTTGTCTTTTCCATCTGCCATTTGATATATATATAAAATAGACAACAGTGCCCTCATCAATTTGTCACTCCTTGCATAATAAACTATATGATTGTTTGATTCAAATGGCAATACCAATCCATGTCAGCTCACTAATGCCTAAGATCTATCTTTATGTATACCATTTCATTTCTGATGACTTACAATTTTCCTACATTCCTACTTCATACATTCTGTTCCTATTTTCAATGGGTGTTTTCAGCTATTCTCATTTGGAATCATTCCTCATCAGCAAATGAAGTTCCTGAAGGTTTTGCTCCATTCACATAATTAAGGTCAACTCTGTTTTGAAGGGGCAGCTCTTCCTCAGTTGTATTTTCATTGCCTTCCAATCTTGTGTGCATGTGTTGTTGTTGTTGTTAAGTGCCGTGGAGTCGGTTCCGACTCATAGCGACACTACACAGGGTTTCCGAGGCTGTAAATCTTTACGGGTGCAGAATGCCTCATCTTTCTCCTGTGGAACCACTGGTAGTTTCGAACTGCTGACCTTGCGGTTCACAGCCCAGTTCGTAACCACTACGCTACCAGAGTTTATTTATCATTTCTTCCACTGATGGGCATTTAACCTGTATCCATTTTTGAAACAGTACTTTTTGACTTGCCTTCTTATTTGGAAAATTGTAAATGACTCAGCAATCTCATATCCAATAATTCACCTTAAGGATACCTAGATATATATGTGTGTTTTTGTATGTATCAAAAATCACTGAGAAAAACCAAAACCCACTCCCATGGAGTTGATTTTGACTCATAGTGACCCTGCAGGGCAGACTAGAACTGCTTGTTAGGGTTTCTGAGGCTGTAAATCCTTTTCCCGTGGAGCAGCTGGTAAGTTGGAATAACCATCCTTGCTGTTGGTAGCCCAATGTCTAATCCACTGCACCACTTAGACTCCTTAAAATCACTGATACACACACACAAATGCATGATAGGGCTTTAAATTTTTCATGGAGAAATTCCATTTTCTTTTCATTCCATTTTTCCTCTAACTTTTTGAAGTCCTATATGTATATATATAATTTATTAACAAGAATACTCAACTTGACATGATTTATAACAGCAAAAGATTGAAAACAGCCCATATATCCATCAATAGGAGATAAGTTAAATAGCTACTAAACACAACAGAGTGCTATGCACCTATATAAAATAATGATTAAAATCTCTAGTAACTGATGTTAAATTAATTACCCTCAGGATAAAATGTAAAATAGAAAATTAACGTGCATAGCAATTTACTTATTATAGAGGGACTGGAGTGAAATATGTTGTTATACAATTTCAACTTTGGAGAAATATTAATTAATGTAGTTGCAATTTACAATGCACTAAATGTTTTACGGAGTCCTGGTGTGGTGCTGTAGGATGCTGGACTAATAAAACTACAAGATTGGTGTTTCAAACCTACCAACTGCTCCTCAGAAACCTATATAGGGTTGCTATGAGTTGGAAACTACTCAACAGCACTTAATAGCAACAGCAAATGTTTTATATTAAAAAATAAAATGGAGTGAAATTGAAAGGAAAATATCACTAAAAACTAAAAAAAAAAAAAAAAAATCTGAAAATAAATGTATTGGACTATATGATCTAAGTGACATTGTCTTTGGTTCCAAGTCTATGATGCCAGGCTGGAAAACAATGGGTAGTCTGTTAACAACTACTGGAAGAATGTTGGTGAAAGTAACGAGATAGCTTCCAGGTAGTGAAAACTGGAAAAAGTGTAAGGATTAACTGTTATTTGAATCTGGGGGAAAGAGCAATCCATGTTATACAATAGCAGGACAATTAGCAAAAGTGTCACCAAAGCACATTTTAAAAATAAGAAACATACATAAATGAAATAAAGCTCTAGCTAAGAACATCTCTAAGCAAAAGGTTGAACGTGCCAAATGACTTCTCCTAACCATGTATGACAAAGTACAGGAAATGAAAGATGTGCTAATGAAAGAATTGCTGAGTTTAAATGAAGAATATACAGAAAACATTGAGGTCTAGTATTTGTTAAGTTCCAAAGTAAAACTATCTTATACCCTGAGTAAACACAAATAAAAATAGTTCCAGAGGATGTCCAAAGATCAATTCAAGGGTTTAAGCCCCTTTGTTGGTTTGTTGAGTCAATTCCCAATTATAGTGAGTCTTTGTACAGAGAGTAAAACTATTCCATAAGGTTTTCAAGGATGTGACCGTCTAGAAATGAATTACCAGGCCTGTCTTCCAAGGTGCCTTTGGATGTGTTTGATCTACCAACATTTTAACTATGAGTTGAGCACTTAACTTTTTGCATCATACCTTTTCAGAAACTCTGAAATATTTAGAATATTTAAATTATTTCAAATATTTAAAATAGTGCCTATACACCTTATGGAGTCCTGGTGTGGCACTTCAGGTTAATGTGCTGGATTGCGAAGTCAGTTTGAATCACAAGATTGACAGATCAAGCTTACCAGCTGCTCCTAAGAAACCCTATACAGGGTTGTTATGGGTCAAAACCAACTCGACGACACTTAATAGCAACAACAACATGCACCTTATGGACGCCTGGTTTCAGAACAACACTGGACTGTGAACCACAAGGTTGATGGTTCAAACCCACCGACTGCTCCTCAGAAACCCTATACAAGGTCATTATGAGTAGGAACTGACTTGACAGCACTTAACAATAACAGCAACAACAATACACCTTATGAGCAGTCTTGGTGATTGAAACAATGCTGGCAATAACATTATAGAATTTTGCAAGACCAATGACTTCTTCATTGAAAATACCTTTTTTAAACACATTGACCTCACCAGATGGAATAGGCAGAAATCAAAATAGGAAAAGTTCCATGTCGTGAGACAAAACAAGGCCAGGGGCAGACTGTGGAACAGATCATTAATTGTTCATATGCAAGTATGAGCAGAAGCTGAAGAAAATTCAAAGCAGTTCATGAGAGCCAAAATATGACATTGAACATATCCCATCTGAATTTAGAGATCATCTCAAGAACAGATTTGATGAATTAAGCACTAATTACCTAAGACCTAAGAAGAGCTATGGAAATGACATCAAGAACATTATACAAGAAGAAAGCAAAAGGTTAGTAAGATAAGAAAAGAAAGAAAGAAAGAAAGAAAGAAAGAAAGAAAGAAAGAAAGAAAGAAAGAAAGAAAGAAAGAAAGAAAGAAAGAAAGAAAGAGAAAGAAGACACAAAGACCAAAACAGATGTCAGAAGAGAATCTGAATCTTGTTCTCCAGTGTAGAGAAACAAATGAAAGAAAAGAGGAAGTAAAGATCTGAATAGAAATTTTCAAAGAGCAGCTTGAGATGACAAAGCCAAATATAATGAAATGGGCAAGGCTCTGGAATTAGAAAACCAAAAGGGAGGAACATGCTCAGCATTTCTCAAGTTGAAAGAACTGAAGATTAAATTCAAGCCTCGACTTGAAATATTGAAGGATTTTATGGGCAAAAAACTGAATGATACAGAAAGCATCAAAAGAAGAACTATTTCAAAAGCTATCATATGATCAAGAGTCAATGATACTGAAAGAAGTCCAAGGTACGCTGGAGGCATTAGGAAAGAACAAGGCTCCAGGAATTGATGGACTACAAATTGAAATCTTTCAATAAACTGATGCAGCACTGGGGGCACTTACTCATTTATGCCAAGAAATTTAAAAAGATGCCTACCTGGCCAATGGATTGAAAGAGATCCATCCATATGTGTGTCCATTCCAAAGAGAGGTGACCCATCAGAATGCACAAATCATCAGACAGTAGTGTTAATATTGCATGAAAGAAAAATGTTGCTAAAAATAATTAAGAAATGACTGCAACAGTACATTGACAATATTTTTGATTGTGTGGATCATGACGAGCTACAGACAACATTGTGGAGAACGAGTATCCCAGAACACATCATTGTGCTCAGAGGAACCTGTGCATAGTCCCAGAGGCAGTAATTTGAACCAAACAAGGGAACACTGAATGATTTAAAATTAGGAAATGTATGCACCAAGGTTGTATTCGTTCCCCATACTTATTCAATCTGTATGTTGAGCAAATAATCCAAGAAGGTGGATTATATGAAGAAGAACGTGGCATCAGGATTGGAGGAAGGCTCACTAACAACCTGTGATATGCAGATGATACAACCTTACTTGCTGAAATTGAAGAGTACTTAAAATAGTTACTGATAAAGATCAAAGACCACAGCCTTCAGTATAAGTTGCAACTCAATGTAAAGAAAACAAAAATCCTCACCACTGAACCAACAAATAACATCCATATAAATGGGGGAAAGATTGAAGTTATCCAAGACCTTATTTTACTCAGATCCACCATCAACACACATGGAAGTACCAGTCAAGAAAGCAGTAGCCAAATTTGTTGCACAAGACATCTTTAAAAGTTCAAGAGTAAAGATATCATAAGGTGCACTATGGAATTTTCAATAGCCTAATATGCATGTGAAAGTTGAACAATGAGTAAGGAAGATCTTAAAATAACTGATGCATTTGTGTCCTGGTGTTAGAATATTAAAAGCACCATAGACTGTCAAAAGAACAAACAAATCTGTGTTGGAAGAAGTACAGCCAGACACACCATTGAGGGCAGGGGCTTGATGGCAGATAAGGTAGAGTTGCAGTGAAGTTCCTCTTCAGCAATACCAAAGAATACCAGGCGAAGAGGGTTCAGACCGGAGTTCCAAAACTCTGAACCACACAGGTGGAAATATTAAAAAAATTTGAAGGCTTATAGCTAGTGAAACTTGTAACGGAAGTAAGAAATCACGTACTTTTGAATCTGCCAGGCTCAGCAGCCGGAACCAACAACTTGGGTGAGACCAAATGGCAAGACCTAGCAGGGAGAACACAGATCCACCATGGAATAACGCCATGGTAACCTCAGAGCAAAGGTGGACAATACACTTTGTCAGTTTTGTTTTGTTCCCTGGTTTTCTTTTTTGTTGTTATTGGTATCTGTTCATTGGCCACCCACTGTTTGCAGACCTCAATTCTAGTGACTAGAGGGGGTGCCTGAGCAAGTGGACACCACCCACCCCCACCACTGGTGGGCTCTTCTGCCATGCATGCACACAGATATTCTCAACATAAGAACCAAGGCTGAACAATTTTTTTAATAGGGAAAGGGCCTTAACAAGTGGTGTGGAAAGGGAAAGAGAGTTTAAAAACAAAACAGGCCAAAAATTAAATTAAATCCTGAAATATAGCATAACACCCAACAGTGGCATCTTGTAATTTATCAGATGGCCATAAAGGCAATAAGCTGATATACTCATATTAGGCTACAGATGTTATTATTTTTTTCTTCCCTCCCTCCTCTCCTCTTTCTGCAATTATAGACTACAGTATCCAATATAGTTTTTGTTGTTGTTGTGTTTGGTGTTTTGGGGTGTTTTTTTTTTCCTTGTTTTTTGTTTCCTGTTGCTATTTTGCTGTTTTATGCTTCCCCTTTTTACCTTTGGGGGACTCTTTCTCTCCCTATATTACCCAAGAAGAGACAGCAACTGCTGCCATACAGTCAAGCTACAATCGCACTCTATAAAACACCAAAATCCAGGCAAGAACCAAAACCAGCTGCCACACACCAGGGAGGCAGACAACACCTGTGAAAGTTACTCTGAGTTAAGCAATAAGACGAGTGAAAAGGGAAGCTCACATCCTGATTACATCTTCCTGGAGGCAATCAGACAGCATAAAAAATAGTAAAACACATGCTCAGTTAAGTATTAAGGCCACAGATAAACACTAAACATGTCCAAGAAGCAAAAGCAGATGACCATATCAGCACATCTCCAGAAACAAGATAAAATGTCTGAGACAAATAACCTAGAGGTAGACCTGGATTACATTCTGGAAGGAAGGCAGGCCTTGGAAATGTCTGACAAGGAATTCAGAAAAATGATCATAAAATGTTTCAAAGCACTTTACAATGGA
>NW_006408701.1:5481468-5482771 GCF_000296735.1 Chrysochloris asiatica
ATGAGGCTTTCTACTCCCGTAAGGATTTACACCCTCGGAAACCCTGTACAGGGTCGCTATGGGTCGGAACCGACTCGACGGCACTTAACAACAACAACAAGAATGTTCAGTAAGGAATTTAAAAAATGTTTTAAAATTTATCAAACAAGATTGTTTAAGGGCTTCATAATTTTTAAAGTTGAACGAGAAATAAATGCTGCACAAGTAATGGAAGATTTGCCATTTTAATTCTAACTTTTAATTATTTTCAGGAGAGAAAAGTCCCTGACCAGTCATTATATAAAACATTCACCATGACTAATATTTCTTGTCATTACAGATTGAGAAAATATTAAATAAATATTATATAAATGCTGCAAAAGTATTTCTTTGTTTCAAATACTGGATCATTCTGTAGAAAATAAAACCAACTTGCATTTATATAACATTTTTAAAGATATTAGTTTTTTTTTTTATTTTCTTTTTGCGTACATTGTTTGTTGTTGTTAAATGCTGTCGAGTCGATTCCAACTCATAGCTCTCCCATATAGGGTTTCCAAGGAGCAGCTGGTGAGTTTGAACCATCAACCTTGCTGTTCAAACCAACCTGCCAGTCTAGTGCTTATCTTACAGCATCATACCAGAACTCCATATTTTTATGTGTGTGACACTGTGGGATAACGCACTAGACTGCAAGGTCAATTTGAGCCACAAGATCGGCAGTTCAAGCTCACCAGTTGCTCCTTGGAAACCCTATACAGAATCACTATGACTCAGGACAGACTCAACGACACTTAACAACAACAAACACTTAATACTTAACAGCAACAACAATGTTTTTATATATTATACAAATATATAGTTGTTGCTGTTAAGTATTATATATGTTGTTGTTGTTGTTGTCAGGTGCCATTCAGTTGAAACCAACTCATAGCAACCCTATGCAGAGCAGAACGAAACAATGTCCGATCCTGGGCCAACCTCACTACCACTGCCACACTTGAGTCCATCAATGCTGCCACCTGGCCAATCCATCACGTTGGGGGTCTCTCTCTTTTTCTCTGATCCTCCATCTTACCAAGTATGATTACCTTCTCCAGCGACCGTTCCCTCCTGACAATATGTCCAAAGTATGAGAGATGAAGTTTAGTCATCCTGGCCTCAAAGGAGCACTCTGGCTGTGCTTGTTCCAAAACGGATCTATTGGTTCTTTTGGCAGCCCATGACACTTTCAGTATTCTCCAACACCACAATTCAAAGGCATCAATTCTTCTACGATCTTCCTTATTCACTGTCCAGCTTTTGCATGCATATGAGGTTATTG
>NW_006408701.1:5488450-5491805 GCF_000296735.1 Chrysochloris asiatica
GAAACAATTCAAAACCTACAGAAAGAGGTCCAAACGATCAATAATAGAATATCAAAAATAGACAATACACTGAAAGGGCAAAAGAGTAGAATAGAAGAAGGCAGAACCAGTGAGTTGGAAGACAAATCTCTCAATACCACTAAGATAGAAGAGCAAACAGAAAAAAGGATTAAAAAATCTGAAGAAGGTCTAAGATTCATGTTTGACAATATGAAGAGGAATAACTTAAGAATTATCTGCATTCCAGAACAGGAAGAATCACACAAGTCCACAGAGGAAATAATTGAAGAACTGCTGGAAGAAAATTCCATGAAATCCTGAAAAGTGAAAAGATTAAATATTCAAGAAGCTCAATGAACCCCAGGAAGGATACACCCCAAAAGGAAAATCACCGAGACATACCATAATCAAGCTCTCCAAAATTTGTTATGGAGAGAATCCTGATAACAGCCAGGGAAAACAGAAGTGTTACATACAAAGGTAAGCAAGTCAGATTAAGCTCAGATATCTCAGCAAAAACCATGCAAGCAAGAATGCAATGGGGAGACGTATATAAAATTAAAACCTGAAAGAAAAAATCTGTCAACCAAGAATTCTTTATCCAGCAAAGCTATCAATCAAATATGACGGTGTAATCAAAATATTCCAGGATAAACAGAAGCTAAGGGATTTTTCCAAAGCCAACTCTGCACTATAAAACATCTAAAAGGGAGTTTTGTAGACTGAGAACCAACAAGAACAGACAACAACCAGAAGTGGCAGAACCTACCAGAACTAAATCTACAGAAGGAAGAGTCAAGAACAGTGTTCCGGAATACTCATAGTTTGCAATGTTGTCCATAGCTTGTCATAATCCACACAATCAAAAGCCTTTGCATAGTCAATAAAGCATAGGTAAACATCTTTCTGATATTCTCTGCTTTCAGCCAAAATCCATGGGACATCAGCAATGATATCCCTCATTCTACGGCCTCTTCTGAATCCGGCTTGAACCTCTCTCTGGAAGTTCTCTGTCAATGCATGACTGTAGTCATTTCTGTATTGCCTTTAGTAAGACTTTACTCACATAGAATATCAAAGAGATTTTCTGATGATTTTTGCATTCCGTTGGGTCACCTCTCTTTGGAATGGGCACAAATACGGATCGCTTCCAATCAGTCAGCCAGATAGTTGTCTTCCAAATTTCTTGGCATAGATGAGTGAGTGCCACCTGTGCCATCTCACTTTCTTGAAAGATTTCCATTTTTATTGCATCAATTCCTGGTGCCTTGTTCTTTGCCAATTCCTTCAATGCATCTTGGACTACCTCCTTCAGTATCATTGGCTCTTGATCATATGCTACCTCTTGAAATGGATGAACATTAACCATTTCCTTTTAGTACAATGACTTTTTGTATTCCTTTCATCTTCTCTTGATGCTTTCTTCATCATTCAATAACAAGAATCCTTCAGTAACCAAAGTCGAAGCTTGAATTTTTTCTTCAGTTCCCCCAGCTAGAGAAATGCTGAGCATGTTTTTTCCTTTTTTGTTTTCTGACTCCAGATCTTTGCACATTTTCTTGTAATATTTGGCTTTATCTTCTCGGGCTGATCTTTGAAATTTTCTGTTCAGCTCTTGAACCTCCTCATTTCTTCCATTTGCTTTAGCATCTCTTTGCTGGAGAGCAAGTTTCAGTGTCTCTTCTGACATCCATTTTGACCTTTTTCTTCTTTCTTGTCTTTCTTCTTAATGATTTTTTGCTTTCTTCATGTATATAATGTTCTTGATATCATCCCACAAGTCTTCTGATCTTAGTGCCCATCAATTGAAGAATGGATAAACAAACTGTGGTACAAATACACACAATGGAATATTATGCTACCCTGAAGAATAACAAGGAAGCTGCATGCCATTGCATAACATGGATGAACCTTGAAGACATTATGTTGAGTGAAATTAGTCAGTCACAAAAGAGAAATACTGCATAGGACCATTACTGTAAAAGACTAAGAAAAAGAACCCATACTAAAGGGGCAGGGGATTCTTTGCTGGTTACTGGGATATGGCGGTTGGGTGAGGATAGGGAGGGGAAGGTGGAGCAGAGGGTAGGGAATAGAGCCAGGACAGTTTGGGTGCTAGGGAGTGGGGCAATACACAAAAAGGGGGAAGGGAATGGAATAACACAGGGATGGGGAAAAAATTAGGCAGGTTTGCATGGGCTAAGTAGGATAGAGGTAAGTAATGATGCATGCACAACCTTGGAACAACAGGGTTCTGGGATACAGGGATTGAGACATGGTTGGAATGGGCAAAAGGGGGGAAATAATGTTAAGATGATTGGCTGTCTTTTGAATCTTGGTTTCCCTGGCATACCAGTATAAAATCGACACTTGAGGGGAAGAGAAAGGAATAGCCAGAAATATCACCATAGAAAGCTTGTAAGCCCATCTTCTGCCTATAACTGATAGTTGTTATTGTTGTTAAGTGCTGTGGAGTCAGTTCCAACCCATAGCAACCCTGTATAGGATGTCCTAGGAACAGCTGGTGAGCTTGAACCACTGACCTTGCAGTTCAAATGGCGGTTCAAATTGATTGGAATACCTAAAATGGGGCTACAATGTGCCCAGTGAAAGAGGTTTCTTATGGAGCCTCTGTATTACATAAGAACATAGGTGGAATCTTGAACTCCATCCAGAATCTTCTGCTGTGTGAAATTTCCACTTGAAAGGACAAGCAGACCAGACTGGAGTGGATAGAAGAAGAACAGAAGATACTTCTTGAAAGGAAGAACCACAGGAAAAATACAAAACAATAACAGCAGTCTGACTGATTACTACAAGAACAAGTAAGTTTCTCACCTAGGAGACATCAAGGCAAGTGGTCGGGTCCCCTCATGGTAAACCCCCTTCCACAACTTAAGCTCAATGGGAATACATAGGCAGACATGTGCTCTGATTGGTGACCACATTTGTCACCAATAAGGGGAAGTGAGGGAAAAACAGCAATGAAGGTGTGAGCTAAGCCCTACAATGTTCAATAGACTCCTGTGAACCTGGGTGGAGACCTGGTTGGTCAGCAGTATGGCAAGACCTGAGGACTCTTGGGCCCAGAGTCAGTGGCATAGCCATAGAGGACTAGAATGGAGAGTGAAGCATCCAGCTGATAAGAAGAGAGGGCATATGCATAAGAACAGTGACACTTGCAGGTAATACCCACTTGATCTGGCTTCAATGACTGGATGATCAGAGCTCAACTAGAAGAAGAAAGATGAGGCACAAAAGAGTAATCTGATACAATTTGATGAACTTGACCTTCATCTATGGATGCAGTAGCTCAAAAGAGGGGACAAATCTTTACAGCGAGGATCATTCCCAC
>NW_006408701.1:5492415-5562531 GCF_000296735.1 Chrysochloris asiatica
AAAAAAAAAAAAGTACAGCCAGAACACTCCTTAGAAGTCAGGATGGCCAGACTTCGTCTCTCATACTTTGTATATATAACCAGGAGGGACCAGTCCCTGCAGAAGGAAATCATGCTTGATAAAGTGGAGGGTTAGCGAAAAAGAAGACCCCAAATGAGGTGGATTGGCACAGTGGCAGCAGCAATGGGCTAAAGTTTAACAATGATTCTGAGGTTGACCCAGGTCTGGGCAGTGCTTTGTTCTGTTGTGCATAGGATCGCTGTGAGTCAGTACCGATTTGACAGCACCTAAGGAGCTCTGGTAGCGTAGTGGTTACGAATCGGGCTGCAAACCT
This sequence comes from Chrysochloris asiatica, assembly GCF_000296735.1. NCBI lineage: Eukaryota > Metazoa > Chordata > Mammalia > Afrosoricida > Chrysochloridae > Chrysochloris > Chrysochloris asiatica. The sequence continues at coordinate 5,492,750 of NW_006408701.1, forward strand.
TAAGGTCAGTGGTTCGAAACTACCAGCTGCTCCGCGGGAGAAAGATGAGGCTTTCTACTCCCGTAAAGATTTACATCCTCGGAAACCCTGTACAGGGTCACTATGGGTCGGAACCGACTCGACGGCACTTAACAACAACAACAAGAGCAATAGCCACAATGTATCCTTGTTATCCTCTCCCCGTCTCACCTTTGTATTCAAGGAGTATGGGGGAGAATAACTTCTGTCTGACATGTCTATGGATTTACCCAGAAGGACTGTACTTAAGAAGCCTCATCTGATTTAGATATAGATCAGATTTAAAAGAGATATAGACTTTGAGCCTGATCCTAATGTCATAATGGGATAAGAATTTATGAAGAAGAGTTAAATTATTGTACACATGGGAGAAATATAAATGAACTTTCCTAGTAGAGAAATGGCACAAATTGAAAAAAGCACAGCCACACTTGATTACAATTCCTTGTATCAAGAGGTGGCATGTTTTCCCCACCAATTAAATCCAGTCTGCACTTAGGAGTTATTTTGACCAATGGAATGGAGTACATAAGATGTTGTGTGCATTCCTGAGCCTAAGTCTCAAGAAGCCTTACGCGGTATGCCTTAGATCACTTAGAATGCTGCCTTGAAATTGTCATGTTTAAAGACAAGATTAAAGACTTTTCGAAGAGAAATTCCCAACCATCCCAGATGTTACAATTGGGTTGATTTCCCTGGCAACCTGCTCCCTCCCCTGAACATAGTCATATCAGTAAGACTGGGTAAAATCAGTAGAATAGCCCAACCAATCCAGTAAATCATAAAAAAAAAAATCATAAATCCCTGTTGGTGTAAGCCACTAAGTTTGGGGGGAATGTATTAATTTCCTTTGATATATAAAAATCATCTTAAAACTTGGTGGCTTAAAACAACAAACATTTATTTTGTCACACAGTTTCTCAAGGTCTGGAATCTTGAAGTAGCTTAGCTGCGTGTTTCTGGTTTAAGTCCTCCATTAGGTTGTAGTCAAGCTATCACCTAAATCTTCAGTAAGCTCAAAGCTTGGCTTGTTGTTGTTGTTAAGTGCTTTCGAGTCTGTTTCAACTCATAGCAACCCTGTATAGGGTTTCCAACGGACGGCTGGTGAGCTTGAACCAGCAACCTTGTTGTTCAAACCGACCTTACAGTCCAGTGCATTAACCTGTAGCGCCACACCAGAAATCCCAAAGCTTGCAAAGTGTTGGAGAATTTGCTTCTACGCTCATTCGTGTGCTGCTATTAGGCAAAGGGTTTAGTTCCTCACTACATTTGTCACTTTATAACAAGTCAGTATGTTTCTCCTTGAGTAAGTCAGCTAAGAAAAAGAGAGAGAGAGTGTGTGCATGTGTGTGTGTGTAAGAGTGCTCAAGATGGAAGCTACCACCTTTCTGAAAACTAATCTTGAAAGGGACTCCGCATTAGTTCTGCTGTGTGCTAATATAGACATATCTTAGCACAATATTTATTGTGGTATAGTGCCATCTAGTCAGTTCTGACCCACAGGGACCCTGTATAGGGTTTCCAAGGAGTGGCTGGTTCAAACCAACTTTGTGGTTCAAACCGACTTTGCAGTCTAGTGCATTAGCCTACAGCACCACATCAGGACTCCATGGGATGGTGAAATAATTAGGGAGTTATCATGGAGGTTGGCTCCCACACAGGTCAATGGAAAACTGAAACATATATCAAGTAAATTAGTTCTTACGGTTGGATTATGTTCTCTTATAAAATGGCTATACTTTGTAGAAATGCATATTGAAGATAGGGGTCTGTAATGGTATTTTTTTAAAATATGATTTTAAATATTTTAGCAGCCAAAACAAAAAAGGTATATTTAAACCAAGTGTGGGAAAATCTTGAAACTCCTTGAATCTAGATGGTGTTATCTTATTCATGCAGACATGAATTTTTCAAGAAAAATTTCAAATCAACATTCACAATGTGCTGAATATGGAATCCTTTCCAATATACTGAACTTAAGAGAAAAAAATAAGACCTCAATTTTAAAAACGTGTGATATAGCAGCTAGTTTTTTCAACTCTAATCTAAGGGGTCTGCAAGAAAAATGTAAATAAATAAAGACAGCTGATGCTGGAGAATGTTGAGGGTGACTTTTCTTTTTGCCTTTAAATTAATGTCTGCAGCTCAATGTGTTGTTGTTGTTGTGTTGTTGCTGTTGTTAGGTGCCATCAAGTGGCTAGCGACCCATAGTGACCCTATGCACAACAGAACAAAACACTGTCCAATCCTGGGCCAACCTCACTATTGTTGCCACACTTGAGCCCATTGATGCTGCCACTTTGCCGATCAATCTCACTGGGGGTCTTCCTCGTTTTCCCTGACCCTCCATCTTACCACGCATATCCTTCTCCAAAATATTTATATATTACATATTTTAAAGACAGCTTAAGACCCAGTCAATAGGGGTCAGATATCTCCCTCAAATATTATTAAGAAGCAGCTAAATTGTCTGTTACCGTCAAGTATCTCTGCAGGCCACAGAAAAAAAAGGTCTGTAAAAGCAGAAGACTGGGGAATGGGAGACAACATGGAAAGTCCATTTTCTTGTGAGTAGACACACTACGGGAAAATTACACTGCCTTTTCTTTTGTTTTGATTGGTGGGAATGGGATATGAGTATCTCATTCCTCAGTGTGATACTTGCTAAGGCATGTCTGTAGCACTGCCACTGGAGGATAGTGAAGGATGGTATGAGGGCTCTTTGGAGTGCTTGACATCTATCTCCAAGACTTCAGCTGATATATGAATTAAGTCAAAATATACTGTTACTAGAATTCCACTTCATGCATTCCAAATAAAACATGTTTAAACATGTCTATTGTTGATGAAGATCAAAGATTACAGCCTTCAATATGGGTTTCACTTCAATGTAAAGTAAACAAAAATCCTCACCACTGAACCAATAAATAACATCCATATAAATGAAGATACAATTGAAGTTGTCAAAGACTTCATTTTGCTTAGATCAACCATCAACACTCAGGGAAGCAGCAGTCAAGAAATGAAATGACGTATTGCATTGGGCAAATCTGCTGTGCAAGACCTCTTTAAACTGTTCAAGAGCAAAGAAATCAGTTTAAGGACTAAGGTGCACCTAACTCAAGCCATGGTATTTTCAATAACCTTAAATGCATTCAAAAGGTGGACAGTGAATAAGGAAGACCATGAGCTGCCAAGAGAACAAACAGATGCGTGTTGGAAGAAGTACAGCCAGGGTGCTCCTTGGAGGCCAGGATGACCAGACTTTGTCTCTCATACTTTGGTATGATATCTTTGGAGAACGATATCATGTTTGTTAAAGTGAATCCATCTCCCCAACGAGATGGATTGGCACAGTGGCAGCATCAATGGGCTCAAACGTACCAATGATTGTGAGGTTGGCCCAGGACCAGATAATGCTTTATTCTGTTGTGCATAGGGTTGCTATGAGTCAAAGCGATTTGATGGCACCTAACAAGAGCAACAACAATAAACATGGTTATGTAATCGGTGTATGGCTGCAGACAAATTCTCTCAAACTGTCCGTCTCATTAGGTGCATTCAAATAAATGGATATTTTTTGTTACATGAAGAAAAAATATTTTAAGGTCATGTCTAATATCAAATTTTTACCAAAACTCAAGTGGATATCTTCCCAAATCATTGAAGCTTTGTAACAAGTTTGCAGGGATGCTGCCCCACATAAATGAACAGTTTTTAGATGGATCGATCACTTCAAACATGGTTAGAAAGGCTTCAAGATGAACCAAGAGAAGGAAGACTATCAAGCTCAACAAATGAAAATATCGTGGCTGAAGTCCACAAACTGAGGGAAGAAGATGATATAATTACCATTAATTCTATAGCTACTGAAGTTGTGATCTCACATAGTTTGGCATTTTCCATTTTAAGAGATCATCTTGGTGTCAGCAAGCTTTTAGCTCAATGGGTTGCAGAGTGTTGGGTGAGCTGGTCATTCAATCTCTTCTCGTTTAAGCAAGATCGAAGCTAGTGAAGATGATTTTATGGAATGAATCATAAGCAGGGATGATTCTTGGATTTATCAAAACAATCTAAAGTGCAATACCTAACCAAATCAGTGGTTTCTGAGGGGATCTCTTGGGCCAGTAAAATTAAAGGCAGAGAGGTCAGTTCAGCAGGTTATTGTGACTAATTCTGGGGAGTCCAAAGGAGTAATCATGACTTATTTTCTCAAAAGATATAGGGTGATCATGGGGACTTAGTATAAAGAAGTTTTAAGAAATTGAAAACTACATTTATATAAGGCCAGGAATGTTGCACCCAGAATTTTTTTTTTTTCCATTACTACAATACACCTGCTCCTTCTTCTAGGGTAGCAAGGGCTGTCCTGAGAGAATTTCTTCGGGAAACCTTAAACCATCTACCTTACCATCCTGATCTTACCCCTTCAGATTTCTTTTTGTCCACAACACTTAAAGAACATTTGAAAGAAATGTGATTGTTTGACATCCGTTGAGGATGCCAAAACTACTGTTTTGATGTGCTGCTGTAAATCAAAAACTGGTGTCCTGGGTGGTGCTGTGGGTTAATGCACTGAACTGCTCTGTCAGTTTGAATAGCAAGGTCAGCGGTTCAAGTTTACCAGCTACTCTTCGGGAACCATATACGACGCTTAACAAAAACAAAATCAAAGACTACAGAATTCTTCAGATAAGGGTTAGAGAGATGGAAACACTGCTTTCAGAAGTATACAGACCTAGATGAGGATATGTTGAGGAAATAATAGCTTCATATTTTGATATTTCTGTTTAATATAGGTTTCTATGATTTTGTATCAATGCTTTTTTACTTACTCTCTTATATATCTCAGTTTCCCTGAATTTGTCTCTCTCTATATGTGGGGTTTTTTTTTGTTTTGTTTTGTTGGGTTTTTTTGCTCTTCCCTACCCATCCCCCCAACTAGTAGTTGCAGTGCCTAGCCAAACATATACACATTTTCTCTAGTCCTGTCCAGACTGGGATTACACCCAAAATGACATGTGGTTTCAAGACATGATTTTATGGATCCCAGAAGATAATCAAAACCTCTCATTACAGCTAATAAACACTTGTATGGAATTTTTCAATTTGCTTAGTCATTTTCATGCTTCAGTAGTTCTATTTATTCATAGAGATTAAAAATATTCTTGAATCTAGTATATTTGAAAATTTTCCAACTATAATTTAAAATAAATTTAAACTATTCACTTACGATACTGTTAGCTCCAAATCTCCCTATATTTCTATTTTTATAAAATAATTTAAAAGATGTATAAATGTCAATTCTGGCCCTGATGTGGTTGTAGATAGATTTAATAAAAAAAAATATGTCTGAAAACTGACAAATGTAAACAAAAATGTATCTTTTTTTTTAGCCTTTTTGTTTTTCAATTTTTGTTTGTTTGTTTTTTACTGTTTAGAATTCTCTCCTTCCTTGTTTTGGTAACCCAGTTATTCTATCTTTCAGTCTGTTTCTGGTCTCTTTTCAGTTACCGTGGGCTGTTTTAGTCTCTATTCATCTTTCAAATGTTAGTAGTATTCAGTGTCCAATATTGAGACCTCTTCTCATATTATCAGATATCGTAGTTAATCCATCCACTCTATAACTGTTACTATTACCCGCACATTAATGAATCTGATTCTGGAGATGGTTGTGGTGGTGGTTGCGTGCTGTAGAATTGGTTCCTACTCATAGTAACCATGTATTGGGTTCCTCAGTCTGTAACTCTTTGCGAGAGCAGAAAACCTCATCTTTGCCCCGTAGAGCAACTGGTAGATCTGAACTGCTGGCCTTGAGGTACGCAGCCCAGCTCGTAATCCACTACATTGTCAGGGCTTGTGAATAAAATCTATCATGAATTTAACATTCTAGTTAGTGGAGATACAAATGGATATAAGTGCTGTGAAAAATAAAGCAAAAGGAGCCCTTATGGCACTGTGGGTTATATATTGGGCTACTAACTACAACGTCCAAAGCTCAAACCCACAAGTCACTTCTCAGGAGAACGATGGGGCTGTCTGTTCCTGTAAAGATGTAAAGTCTCAGAAGCCTTATACAGGGTCCCCATGAGTAAGAATCTACCCCATTGCTGTGGGGTTCAGGGGCTGGTTAAGAGATTTAAAAGAAATTGGCATTCTATTTTACATAAGATAATCACTGAATGTTTCAGTAGAAAGGTGGCATTTGGACTGGGATCGGAATGAAATGAAGAAGTAAGTCATGTAGATATCTGGGGAATACACATACTGGCAAAGAGAACAGCTAGTGTAAAAGTATTGATGCAAACAAATCCTGGCAGGTTTGAAGAACATAGAAGACCAGTATGGTGAGAATAGAATGCATGAGGGGCAGTGGAGTTGGGCAATCATGTAGGGTCTTGTTCTTTTACTCTTAATGCAATGGGAAGACATTTATGATTTTCAGCAGGGTAGTGGCATGATATGGCTTATATTTTAACAGGGTCATTCTGATGCATTCAAAATACACCATAGAAAAAACAAGGGTAGTAGTAGAAAGGCCAGTTTGGTGGCTCTTGCTATAATCCAGGTAAGAATTGATGGTAATTTGGACTAGGTTGCTAGCAGTGAGGTGGGGAAAAAAATTATCAGATTCAGAATAGACTTCAAACTTTGAGTTAATGATGTTTGATTTGATTTTGTCTGACTTGTTTTGGACATGGGAGATGAGGGTAGGTAGTTAAAGAAGACTCTAGTTTATGACCTGACTGAGTAGTTAGCTAAGTCTAACCTTAGCCAGGTCTCGAAACCCACATGATCACCCACGCACCAAAGAGCTTCAACTAGTTGTCCTAGAGCATCTTAGGTTCAAAATAAATTTTCCCATAACTTATTCCTTCTTAGGAATTTCATCTCCAATCACCCAAATTCAGCTTCTTCCTTACACTCTCTAAAATCTAATTCATTACTTTATTTATATTATTATGTGTGTTCACGAAGCGTTGCTGAGTGTAACTTCTAAATATATTTTATCTGCACATTTCTCTCCATTTCTATTTACTTTGCTACCTTATTTCAGCTGTTTTCTAGAATATTACCTCCTCCAATTTCACCCTTTTGTAACTAATGGTGCCAATCACAGAATAAGAAATTTCTTTTCTTTTCTTTTTTTAAAATGTTTTATTGTGAATTATGTGATAGCTTACATGGGAGAACATTAGTTTTACATTCATTCTATCGTATATCCTATCATTGCCATGGTTACAATCCCCTCCATGCATCATCAACCAACCAAAGGGTATACCCTGCAAGCCTGCCCCCCATACCCTCCCGGTCTTCAGCACACAGTTCCTCTCCCTCTCTGGATCTAAAGTCCCCAGCTGCTCCATATCTCCACATCATCGTCTCTGCATCCATCTCAGGTATCACTGCTTCTCTGGGTAGGATCCCACTCTCCACTCTTCTCCGTTGATGGTCCTAGGGACCCCTGCTCCTAGACTCCCCTCCTTGCTATAAAACATCTACCTTTACATTTCCAACCATCACAATCAGCCCTGATAACAATTATTCACTATTGTATCACAAGAGACCTATCTGCATTTCATTTCATCAGCCCCGCCTAGACAGATTGGATACTACTCACTTGGAGATTCTACCTTCTTCCAGGCCCTCTGGATATAGGTTCGAAGAAATTCATTTTCTTAAGGTAAATTAATATATTGATGTCTATATGCATAAAGGCATATATACTAATGACAGATCAATGACTATTTCATCTTACATACTGATGTCACTTTTAAAGTAGCTCCAACATTCACTTAGATTAAACATGTTGTTGGTTGTGGTGAAGTCAATTCTGACTCATGGTAACCCTGTGTGTGCAGAGTAGAACTGTGTTCCATAGAGTCTTTGTGGCAATGATTTTTTTCAAGCAGATGTCTGAGGGCAAGGGAAGATGTCCAAGAGAAAGGGAAATCAGAACATATGATCCAGATTATACTGTTTTGGTTTGTTTTTTAAGCAGAGAAAGATGAAAATTCAATCCTCAACTTTCGTTATTGAAAGATTCTCTGGGAAAATTATTGAATGATGAAGAAAGCATCTAGAGAAGATAGAAGGAATGTACAGAGTCACTATAACAAAAGAAAATGGTTGATGTTCAACCGTTTCAAAAGGTAGCGTATGATCAAGAGCCAATGATACTGAAGTAGGAAGTCAAAGGCACATTGAAGAAATTGTCAAAGATCAAGGCACCAGGAATTGATGGAATATAAATTTAAATCATTCAAGAAAGTGAGACAGCACAGGAGGCACTCACTCATCTCTGCCAAGAAATTTGGAAGACAATTATCTGGCCAAATGATTGGAAGAGATCCATATTTGTGCCCATTCCAAAGAGAGGTGACCCAATGGAATGCGGAAATCATCTTTGATATCCCATGCAAGTAAAGTTTTGCTAAAGGTAATAAAGAAATGGCTGCAAGCATACATTGACAGAGAACTTCCAGATGTTCAGGCCAGATTCAGAAGAAGCCATGGAACAAGGGATATCATTGCTGATGTCTGATGGATCTTGGCTGAAAGCACAGAATATCAGAAAGATGTTTACTTGTGCTTTATTGACTCTGCAAAGGCTTTTGATTGTGTGGATCATGACAATCTATGGACAACATTGTGAAGTATGAGTATTCTGGAACACTTAATTGTGCTCATGAGGAATCTATACCTGGACCAAGAGGCAGTTGTTCAAACAGAACATGGGAACACTGAAAGGTTTCAAATTTAAAAAGTGTGCAACAGGGTTGTATTCTTTCATCATACTTATTCAACATGTATGCTGAGCAAATAATCCAAGAAGCTGGGTTCTATGAAGAAAAACGTGGTGACAGGATTGGAGGAAGATTCATTAACAGTCTGCGATATGCAGATGATACAACCTTGCTTGCTGAAAGTGAAGAGGACTTAAAACATTTACTGATGAAGATCAAACAGCACAGCCTTTGGTATGGATTACATCTCAATGTAAAGAAAACAAAAATCCTTATCCCTGGACCAATAAACAACATTCTTATCAATGGAGAAAAGATTGAAGTTGTCAAGAACTTCATTCTTAGATCAACTATCAACACTCACGGAAGCAGCAGTCAAGAAATCAAATGATGCATTAGGCAAATCTGCTGCACAAGACATTTTTAAAGTATTGAAGAGCAAAGATGTCAGCTTGAAGACTAAGGTGTGCCTGACCCAAGCCATGGTATTTTCAGTGTCCTCATATGTACGCGAAAGCTGGACAGGGAATAAGGAAGACCGCAGAAGAATCGGTGTTTTTGAGAAACAGTATTGGAGAGAGAATATTGAAAGTGCCATGGGTGGCCAAAAGAACCAATTGATCCATTTTGGAAGAAGTGCAGCCAGAGCGTTCTTTGGAGGCCAAGATGGCCAAACTTCATCTCTCATACTTTAGACACATTGTCAGGAGGGACCAGTCACTGTTGGGTAAGGTGGAGGGTCAGAGAAAAAGAGGAAGACCCCCAGAGAGATGGATTGGCCAAGTGGCAGCATCAATGGACTCAAGCATGGCAACAGTAGTGAGGTTGGCCCAGGATCGGGCAGTGTTTCGTTCTGCTGTGCATAAGGTTGCTATGAGCTGGTACCAACTTGATGGCACCTAACAACAAAACCAACAATCAGTTATAGGCAGAAGACGGACTTGCTCTAGTGTCTTTTATATGGTATGCAAGGGAAACCAAGATTCAAAAGACAGCCAAGCATCTTAACATTATTTCCTCACTTTTGCCCATTCCAACCATGTCACAATCCCTGTATCCAGAGCCCTGTGGTTCTAAGGTTGTGCATGCATCATTATTTATCTGTGTCCCACTAAGTCCATACAAATCTGTCTAATAGTTTTTTTCCCATGAGTCTTGTTCTTCCAATCCCCTTGCCATTCTTGTGTATTGACCTACTCCCCAGCACCCAAACTATCCTGTGTCTATTCCCTACTCTGTGCTCCACCATCTCCTCCTTCCTCTCACCCCATTCCCCACACCCTGTAACCAGCATAAAAATGTTTTTCTTTTCATTTTAGTATGGGTTCTTTTTCTTAGTCTTTTACAATAGTGATCCTATGCAGCATTTCTCCTTTTGTGAAAGACTAATATCACTCAACATAATGCCCTCAAGGTTCATCCATGTTATGCGGTGGCTTGCAGCTTCCTTGTTGTTCTTCAAGGTAGCATAGTATTCCATTGTGTGTATGTACCACAGTTTTTATCCATTCTTCAGTTGATGGGCACTTAGGTTGTCTCCATCTTTTTGCTATTGTAAATAGTGCTGCTATGAACATTGGTGTGCATATACTACTCATGTTATGGATCATATTTCTTGTGGCTAAATACCAAGTGGAGGAATTGCTGGATCATAAGGTATTTCTATTTCCAACCTTCTGAGGAAGTGTCATATTGCTTTCCAGAGAGGTTGGACCCAGAGGTTGCAATTCCACCAGCAATGCAAGAGCATCCCAGTCTCTTTACATCCTCGCCAGCATTTATTGTCCTCAATTTTTTGGATCTTTGCTGTTATTGCTGGTATGAGATGATAGCTGATTGTTGTTTTCATTTGCATCTCTAATGGCTAGCTCTGGTAGCGTAGTGGTTACTAGTCAGGCTGACAACCTCAAGGTCAGCAGTTCGAAACTACCAGCGGTTCCACGGAAGAAAGATAAGGCGTTCTGTTCCCATAAAGATTTATAGCCTCAGAAACCTTGTGCAGTGTCACTATGAGTTGGAACCATCTCCACGGTATTTACCAACAACAACAATGGCTAGCGATCATGAACATTTCTTCATATGCTTGTTAGCTGTCCGGATCTCCTCCTTGGTGTAGTGTTCATGTCTTGTGTCCATTTTTAAATTGGGTTATTTGTCTTTTTGTTGTGGAGGTGTTGTCGTTTCCTATATATTTTAGAAATGAATCCCTTGTCTGATGTGTCATTGCAAAAGATTTTTTCCCATTCTGTGGGTTCCCTTTTTACTCTTTCGGTGAAATATTTTGATGCACATAAGTTTTTTTAAATTTTTAGTATGTCCCAATCATCTATTTTGTCTACTTTTGTTTATGTCGTTTTCAAAATGTTTGGTAGCCTCTGTGTTCCCTGAATTAGACCCCTCACATTTGTCCCTATTTTTTCGTTGATGGCCTTCAGAATTCTGAGATTCACATTTAGGTCTTTAATCCACGCTGAGTTGGTTTTTGTATAAGGTGTGAGGTAAAACTCTTGTTTCAGTCTTTTGCATATCACTTTCCATTTCTGCCACCACCATCTGTTGAAGAGACTATCACCTTCCCATTAAGGCACTTTGTCAAAAATCAGTTGGCTATATGTGGATGGGTTAATTTCTGGATTCTCAATTCTGTTCCATTGATCGACGTATCTTTCTTTGTACCAGTACCATGCTGCTTTTATCACCGTAGCCGTGTAATAAAATTTGAAGTCGGGGATTGAGAGGTTTCCAACCTTATTCTTCTTCGTAAGCATTGCTTTGCTTATCCTGAGTCTCTTTCCTTGCCATATAAAGTTTGTAATTGTTTTTTCCATCTCTTTGAAGAATGTTGTTGGACTCTGGATTGGGATTCCTTTATATGTGTAAATTGCTTTGGGCAGTATTGATATTTTACAATGTTATGTCTTCCTATCCAGAAGCATGGTACATTCTTCCATTTTTGTAAGTCTCTTGTGGTTTCTTGTAGTAGTGTTTGTAGTTTTCTTTGTGTAGGTCCTTTGTTTTTCTGGTTACATTTATTCTCAGATATTTCATCCTTCGGGCAGCCACTGTAAATGGTATTGCTTTCTTAATGTCCTTTCCAGCACTGTCATTGTTAGTATAGAGGAATCCAACTGATATTTGTATGTTGATCTTATATCCTGCCACTTTGCTGAATCTTCCAGTGAGGTCTAGTAGCTTTTTTACTGAGTCTTTGGGGTTTTCTATGTATAGGATCATCTGCAAATAGAGAGTTTTACTTCCTCTTTGCCAATTTGGATACCTTTAATTTCCCTGTCTTGCCATATAGCCCTTACTAAGATTTCCAGCACAATATTGAATAGGAGTGGTGACAAAGGGCATCCTTGTCTGGTTCCTGTTCACAGAGGCTTTCAGTTTCTCTCCATTGAAAGTAATTTAGGCTGTTGATTTTGTATATATGATTTTAATTATGTTGAGGAATTTCCCTTCAATTCCTAATTTGTTGAGTGTTTTTATCATGAATGGATGTTGGATTTTGTCAAATGCCTTTTCTGCATCAATTGCTATGATCATGTTTTTTCTTATTTATATGGTGGATAATGTTGATCGTTTTTCTAATGTTGAACCATCCTTGCATCCCTTATATGAATCCCACTTAATCGTGGTGTCTTATCTTTTTAATGTGCTGCTGGATTCTGTAAGCTAGGATTTTGTTGAGAATTTTTATATCTGTGTTCATGAAGAATATTAGTCTACAATATTCTTTTTTAGTGACATCCTTCCCTGGTTTTGGTATGAGGGTTATGATTGCTTCATAAAATATATTAGGATGTTTTCCATCCTCCTCTACATTCTGGAATAATTTGAGTAGAATTGGTGACAGCTCTTCCCTGAATGTTTGGTAGAACTCACCAGTGAAGCCATCTGGGCCTGGAGTTCTTTTGTTTGGGAGTTTTTTCATAACCTGACAAATTTTTTCTTTTGTGATGGGTCTATTCAGGTTTTAGACTTCACTCTGTGTGAGTTTAGGTAGGTTGTGTTTTTCTAAAAATATATCCATCTCTTCTAAGTTTTCAAATTTGTTAGAGTACTTTTCATAGTATTCTGTCATTATCCTTCGGTATGGATTACATTTCAATGTAAAGAAAGCAAAAATCCTAATCCCTGGACCAGTAAACAACATTCTCAGACATTTTGTTTTGTTTCTGGATGTGTGCTGACATGGTCATCTGCTTTTGCTTTTTGAACATATTTGGTGTTTAGCTGTGCCCTTAATACTTAATTGAGTGTGTGTTTTGGGTTTTTTATGCTTTCTGATTGCCTCCAGGTAGATGTGATCATGATGTGGGCTTCCCTTTTCACTCTTATTTTTGCTTAACTCAGTAACTTTCGCATGTTTTTCTGCCTCCCTGGTGTATGGCAGTTGGTATTGGTTCTTGCCTGGATTGTGGGGCTTTATAGCGTGTGATTGTGTCTTAACTATATAGCAGCAATTGCTGTCTCTTTTTTGGTAATATAGGGAAAGAAAGAGCCCCCTAGTGGTAAAAGTGGAACAAAACCAAAATATTATAGAACTATTGAAAGTACAAAAATCAAAAAAAAAAAATAATAATAGCAACAGCAAAACGCAAGGAAAAAAAAACCAGATTGGATGTTGCAGTTTATAATTATGGGAAAAGGAGCAAAGAGAGAGAAGGAAGAAAAAAAAAGAAGAAAAAAAATCTGTAGCCTAATATGAATATGACTTTAATATCCTTTTTCATCTTCTTTCCTTCAAGGCCATCTGATAAATTTCAAGATGCCATTGTTCATTGGTATGCTGTACCTTAGGATTTTATTTTTAAAAAAGACTCTCTCCCTCTCCTCACTCTATTCTGGCCTTTTACCTATTAAAAAACTGTTCGGGGCCAGCTGTGGTGGTTTTAAGCTGTTTGCTGCGTAGGGGTTATGATTCGGGCCACCAAGCCCAAGGCCGGCAGCTTGAAACTACCAGCTGCCCCGCAGAAGAAAGAGTAGGCCCCCTGCTTCTGCAAAGATTCCCAGCCTTGGAAATCCCACACAGGATCACTGTGAACAGGAACCAACTCCCAGGTACTCAGGTACCAAGAAAGGTGAGTGCCTCTAAATGCTAAGAGGATCTGTGTGCATACACGGTGGAAGAACCCTCCAGTGGTGTGGGGTGGGGGGTGTCCACTCTCTCAGGCACCCCCTCTAGTCACCATAATGGAGGTGTGCAGACAGCCAATGAAGAGATACCCTCCGCCCCCCCAAAAAAAAAATCAGAGCAAAGCAAAACCAAGCAGATAATATTGTCTCCTTTGCTCCAAGGTTCCCACGGCCGATAATTCCCAGTGGGCCTGCTTGCTCCCCACCTGGTCCAAGTTGCCGGCTCTGGGCTGCTGAGCCTGGCCGATTCTAAAGTATGGGATTTGTTACTTCCACTACAAATTCCACTAGCTATAGGCCTTCAAACTTTGTAAATATTCTTACCTATGTGGTCCAGAATTTTGTTGCTTTGGTCTCAACCCGTTTCGTCTGGTATTCTGTGGTATTGCTGACAGAAACTTCTCTGCACCTCTACCCTATCCGCCATCAAGCCCCGCCTCTAAGTAAGTTCCAAACATTCTTTTTTTAAAAAACAAAAGCTTTTTATTGTAAATTGAGTGAGTCTTTACAGAACAGATGATCAGTTTTACATTCAACAAGTCATACACTTTGTGTCATGCAGTGATAAATGCCTTCCATGTGCCATCTCTATTCACTTAACTCGTGCACTCCTCCCTGTGTCTTCCACTACCTTCGTCTTTCCTCTGCCAACCTCCTTCTTGTTGTATATTGCCATCCCCAACACCCAAGTTAACATGTGTCTACCATCTACCCAATGAATAATTTTCCCTTCCCTCTCACTCCTGGTAACCATCATGGATTTTTTTTTTTTTAGCAAGAAAACATTTTCTTAACTTTTCGCAACAGTAATCTCAAACAATAGTTGTCCTTTTGTGATAGACTCATCTCACTCAGCATAATGTCCTCCCGGTTCATCCATGTTATGCAGGGTTTCACCGATTCATTGTTATTCTTCAATACTGTCTACCATTTCATTGTATGTATGTGCCAGCTTTGTATCTATTTTGCTACTTTCTGTCTCTTGACTGGTGCATTTAGTCCACTTACATTTAGTGTAATTATTGATAAATAAGGATTAATTGCTGTCATTTTGCTTTTTGTTTCTTTTTGGTGTTCTAATTTCTTTGTCACACACAAATTTCAGCATTGAGTTCATTTTGTTTGTGAGTTTTCTTTTCATTTTCTTCATTGCTGTTGTTTTAATGTTTGCTAAATGTTTCTGATTTTCTTCTTTTTTATTTTGATGTAAAGATGTACTAATTTTCTGTATTAATTAAAATATATAAATGTATGATGTATTAATAATTTACATGTTAACCTGTATGGGCATGGTTGCTGTCTCCCATTGTGTGGTGCAAGAGGAGAAAACATACACAAGAAAACAAAAGTGAATAAATAAATAAGCAAGCAACAATGAAAATAGAATATAATAAAAGAGAAATAAACAAAAACCGACAGCAACAAGAAAAAAAGAATGTAATAACTAAAAAGAGAAAAGAGGGATAGGAAAATAGAGAAAATCAAAAGAAGTTTAAAAAGCACTAAAAATATAGAGAGGGAAGATGAAAAGAAAATGAGAATCGAAAGTAGGAAAGAAAGATCAAGAGAAGCAAAGAAGGAGAAGATGGTGGATATGAGAAACAACAAAAGAAGAACAATAAAAAGGAATATAAAAATTGAAGGAAGGAGAAGGAGAAAAAAGAATAAATAAATGAAACCAATGAAACACTGAAAGGAAAACAAAACAAAAAACAGTGCAGTTGTTGGATCCAGAGAGGAGAAAACGCTGGGAGGTCCTGTCAATCAAGGAACTCATAAAGTAGGTGGAGGAGGGATGTGACAGCTGAGTTGCCAGCCCTGGATGGACTTCTTATAGGTCTAAGTGTTGTCTATATTCAGGGCACCTAATCTGGAAGTTCAAGCTCACCAGCTGCTCCTTGGAATCCCTATACAGACAGGGTTGCTATGGGTCGGAATCGACTCGATGGCACTTAACAACAACAACAACAATCTGGAAGTAATTCGTGGAGGCTCTTTAAGTTGCTAGTTTCTGTCGGAACGTGAGAGCAGCTGGGGACAGGGTGGATGACTGTGAAGATTCCTGTTAGTCTAATTCTGGCCTGGAGTTTCTGTGGGTTCTGTAGATCTGGAGCGGAGCTCGCCTGAATCCAGACACAAAGGCTCAAACCAAACAGCTCTGAACTCCCAGAAAGCAGGGTTTATGTAGAGGGTAGATGAGCGCTGGTGACTGGTCCCACTTTTGTTATCCAGGGGAGTGTGAGAAACAAGAAGGAATCCCACTTTTTTTGTTGCCTGTGTGAATCTGTGCCAACAGGCCACCCTCTGTCTCTCTGCAAAGCTGCTTGCAAAAGTTCAAGATGACAGTCTGTTCACCAGTCAGTCACCTTCTTTTGCTACCCCTGCTCAGCTTCTCCTTAGATATTCAATCCACTTCTCTACCCTTTCATCTGAAGCTCATAGTTTCAGGATTGTCCTCTGTGTCTGTTTCATTTAGTCTCCCATATCTTTGTTACAGAGCGTGTCTGCCTAGTCTGTCATCTTTCTGGAAGTCTTCTCAACTATTCTTTTTCAATGCTTGTACCACTTGTTTCAAACAGTTCTCTTGCTTTTGCTTCTAATGAATTGTAACCTGAGGAGCTGGGAGATTGAATGACTCCATTTTGGGGGCAGACTAAGAAAGCCTACTGAGAGCCTTTGGTTCTGTGTATCATTTTGATGTCTAAGGTAAAAATATCAAAATAAATTGGTTCTCTAAAGAACGATATCAAATGCATACTAAAAAGCTCTTGCCGTCTGTCATTCCAATCAAACTCCAAGCAACGCTGTAATAAAAGTGATTGATTTGTATTTCCTAGTATCATCTTACTTATGCTCCCTCCCAACTCATACCATCTGGTGCATTTCTGCAGACAATACACTGCACAGTGACTGTGAATGTAGCAAAGTCGCTTTCCTGTGGGGGAAGAAATCAATTATCAGTTTCTTTTTCTCTTTCTATCGGAGGTGGGATTGCTCTGTTCCATTGAAGAGAACTTTCAGTGACCTGTGTTGTGGCTTTCATTACATTAAGCTTTTTTTGCTAACTCCAAAAGCTATGCCTCGCTTCTCCTATTCAATTCTTCCCTTGTTCAGTTACTCTCTTTTGTACCTTTTGAACATTGGCATGAAATGTTTCTTCAACATTTTTGGTGCTTTCCTTATTTCTTTTTGTCTAGAAACACTAACCCACATGTTAATGTTTTATCACCAACTTTATTCTCTCCTTTTAAGCAACAACTCAAAAAGATTCTTCCCTGTGTCAGCCCTGTATTACCACACACTGTATTTTGTAAGGGTTTTAATGTGCGCCAGTGTAAGGTCTTAATGACCAAAGTACATTAACATAATGGAGAGTTATTTTGTGCTGTGAAAGGTATTCTTTTCTCTCACATAAAGAGGAGGTATTTAACCACCTTGGCTTATTAAATTCCTGCTTTCTTCTGTCAGTCTACACCTACTGACTAGCCAGCAAAATAGCTTCTCAAATAGTTGGCTATGATCTTGAGGCCAGTTTTAAGGAGAAAATGCCATGAATTTTTTAGCATAGCAGTAAAATGCAAAGCATCCAAAAAAAAAAAAAAATCCTTGATTAATGAAGGTTCATTAAGGAAATAAAAGAAAATTACTTGGAAATAGTCTTGATTTTTTTCAACAGAAAGTTTTCTATAGAACAGCTAACAGTTTTTTCCCCAGCCTAAACTTTTACTCTCAAACATGTTTTTTAATAGAAAGGAATTGGAGGTGGTAAAATATAGGTGGGAGTAGGTGAGTGATAGTGGTTATGATTGCACAAAATGTTAAATGTCATTAATGTGACTGAGTTACTCATATAAAAATGGTTGAAATGGCAAGTGTTTTGCTGTATATAGTTTATCAAAATAACACTTACAATGGAAAGGAATCTGGAGAAAAAGATCTAAACAAGAAAGACCAATCAATTGCTCCTTGGTGACCCCAAGTTACCTTTTTACTTACAAATCTATTATTAGCCCTTCCTTGCCCCCCGAATATGCTCTGTCTATCCAGGTATGATTTTCTAAATCAGTGCTGGATGTTCCCCAAATTATACCCACTTTGCCTCCTCAACCTTGCCAATAATCAAATAAATTCCCATTCTGTTTACAGTGTAGGACCATAACCACCCTCTGAATAAAAATGTTTCTTTTTAACGAAATTTTTTCTTTCCTAGAAAAGTACCAATTTGGAATACTGTCCTGGGAATCGGAAGAACGGTGATAAAGCATGGGGTTTGGAAAATTGACTATGTGACATTAAATGTTACAATATTCATTTTTATTGTCTATTACAAAAGGGGGGGATGGCACTTACCTCATAGAGAAGTTTGATGTTCAGCTATGAATAGTTTACATTTTTGTCCCATATGAATATATAAGGTACCACTTTATCTCCCCTATTGTTTAACTCTGTCATTGACCAGATGTAGAGTCTTCATTTTAACCCCATTAGCTTCCATTTGCCATGAGTAAAATGAGGAAGAAAAATATCACACTATTTAGCAGTTGGACAGAGGAATGGTGGAGATAGATCTTGAGAGAGAGAAAAACAAACAAACAACAACTTATCTATTAAATTCCTTTTAAGATCATGCAGAACCCATGCCCATACCATGTGATGAAAAGGAGATTCATTATATAATTTTCTGATAGAAATGGAACCTGGATTTTCAAAAATTCACATGGGATCATATATTACAGCCTTCAATTACAAAAGTAGGTCTGTGATTACATGTACAAATATTTTTCCTACAATGAGCAAACACTCTGAAGGTGCTTCAAAAATGTTTTAATTTTTCTGTTTGTTTGTTCAATTAACCATATATAACCTGGTCTAGAAATTCTTTCATCAAAACTAGTTTACTCACTTTTTTAAAATCATCTATAACAACTAAGTTGGGAGAAAATGCTTAATTTTACCATTATATATTTTGAACCTTTTGAAATAAAGATTTATAACCTAATATATACAGTTACCATTAAATATTAATCTAAACATTTTATTACCAGAAATATATACTGGTAATCCTAATGACCACCATTGGTCTGTCAGTTTGTTGCACTGTGGTGACTTGTGTATTTTAAATACCCGCAGGGTCACCCTACCTGGACAGGTTTCAACGCAGCTTCCAGACTAAGACAGACTAGGAAGGAGAGAGAGACAACTTCTGAATGGTTAGCTACTGAAAAACCTTCTGAATAGCAGAACATTTTCAAATATAATGCCGTAAGGTAAGCCCTTCAGGTTGGAAGGCACTCAAAATATAACTTAAAGTAGAGTTGACCTTAATAATGTACATGGAGTTAAGTTTTTGAGACCTTCATTTGCTGAGGTGATACACTTTAAATGAGAAGAAAGAGTTATAGAGTGTCCATTAACACTCAGAACGTGAAATATACAAAGTATGAATCTAGTAAAAATGGAATGTTGCAAAAAATTAATTGGATGGCATAAAGATCAATATACTATTAGTGAACTAAAATGGACAGGCTTTGACCTTTTTGAATCAGACAATAATATGGTTTACTATAACAGGAATGACAAATTGAAGAGGAATGGTGTGCCTTTCATAATCAAAAAACTTTTCAAGATCTGTCTTGAAGTACAATGCTGTATGTGATAAGCTAATACAGATATGCTTGTAAGGAAGACAACTTAATACCACTATTACTCAAATTTTCACGCTAATCACTAAAGCCAGTGATAATGAAACTGAAGAATTCTGCCACCTTCTTCAGTCTCAAATTGATCAAACATGCAATGAAGAGGGATTGATAATTACTGGTAATTGGAATGCAAATGTTGGAGGAAAAAAAGAAAAAACCCAGGAAGGATCTATAGTTGGAAAATATGGCCTGGGTGATCAAACAATACTGAAGATCACATGATAAAGTTTGGCAAGACTAATAACTTACTCATTGAAAATACCTTTTTTCAACACTTAAATGGTGACAACAACATGGACCTCACCAGATAAAATATATAGGAATCAAATTGATGACATCTGTTTGAAGAGCTGATAGAGCAGCTCACTGTCATCAGGGGACAACTATGGAACAGACCATCAATTGCTCATATGGAAGTTCAGGCTTAAATTGAAGAAAATTATTACAAGTCCACAAGAGACAAAATACGATCCTAAGTATATTTCACCTGAATTAAAAGACCATATGAAGAACAGATTTGATGCATTAGACATCTATGACTAAAACCAGAGCAGGTACAGGGTAACATCAAGAATATCATAAATGAAGCCATCAAAAGGTCATTAAAAAGACAGGAGAGAAAGAAGAGGTTCTAGAGGCAAAATAGAGAACATGATGGATCCACAGGACTGGGTATCACAAACAATAATATTTTTAATTTTTAAAGTTGATGATGCAAGCTGCTCTGTGGGAAAAAGATGAGGATTTCTGGTCCCACAAAGATTTACAACCTAGGACACCCTATACAAAGTCGTATGAATCAGAACCTTAACAACAACAACAACAATGGGCAAAATATTGAATGATGCTGAAAATTTCAAAAAACAAAAGATGGAATGAATATACAGTCACTGTACCAAAAAGAATTTGTTGATGTTCATTCATTTCAAGAGGTACCATATGATCAAGAACCAATGGTGTTAAAGGAAGAAGTCCAAGCTGCACTGAAGGCATGGGCGAAAAACAAGACACCAATAATTGATGGAATACAAATTGAAATGTTTGAACAAACTTATGCAGCACTAGAGGCACTCAAACATCTATGTCTAGAAATTAAAAAGACAACTACCTGGGCAACTGATTGGAAGAGATGCATATTTGTGCCCACTCCAAAGAAAAGTGACTCAACAGAATGCAGAAATCTCTTAACAATATCATTAATGTCATGCAAGTAACATTTTGCTGAAGACAATTCAAAAACTATTGCAACAGTATGTCATCAGGGAGCTGCCAGAAATTCAAGCTGGATTCAGAAGAGGACTTAGAACTAGCGATGGCTTGCTGATGCCAGGTAGATATTGGCTGAAAGCAGAGAATACCAGTAGAATGTTCCCCTGTGCTTTCTTGACATTACAAAGACATTCAACTGTACATATCATAACAAATCATGAATAACATTTAAAAGAATGGGTACTCCAGAACACTTAATTGTGCTCATGAGGAACCTGTACCTACACCAAGTGACAGTCATTAATAGAAGCAGTCATTAGAACAGAACAAGGGTATACTGAATGCTTTATAATCAGGAAAAGGGAGTGTCTGATTTATATCTTTTCACCATACTTATTCAGTCAGTATGCTGAGCAAATAACCCAAGAAGCTGGATTAAATGAAAAACAACGTGGCAACAGGTTTGGAGGAAGACTCATTAACAACATGAGATATGCAGATGACACAATCTTACTTACTGAATATGAAGAGGACTTGAAATATTTCCTGATAAGATCAGAGAAGACAGCCAAAATTCCTAACTACTCTACCAATAGATAACATCATGATCAACAAAGAAAAGATTGAAGTTGTCAAAGACATCATTTTGCTTAGATCCACTATGAGCACTCATGGATGTAACAGTCAAGAAATCAACCAATGTATTGCATTAGGCTAATCTACAGCAAAAGACCTCTGTTAAAGTGTTTAAGAGCAAAGATGTCAGTTTGAGGACTGAGGTGCGCCTGACCAAAGCCATGGTATTTTAAATTGTCTCATATGCATGTGAAAGCTGGACAATGACTAAGTAAGACTGCAGAATTGATGCATATGAATTATGTGTTAGAGAAGAATATGGAAAGTACTACAGATTGTCATAAGAACAAACAAATCTGTCTTGGAAGAAGTACAGTCAGAATTTTCTTGAAAAGCAAACATGGAAAGACCACCTCTCAGGATGGGCCAGATCTTGGAAGACGTCATGCTTGGAAAAGTGGAGAGTTCATGAAGAAGAAAAAGTCCCCAAACAAGATGGATTTCCACAGTGGCAGCAACAGTGGGCTCAAACATAACAATTATGAGGATGATGTAGGACTGAGCAGTGTCTTGTTCTGTTGTGCTTGATATCATTGTGCATCTGAACTGACTCAACAGCACCTAACAACAACAACAATCTTAATTATCCTAAGCAGCAGCCAAGAAATAAAGCAATACATTGCATTGGGAAAATCAACAGCAAAAGATCTCTTTAAAGTGTTAAAAAAAAAAACAAAGCTGTCACTTTGAAGACTAAGGTGCTCCTGACCCAAGCCATGATAGTTTCCATTGCCTCATATGCATAGAAAAGCTAGCAAATGAATAAGGAAGACCTATGAAGATCTATGCCAGGAAATTTGGAAGACAACTACTTGCCCAACTAATTAGCAGGGATCCATATTTGGGCCCATTCCAAAGAGAAGTGACCCAAAGGAATATGGAAATCATTGGACAATATCATTAATATCTCATGCAAAATAATTTTAAAACAGCTGCAACAGTACATTGACAGGGAACCAGAGAGAGGTTCAAGCCAGATTCAGATGAGACCATGAAATAAGGGATGTCATTGCTGGTGTCATTAGCTGAAAGCAGAGAATAACAGAAAGATGTTTATCTCTGCTTTAATGACTATGCAAAGACTTTCAATTGTGTGACTCATCACAAGCTATGGACAACATTGTGGAGAATGAGTATTCTGGAACACTTAATTGTGTTCAAGAACAAGGGGCAGTTGTTGGAGCAGAACAAGGGAACACTGAATGGTTTAAAATTAGGAAAGGTGTGTGCCAGGGTTTCAACATAGTTTTTTAATATGTATGCTGAGCAAATAATTCGAGAAGCTGGATGATATGAAGAAAAATGTGGCATCAGGGTTGGAGGAAGACTCACTAACAACCTGCAATATGCAAATAATATAACCTTGCTTGTTGAAAGGGAAGAGGATTTAAAGCACTTAATGATGAAGGTCAATGACCACAGCCTTTGGTATGGGTTCTACTTCAATGTAAAGAAAACAAAATCTTCACCACTGAACCAGTAAATAACATCAAGATAAATGGAGGAAAGATTGAAGTTGTCAAGGACTTCATTCTTCTTGGATCAACCATCAACACTCACAGAAACAATAGTCAAGAAATCAAATGACATATTGCATTAGGCAAATCTGTTGCACAAGACCTTTTTAAAGTATTGAAGAGCAAAGATGTCAGCTTGAGGACTAAAGTGTGCCTGACCCAAGCCACGACATTTTCAATAACCTCATAAGCATGCGGAAGTTGGACAGTGAATAAGGAAGACCATAGAGGAATTCATGCTTTTGAGTTATAGTGTTGGAGGAGAATACTGAATGTGCCATGAGCTGCCAAAAAACAAACAGATCTGTGTTGGAAGAAGTACAGCCAGAATGCTCCTTGGAGGCCAGGATGGACAGACTTTATCTCTCATACTTTGGACATATTGTCAGAAGGGACCAGTCACTGGAGAGGGGGATCATGTTTGGTAGGGTTGGACGGTCAGAAAAAAAGAGGAAGACCCCCCAGCGAGATGGATTGGCAAAGTGGCAGCATCAATAGGCTCAAACGTGGCAACAATTGTGAGATTAGCCCATGACCAGGCAGTGTTTCATTCTGTTGTGCATGGGGTCGCTATGAGTTGTTAGCGACTCGATGGCACCTAACAACAACATGCGTCGTAACTGACACCACGGCACATGACCACCACCACCACCACCAGGTTTGATTAATGGTTCATTCAATTGCCTAAGCTTGAGCCTCACAATCATCTTTGATTCAGTCTTCTTCCTGGTCTCCCATAACCGGTCAGTTACTGTATTATAACTTTTCTCTAAGCAATTCATCACACATCTTGGATTCTCTTTACATTTCCTTTGCTGCTACCTCGATTGCAGGCTATTGCCTCATAGTTGGACTATTTGCAAAGATTCCAATGTTTGTGCTCCTGTCTATATCCTTTCCACTCTCCAATACTTTCTGATCATTGAGATCCGAGTAGCCTTTCTGAAATTACTTCATTGTCTACTGTTGCAATCTGTTCCACACACAGTAGTTCCAAAACACTGGACTTCAGATCATCAGAGGGAGCTTTTACAATAGAAAAAAGAAGCATTCTCCACTCCAGATAACCTTAATTAAAAACTCTGGCAATGAAGCCTAAAATTATTTAAAGCTCCACGAAAGATTATTAGGTATAGAATGATTTGAAAATCATTATATCAACATGTCTTTCTAGTTTCATCTAAATCTGCTTCATACATCAACAAGACTGTCGTTGTTCCTTAAAGTACTGTCTGCCTTTCTTGATTCTTTGTAAGTACAGTGCTGTTCTCTCAGCTTAAGATGCCCTCTGCTCACATTTCTACCTATTACAATCTTTATTCTTGAAGTTTCATTCCAAGACCAATTTGTCTATTCTGCTTTTGGACTTCTTCCAAGACAAAATTGATTTTTCACTCTTTCTAGAACTCCTATAACATTTAGTTTATAACACTTATGTCTTATATTAGAATGTCTTGTCTCTCTTTTATTTATAAGTGTCTAAGACTTTTTTCCTAGACAATTTGTACCCACTATAATAGCTCAGGTCTTTAGGCATAGATGGTGGTGTAGGATATATTTGCTGAAAAATTGAAACAAGTTTCACTATTGTGGAAAAAGTAAAATTGCCTGTGAATGTACTGATATCAGGACAATTCCTCTGGAATGAAATTAGGTGTTAAAGTATATATTGGCAATCATGGCTTTGCATAAAAGAACCATATGAACTCACATGGCTTCAGTACACTTTATTTACATTAATAGAGAATCTATGCCTTTTTTTTTTTATCATTCACTCAATTTTCCTTCACACTCTGACTTGCACTCCATCAATTGCCCAATAACCAAGATAATATGCCTTCTCCAGAGACAATGTTGATGATAACATGCTATGAATCACTGACAAAACAGCAATGGAACAGAAAACTTTTGGCATTTATTCAAGTAGATCTTCCAAAGATCATTTCCAAAGTTTGATTCTTTTTAACTTGTTCTCATTCAGTGAACTACTTCACATTATAGGCTGAAATCCCAAAATGAATTTAAAAGGGACCTGATATACTGGTATGGCGCTCTAGACTAAGCACTGGATTAATAACCACAAGGTTGGTGATTCAAACCCACCTTGGAAATCCTATACAGGGTCACTATGAGTCGGCACCAACTTGACAGCACTTAACAATCACAATGACATGCAATTTAATGGAATGTTTATTAAAACTTTGAAAGGATTTAATTTATACAAAGACAAATGTCTTATAATTGGATGGCATCAAGTACCTTTTGCTAAGTATGGCTCAATGCTAATTTGTTTTTAAGAATAAGGCTTTTAGATTAGAAAATCTCTTAGGTTTATTTAGCAGATGTGATAAGGTATTTTATGCTCTGTAGAATAGATGTGAACCAACATGTAAATTTCCAGGGCCTCTAGAAAATTTTGTCTAGCCTAGAAGACACTGTGGTTTGGATTAAAGATTTAAATAAAAATGAAAACCAGTCCCCTAACATCAAAGCTAGGTAGTGCCCTCTTTTTCTAAAGATCACCAGTTCCCACTGTCATGAAGGATATATTTCATTCAAGATTGTTACATGCTCCTTCCTCCCTTCTACAACCCTACATCTCCTCTGTTTGGTATCATAGTCTTTCAGCTTTTCTCAGCTATGGTAATTCTCTTCTATCCACACAGACATGAATCTCCTTTCAGTGTCTTCATTCCTTCAGGAGCCATTAGATAAGTGCTTCTGTAACTTTAATGTACTAATGAATCACTTGGTATCTTGTTAAAATGCAAATTCTGACTCCATAGGTCAGGAGTGGGACCTGAGAATATACATTTCTAACAAAATCCCAGGTGATGCCCAAGTCTGCTGGTTTGGGGATTGGTCACACCGTGAGTAGGAAGATTTAGGCACAAACAGATCTGTGTTGGAAGAAGTACAGCCAGAGTGTTCCCTGGAGGCCAGGATGGCCAAACTTCATCTCGTATACTTCGGGCACACTGTCAGGAAGGACCAGTCACTGGAGAAGGCTATCATGTTTGGTAAGGAGGAGGGTCAGAGAAAAAGAGGAAGATCCCCAGGGAGATGGATTGGCCAAGTGGCAGCATCAATGGACTTAAGAGTGGCAACAATTGTGAGGTTGGCCCAGGATCAGGCAGTGTTTCGTTCTGTTGTGCATAGGGTTGCTATGAGTTGGTACCAACTCAATGGCACCTAACAACAACAAAGGGGAACCAAAAAATACTTCAGTAGGTTTGTTCTTTATTATCTGATCATGACTTCACAGGTTTTACTTGGTTCAGATAATGTATATTTATAAATAAGCATCTAGTACCTAGGTACTTAATATAAAGATTTTAAGCATTACAGCAATACACAAGGAAGAAACATTTGGAAATGATTAGTGAATCCTACCAGCCACTCCATGAGAGGAAAATGAGGTTGTCTACTCCCATGGAGAGTTATAGTCTCAGAGATGCTGAGTAACAGTCTTGCTTTGCTCTATAGAACTGTCATAAATGGGACTAGACTCATTGGCAGCAGACTGATTAAGTGTAAGCATTTTTAAGGAATCTTGAAAAGTTCAATTTAGATTAAGAAAAGTAAGTAAAAAATCTAAAAGAAACCTTGAGATATTTTAACAAAATTTTATTTCAATAATCATTAAGATTTAAAGTACATGAGTAATTTCAAAATCTTTAGATAAATTTACTAGTGTTGAATTGGGTTAACAATCAATGCTTTTGAGTTACGGTGTTGGAGAAGAATATTGAAAGTGCCATGGGCTGCCAAAAGAACCAACAGATCTGTGTTGGAAGAAGTGCAGCCAGAGTGCTCCTTGGAGGCCAGGATGGCCAACTTCATCTCTCGTACTTTGGACAAATTGTCAGGAGGAACCAGTTGCTAGAGAAAGATATCATGTTTGGTAAGGTGGAGGGTCAGAGAAAAAGAGGAAGATCCCCAGGGAGATGGATTGGCAAAGTGACAGCATCAATGGGCTCAAGCGTGGCAACAGTAGTGAGGTTGGCCCAGGATCTGGTAGTGTTTCATTCTGCTCTGCATAAGGTCACTATAAGTCGGTACTGACTAGATGGCACCTAACAACAACAACAACATATTTAGTATAATTTAAAATTCACATGATTTTGCTTTTCAGAGAAAAGATGTATACAATTCAAAGCATGTTAAATTAGTATGTTCATGCTTTCCAGTGAAAAGATTATATTAAAAGATAGGAAATTTTTAAAATTTGGTAGGAAAAAAGTTATTTGATGTAAGTACAGTTATACCTTTCTGGCTAAATATAATAGTTTAATTTTAGATCATTACAGATGCTTTAATGTAACAACATGAAACAAAGAATTGGGTTTCTTGCACTGATGTAACAAAATTTTATTTAATCATTAACTTAAAAGTTTAATTCATTATTTAATTAATCTGACTTTCAGGACAGAGTGGATTGGATTTTGCCGAGCCATGCATTGTTTAAAAAAAGTTGATGCTCACTTTATCAGCAAATCACTATATATTCCAGAGAACGAATTTTACTAAAAGTATTGATAATTTTAGTTATTTAATTGCCAACTTAATCACAACTCTTTTTTTTTTAATCCAGCTGCTTACTTACAAATTGAATTCAAATATTATTAATTTAGTAATATATTGTATCTGAAACTTTCTGGAAACAAGTTTAATCACAGTATTTTCAAGTATTTTTGTCTCATCATGGTGGTTAGTCAGGAGCAGAAAGCTTCATCTTTCTCCCGTGGGATGGTAGCTGGCAGTTTCGAACTAGCAACGAACTTATAACCCCTACGCTATCAGAGTTCCTTTTTGTCTAATGGTCCTTTGCATTGGTAACACAGTGACTCTATACTATAAACACTGGACTGTAAACCACAAGGTGTGCCGTTTGAGCTGCCAGTCACTCCGTGGGAGAAAGACAAGACTTTCTGCTCCCATGAAGATTTAAAGTCTGGGAAACCCTCTATAGAGTGACTATGAGTCCGAACAGACTTGATGGCACTTAACAATAACAACAAGCTTTGAAATAATCTGTAAATCCCTTTAAGTCTTACACTTTAAAAAAATGTATTATAAATTAATCATAGCTATGTTAAGTTCGCTCATGTACAGATAAACTTTTGCTTAACAGACATGTCCTGCTAACTAGATGAAACACTTGAAAAAAAATATCCAGCATAAAGACAGACTATATTGGACTGAATTTTTTAATTTGAAGCCTACCAGACATAAATCAAGGTTTCCAGAACAGTGGAAGTTTACATGGGTCACAGATTACAACTGTTCCGAAAATTAATGAAGAACAGAAATAGGTAATTGAATACACAAAAACATTACTATGGGTTTTTATAAGGTAATATTATGAGTGCTTAAAGATTCTATTTTTGTAGGTACTTTTTCTCCTAAGCCTAACTAAAGGGTTCAGATGTATAACTCTTAGATTGAAAGTTTTGCTGGTAAACTTAACAAGATTATAATAACCATAACTAGAAAAAAAAAAAAAAAAGCTAAAATTCAAACTATGACTTCACAGAGTAAACTGACAGAAAAATTTCTTGCTAAGCAAACAGCTTTATATTTTAATAGATGAGTGTTTCTAAGTTCATGTTTACATCCAATCTGAGGTTTGCAGACTATAACTATGACTAGAATCAATTTGTCATACTATGATGACTTGTTTGCTGCTGTAATGCTGGAAGCTATACCACCAGTATTTTAAATACTGACAAGATCACCCATGGTGGATAGGTTTCAGTAGAGCTTCCAGACTAAGATAGACTAGAAAAAAGGAGTGGCAGACCACTTCTAAATAAGGCTAGACACTGAAAACTTAATGAATACTGGCAGAACACTGTCACATCTAGTGCCAGAAGATGAACCCCTAGGGTTAGGAAGCACTTAAAATATGACTGGGAGAGATTCCCTTCTCAAAGTAAAGTAGGCCTTAGTGATGTGGATGTAGCTAAGCTTTTGAGACTTTCATTTTCTGGTGTGGTACAACTCCAAGTGGGAAGAAATAGTTCCAAACATCCATGATTAATTAGAATGTGGAGAGTAAAAAGTCTGAATCTAAGAAACCTGGAAGCCATCAAAAATGAAATGGAACGCATAAAGATCGATATCCTAGGCATTGGTGAAATAGACTGGCATTGGCCATTTTGCATTAGACAATCATATGGTCTACTATGCCAAGAACAACATATTGAAGAAGAATGACATCCTTTTCATCATAAAAATAAAAAGCATCTCAAGATCTGTTTCAAAGTACAATACTCACTGTGATAGTATAATACCCATGCATCTACAAGGAAGAGCAGCTAATATCACTATTATCCAAATTTGCACACCAACCAGTAAAGCCAGTGATGATGAAACTTAAGAATTCTACCAATTTCTTCAGACTGAAATTGATCAAATATGCAATCAGAAGCATTGATAACCAGAGATGGAGGCAGAGATGAGGACATGGAGAGTTAGAACAGCTGAGGACTCTAGACTCATGGAAAGAGAAAGGCTGTGTGCTGGCGGCCAGGAGACAGGCTTGCAGAATGTGCCCTTTGGTTGTTTAAATGATTATATATTCTTGAGTGTTTCTGTGTACACGCCCCCTCCAAAAAAAAAAAAACAAAACAAAAAACCCTGAGGGAATAGAAGCAAATACTGTTGAATGATGATGTATGGAGGAGATTGTAATCATTGCCATGAAATGATGAGTGTAAAACCTATGTTCTCCCATGTAAACTATCACTCAATTTACAATAAAAACTTCAAAAAAAAAAAAAAAGAAGCATTGATAATTGATGGTTATTGGAATGTGAAATTTGGAAACAAAGAGAATGAATCAGTAGTTGGAAAATATAAGCATGGTGATAGAAATTATGCTGGTGATCACATGATGGAATTTTTTTTGCAAGACCAACAACTTATTCATTGCAAATACCTTTTTTTAAAACAACATACATCAACCTTACCAGATGTAATACACAGGAATCAAATGGGCTATATATGTGGGAAGAGATAGTGGAAAAACTCCATATCATCAGCCAAAATGAGGGCAAGGGCAGACTGTGGAACAGACTATCAATTGTTCCTATGCAAGTTTAGACTGAAGCTGAAGAAAAATAATTAAAATAAGGATACAAGAACTAAAAAGATTTTGAATAAATCCCACTTGAATTTAGAAACCATCTCAAAAACAGATTTGATACATTAGACATCAAAGACCAAAGACTGGAAGAGATGAGATTACATCAGAAACGTCATACATTGAGAACGCAAAGGGTCATTACAAAGACAGGAAAGAAAGAAAAGACCAAAATGCATGTCAGAAGAGACTCTGAAACTTACTCTGGAGCATAGAGAAGCTAAAGCAACTGGTAGAAATGAGGCAGTAGAAGAGCTGAACAGAAAAATTCAAAGGGAGCTTGAGAAGAATAAAGTCAAGTAACAGTGAAATGTGCAAAGAACTTAAGTTAGAATACTAAAAAGGAAGAACACACTCAGCATTTCTCAAGTTGAAAGAATTGAAGAAAATATTCAATCCTCAAGTTGCAATATTAAAATATTTTATGGAGCTCTAGTAGCGTAGTGGTTACGAATCGGGCTGGGAACCAAAAGGTCAGCAGTTCAAAACTACCAGCAGGAGAAAGATGAGGCTTTCTGCTCCCATAAAGGTTTACAGCCTCAGAAACCCTGTAAAGGGTCGCTATGAGTCGGAACCGACTCCACGGCACATAACAACAATGGTTAAATACTTATTGATGGCATTCAAAGATTCCAGCCTTCAGTGAGGCACTTCACTTTAAAGAAAACAGAAATCCTCACAACTGGATCAATAAATAACATCATCATAAATGGAGAAAAGATTCAAGTTGTCAAAGACTTCATTTTGCTGAGATCCACAATCAACACTCATGTAAGCAGCAGTCAAGAAATCAGATGTTAGGCAAATCTGCTTCAAAAGACCTCCTGAAAGTGTTCAAAAGCAAGTGTTTGAGGACTACAGTGTACCTAATCCAAGTCATGGTATTTTCAATCACCTCATATGCATGTTAGAGTTATACAGTGAATAAGGCAGACCCTAAAAGAATTTATATATTTGAATTACGGCATTGGCAACGAATATTGACGGTTTCATGGGCTGCCAGAAGAATGAACAACTCTATCTTGAAAGTACAACGCGAATGCTCTTTAGAAGCAAGGATGATGAGACTTCATCTTTAATTCTTTGGACATGTTAACAGGAGGGATCAGTCCTTGGATAAGGGCACCATGCTTGGTAAAGTCAGTGAAAAAGAGGAAGACACCCCCCCTCAACAAAATGTCACTGATGCAGTGACAGCAGCAATAGATTTAACCAAAGCAATAGTTGTGAGGATGGTGGTGTAGGACCAGTTTTTTTGTTCTGACGTACACAGGATTGCTATAAGTAACAACAGACTCAGCTGTGCCTAACAACAGCAAAGCCTCATGGTATTTGTTATTCTTGGTAGATTTTCAAGTCTTGGTTTTATTAGTCATTTCAAACAACTGGAAGAGTATTATTAATATTTCTGCTCTATAGCATAGTGGTTATGAGTCGGGTTGCCAATTGCCAGGTCAGCAATTCGAAACTACCAGCAGTTCCACAGGAGAAAAATGAGGCTTTCTGCTCCCGTAAAGATTTACAGCCTTGGAAACCCTGTACAGGGTCCTATGGGTCAGAACTGACTCCACAGTACTTAACAACAACAACTACTACTTTTAAACTTTGAATCTTAAAAGAAATGAGCACACAGAAGGCATTATAATTTGAACTATGATCCAGAGAAACTAGTGAAATTATATTTTTTTTTTCCTTTGATCATAGTACTCTTTGGAAGAATTCCATCTATTTTGAAAAAACAGACTGATAAAAGTAAAACAATATGGATCATTCAAAGTTAGACAAATTTATCAGTAATCTTTTACTTAGTTTCCAAAGCAATGTTATAAAATGCCCATCTAATGGTTGTAAACACAATGCTCTTCTGTCAGTTTGTCGTACTGTGGTGGCTTGTGAATTGCTGTGTTTCTGGAAGCTATGCCACAGGAATTTTAAATACCAGCAGGGTCACCCGTGGTAGACAGGTTTCAGATGAGCTTCCAGACGAAGACAGACTAGGAAGAAGAAGTGACGAACTATTTCCAAATATTTAGTCACTGAAAACCTTATGAATAGCAGAGATACACTGTCAGATATAGTACAGGAAAATGAATCCCTCAGGTTTGAAGGCACTCAAAATGCGACTGGGAATGTATTCCTAAACACTTAATTGTGCTCATGAGGAATCTGTACATGGACCAAGAGATAGTTGTTCGAACAGAACGTTAGCATAAAATTAAGAAAGGTGTGCGACAGGGTTGTATTCTTTCACCATGCTTATTCGACCTGTGTGCTGAGCAAATAATCCGAGAATCTGGGTTGTATGAAGCAAAACGTGGCATCAGGATTGGAGGAAGACTCATTAACAACCTGCAATATGCAGATGATACAACCTTGCTTGCTGAAAGTGAAGAAGACTTAAAATATTTACTGAGGAAGATCAAAGAGCACAGCTTTCAGTACGGGTTGCATCTCAATGTAAAGAAAACAAAAATCCTCACCACTGAACCAATTAACAACATTCTTATCAAAGAAGAAAAGATTGAAGTTGTCAAGGTCTTCATTCTTCTTGGATCAACTGTCAACACTCGTGGAAGCAGCAGTCAGGAGATCAAAGGACGGATTGCATTAGGCAAATTTGCTGCACAAGACCTTTTTAAAGTGTTGAAAAGCAAAGATGTCAGCTTAAGGACTAAGGTGCACCTGACCCAAGCCATGGTATTTTCAATAACCTCATATGCATGTGAAAGCTGGACAGTGAGTAAGGAAGACTCAAGAAGAATTGATGCTTTTGAGTTGCGGTGTTGGAGGAAAATAATGAAAGTGCCATGGGCTGCCAAAAGAACTAACAGATCTGTGTTGGAAGAAGTGCAGCCAGAGTGCTCCTTGGAGGCCAGGATGGCCAGACTTCGTCTTTCATACTTTGGACATATTGTCAAGAGGGACCAGTCACTGGAGAAGGATACTATGTTTGGTAAGGTGGAGGGTCAGAGAAAAAGAGGAAGATCCCCAGCGAGATGGATTGGCCAAGTGGCAGTATTAATGGGCTCAAGCATGGCAACAATTGTGAGGTTGGCCCACGACTGGGCAGTGTTTCGTTCTGCTATGAGTTGGTACTGACTCGATCGCACCTAACAACAACAGCAACAATGGTTGTAACCAAATTTTCACTCATTCATTACATATTGTGAATCTGGATCCTCAAAAGAGTTTCAGTTTCCATTTAAATCAGTTTGGTTATTTTCAGGAAATCAAATAGCTCCTCCAACATACCTTTGCCCAACAGTTATAGTGATCACAGAATTTCTACAGAAATTCATTATAAGAGGGGGAAATGAGATGTGGAGGTGTACACATACGAAAATTTTGCCTGAGAAAATGACTTATGACTATTGCTGGTGAAGGGCAGTTTGTCTTTGGGAAGATCACCACCCTATATTATGTTACTAATCGCATATTTTTTTACTAAAGTTTACTAAAAAAAAAAAATTTTTTTGCCTTTAGTGACCCAGGATACCTGAATTTTAGATTTGCTTTTGCAAATGGTTGTGATATTTTCCATAGGTGAGAAAAATCTAAATCCCAAGCCTAATTGATTTCATCCCAAAAATGTTATATATTAGAGGAGACATCAGTACTCAATTTGAATCTGCTAGAATCAACTGAACTTTGGTGTGTTTAACTTTAAACAAATTTGTCACAGATTAAAAACACAGAAAAACTCCTTTTAGACTTGAATCACTTACATGGTCAAAACAGAACAGTTCCAAGGTATTGGATTTTAAGGTCATTGAATTTATTTAAATCTCTATTGTCACTATAAGTTGGAACTGACTCCATGGCACATAACAACAACTATTGCCTATAAGGTTGCCTTGCCTTTGCAACTTAGGTTTATGGACTGGTAAAAAATTTGTTTTTGCTGTCTGTTTTCGTATTCTTTGTTTTTGTATCATGCCTTAGGTTTCTGTAGACAACAAGTTTAACTTAGTGAATGAGTGTTATTTTTTAATGACTGTCTTTTGCCTGGAAGTCATTGTTCTTTTAATAGTCTTGTTCTATAACTTAAATTTTATTACTTTGTTTAAGTGAACTTTTCCATATGTTTTAACTAAAGTTTTCCTTTGTATATTCATTAGCATTTCTGAGACTGTACTGTTAAGCTAAGAAGAACTGGTTATGTAGTGGTTATGAGTCGGGTGGCTAACCTCAAGGTCAGCAGTTTGAAACTACCAGCCATTCTGCAGGAGAAAGATCTACAGCCTCGGAAACCATTTATACAGGGTCGCTATGAGTTATAACCAAGTCCATGGCATA
Organism: Chrysochloris asiatica; assembly: GCF_000296735.1. Taxonomy (NCBI): domain Eukaryota; kingdom Metazoa; phylum Chordata; class Mammalia; order Afrosoricida; family Chrysochloridae; genus Chrysochloris; species Chrysochloris asiatica. Next base: position 5,527,164 of record NW_006408701.1, read on the forward strand.
CCACCACTGTTTGTATAAATTAATGATGCTATCACAGTTAGAATTATGGCTGTTGTATGAAGTTTATTTATGTAATTTCTCAGGAAGTGAATATGCTACCCATGGAGTAAACCATCACAAAGGTTAGGTCATAGTCATTCAGAAAAATTATATGTTAAAGTTGCATTATGCTTATCGTTGACTTTTACTGTCAACGTGTTAGAGGGAAAGCGGTGGTTCTGACCAATGTACTGTACATTTGGCTCTGCTCAATGCTGTAATGCTTGATACAGAAGCCGTTCCTGAAGTAGAGCCCAGAGGGTATTCAGTGAAAGAGTGCCATGAGTTTAAAAAGCTTGCTACAGTCACCGTCTAGGAATCCAGCAAAGTCCAGGTTTTGATTATTGATGTGATTGCCCTCTATCTCTGAATTGGATTAATCTCTGACCAACAGGAGGGAATGATTTAGGGACTAAAATCAAAAAGTATTTGGCCCATGAATGACTCTAGCCAGCCAGAGCTTTGTTCCATCTTGCACTTTGGTTTAAGTGTTCAGACACCAATTTTTCATGAGAACCTCATGTGCCTCTCTGACCACAAGCTGCTAGAGTCTGAAGCAGAATGTATTTGCAAGTGGGTTTAGGTCTACTTCCCCCAGCCAGTACAAGAAGAACAGAAACTCCCTTACAGGAATTTTAATGGCTGTAGGGGTCTCCTGGTTGTAACGTCATAGCTCAAGAGCTTCTGAGATAGTCTATGTTGTTGTTAAGTGCCGTCGAGTCGGTTCCGACCCATAGCGACCCTGTACAGGGTTTCCGAGGGTGTAAATCCTTACGGGAGTAGAAAGCCTCATCTTTCTCCCGCGGAGCGGCTGGTAATTTCAAACCGCTGACCTTAAGGTTCGCAGCCCGATTCGTAACCATAAGCTTTCCTATTTACAATAGTCCCCTCCTGGCTTCTGTAGGTCCAGCATGCATATGTGATGCATCCTGTCATTAGCCATGGATGTGGGAGGAGATTTTTTTGTTCTCTGTTCCCTATGAAAGGTCAACCTTGGAGGTAGAACTTTGGATTTTCATCATTGCATCACTGATGATTTCCCTCACCTGGGTGATCTCTGTTTGTTTTATCTTATTTTAAATCCTGTTTAAGACTTAATGAAGAGTTTATATATTTATATATGTGAAGATAGGGTCTCTTTTCTCACTTAAAATGCTCTGTGCTCTGTCTAAAATGTCACTATGGCATTCTGATATCTCGGGAAATCTATCAGTCATACACAGGTTGACAAATCTTTCAGGGACTTAAAGATTTTAAAAAATTAACTATTAAGTAGGTACAATTGGATTCTGGGGTAAAGCAGCATCTTCTAATATACACACATGATGCACATAAACAAACGAGATGAAAATGAAAGCTGAATTCAGATAAATCTGTAAGTTTTACTTTCGGTAACATTGATTCAAAACAGATAACAATGAGCATTGACATTTCAGAGCTTAAGAAAACAATGTGTTAAAAGGCTAGTTTATTACTCTTTTTGAAGCTTTTAGAGTGTTGTCCATTATTCACATTTATAAAATCTTCTTAGTGTTTAGACTTTCATTAATCATTTCTTTCTTTAAGGCTTGGATAATTCTTTCTGAACACTCTGAATGTACTCTATACTGAATGATTGCAATATAATTTAGAGTACAATTCAAGGAACAATAATAACAGCAGGATTCCAAATGTAATGTACTATAGACTGATATTAAACTAGAGTTCGGAATAATAGTTCCCATTATCAGCTTTAAGACTGAAAGAGACCAAGAAATAAATAAGATGTAATGGGAAGGAAAAAGTCTAGTCCATTTTATGGTACACTTCTACGTTTTCTGTCTTCAGTCAGTCACAGTTATTTCAAGCGCTGAATAAATAAAACATAAAAATTGACATCGTAAAGTACATATCTATATAATTTAGTAATAATCATAACCATGAATGTTTCTCAATTGAAATGATGGCAATGTAGTTGAAACAATTTTTATTTTAAAAATATTCATATTTTAAATATATATATTTTTTAAATTCAGTCTACCCATCAGTAGTTACAAAGCAAGATCAACATGAAGAACAAGAAACAGTAATTCCTATCAAATTTATTATGTGATTTGGGTCAGATCTTTTACCCAGTCTTCAGTCTGGGTAAAAGACTCTCCTGTTCAGAGCAGCCTTTCACACACAAACGTTGCACTAAACCATTTTGTAGAACTTATGTGTCTGAGGTGTGACCTGTTTGGAAAGCTACTTCATCTCTCATACGTTGGACATGTTGCCATCTGGGACCAGTCCCTGGAGAAGGATATCATGCATTGTAAAGTGGAAGGTCAGTGAAAAAAAGGAAGACCCCCAAACGAGATGGGTTGACACAGTGGCAGCAGCAATGGACTAAAATATAATTGTAAGGACAGCTCAGGACCAGTCAGTGTTTCATTCTATTGTGCATATGGTTGCTACGCTTCACAACTGACTCGATTGCACCTCACAACAACATGTTTTCAAGACCTAACAAACAGTGGACATGGTGCTGTAGCAGAAGCACCAGACTGAAAGGTTGGTTTGAACTGCAAGGCTGGCAGTTCAAGCTCACCAGCCGTTCCTCAGAAACTCTATATAGGCTTGCTATGGGTTGGAATCCACTTGACGGCACTTAGATTGCTTCAGGCAGTTTAATTTTTATCTCAGACATAATTCTCAACCTTTTGACAAAGCGTAAAGGGTTTCTATTCCCTTCTGCCTGGTCATTGTGCCCAGTTTCTCACTGCATTCAAGTTTGCTTGGTATGCCACTCCAATAATTTAAAATTTGCAGGCCACTAAGTATAATGGGGCAACTGCAGAAATCACCAACCATAATTGTAACTAATTTAGGTCCAGACAGTAAAAATAAATGTACTGAATTTGGAAATCAATGCAAGGCAAATCACAGATTTTCAGGCAAACAAAGATTCGCATGCTGTGCGGCATAAGCTCATTACTGAAAACTAATATGAGAAGTTAAATCAAGCATGGTCTGCAATAACAGAAACATTGTTGTATGCTTTCAAGTCAATTCCAATTTATAGTGAACCGATGTGACAGAGGAGAATCACCCCATAAAGTTTCCTAGGTGTACTCTTTTTTTTTTTAAGATTTTTTTTTTTATTGTGAATTGCGTGGAGGTTTACAGATAAAATCATCAGTTTTATATTCAACAAATCATATGCTTTGCTTAATCTCAATGATTGCAATCCCCTCCATGCAACAAAAGTTGTCCTACTTCTTCATTGAGGTTCCTAGTTCTATTCCACTCACCTTTCCATCTTTTCTCAACTTTGTCCTTGGGTAAATATTGCCCTTTTGATTTGAATGATTAACCATTCCATGGTGAGCAGACTTTACTAGTATTGTTGTGCCCACTATATACCTATCTACTCATGGAAGCAGCAATCAAGAAATCAAACGACGTATTGCATTAGGCAAATCTGCTGCACAAGACCTTTTTAAAGTACTGAAGAGCAAAGATGTCAGCTTGAAGACTAAGGTGCGCCTGATCCAAGCCATGGTATTTTCAATAACCTCATATGCATGTGAAAACGGGACAGTAAATAAGGAAGATTGTAGAAGAATTGATACGTTTGAGTTATGGTGTTGGAGGAGAATATTGAAAGTGCCATGGGCTGCCAAAAGAACCAACAGATCCGTGTTGGAAGAAGTGCAGCCAGAGTGCTCTTTGGAAGCCAAGATGGCCAAACTTCATCTCTCATACTTCAGACATAATGTCAGGAGGTACCAGTCACTGGAGAAGGATATCATGTTTGATAAGGTGGAGGGTCAGAGAAAAAGATGAAGACCCCCAGCGAGATGGATTGGTAAAGTGGCAGCATCAATGGGCTCAAGCATAGCAACAATCGTGAGGTTTGCCCAGGACCGGGCAGTGTTTCATTCTGTTGTGCATAGGGTCGCTATGAGTTGGTACCAGCTCAATGGCACCTAACAACAACAACAACAAACTGCTTGGCTGAAAATTGCACAGTATTCTCCAGTGTTGCTTAGTATTCCATTGTGTGTATGTACCAAGGTTTGTTTACCCATTCTTCCATTGATGGACACTTAGGCTGTCTCCATCTTTTTGCTATTGTGAATAGTGCTGTGATGGACATTTTTGTGCATAAGCTACTGTGTCCAGGCTCTCCTTTCTTGTGGATATATACCAAGTAGAGGGATTGTTGGGTTATATGGTATTTATTTTCTTTCTGAGGACGTTTCATACCATTTTCCACAGTGGTTAAACCATTTGACATTCCCACCAGCAATATAGGAAAATCTCAATCTCTCCTTGCCCTCCCCAGTATTTGTTGTTTACTGTTTTTTATAACATTACTCACTGTCACTTCTGCTAGGAAAGAAAATAAGTTCATCCCAAAATTCAGTTATTCCACTTCTCAATCTATGCCCTAGAAAAAATTTACATATACCCAAGGAGAAATATCTATGTTTATTTATTTCCACATTAAAATGAACATTTGTAAACAACCTAAATATTCACGATATGGGTGATGATAAATCATAGTTTATTATTACAATGGAATTCTATTCTACTGAACAGCACAAAGAATGAAGTTAATATGGATAAATCTAAAAATGTAAATGATAGAAGCAAGTAATAAGAGATACATACATACTGAAGAAATGTATGTAAAGTTTTAAAATCACACAGCACAGTATTATACTGTAAATACGAGGGTGATTCAAAAACTAACCACACTCCAGTTACATTCAAATGTCTGTTCATGTCCATGACTGATGACAACATTGAGCGTACATGAGAAATGATTCTGTCAAATAGTTGAATGACAGTGGATTATGTGGCATAATTATGTGTGAAACAGCCATAGCTCTGCCTGTGAAATAATCCATGACAGACTTGGGTTTTGAAAAGTTTGTGCGAGATGGGTATTGCAACAACTCACGGAAGAGCATTTGGACATCAGCAAACAAAATTTGGACTGATACTCAAAGGAAAGTAAAAGTTTCTTTTCAAAAATTGTTACTGGTGATGAGGCATGGATTTATCACTACAAGCCTGAGAGTAAATGGAAACTTTCTCAAATCACCAACCAAGAAAAAGTTCAAAAGTCAACCATCAGCTGGAAAATTGATGCATATAGTTTTCTGGCATTCTCAAAAGCCAGTATTGGAACACTATCAGGAAAATGTTCAACAATCAACAGTGCTGTTTACAGTGAAATGCTCCCAGAAAGCTGAGGCCTAAATTTGGGATTAAGTGCACAATCCAAGGGCATTGTGATCTTGCATGACAATGCACATCCCCACACCTCTGCCCACCCTGTTGACACTCTGCAAAGACTTCCTTTTGAGGTGTTAAAGCATCTTCCTTATAGTCCTGATTTTGTTCCATCAGACTTTCACCTGTTTGGTCCCCTGAAAGCATCCCTTCAAGGATGAAGATTCACCTCTGATGAAGAAGTGAAGACAGTGGTGCATTTGTGGCTTTCAGCTCAGCCTAAAACATTTTTAAATAAGGGAATGTGAAAACTTGTTGACAGATGGACAAAACATATTGTAAAGCAAGGAGACTATGTTGAAAAATGATGCATTTTTCTTTTCTAAAAGTTGATTAAAATAGGTCATACAGTCAACGTGTGGATAATTTTTTATTCACCCTCATAGTTTATGAAAATATGTCACTGTACTTAAAGCATTAAATTGGACATATATAAACAAAGTACTTTCATGATAATGATTTCCTCTAGAAAGGGAAGGAGATATTGATTGAAATAAGTTCAGGATAAAAAGTGGGCTTGAATTGCATCTCCAGGTTTTATTATTTAAGAAAGTCTCAAACAAATATGGCAAATCTTAACATCTTTTGAAGGTAGATGGTGCATCCTTTGGGTCCAGATTATTAGAATGAACATAAAATTTTTCACAGTCCTTTTGCACATAGTAATGTTTAATGTGTTTTCCTTCCAATTTCTTTCTGTGCTTCTCTCTTGTGTTCTCAAGCTCTGTTGTGTGTATGTGTATGGTTTCTGGTTCATACAATTCTATATGTTAATTTCTTCATGTAAAATCATATACTAAGAACTTCAACATTTCATGACATTAAATAATTTCCAATACCATATTATTTGGTGCTTAGAAATTTTGTTGTTAGGTGGCTTTGAATCAGTACCAACTCATAGCGACCTAATGCTTAACGGAAGGAAATTTTGCCCAGTCCTGTGGCATTCTTAAAATCATCGCTAAGTTTGAGCCCATTGTTGCAGTCACTGTGCCAATTCATCTCATTAAGGATATTTTTCTCTTTCACTAAACCTCTACTTTACCAGGCATGTTATACTATTCCAGGGAATGGTCCCTCCTGAAAACATGTCCAAAGTATGAGAGACAATGTCTGGCCATTCTCGCTTCTAAGGAATATTCTGGCAGTAATTCTTCCAAGACAGATTTATGCATTCTTCTGGCAGAGTATTTTGTAATATCTATTATTCTTTGCCAACATCATTATTCAAAGTCATCAATTCTTCGGTCATCCTTATTCATTGTTCAGTATGCATATGAGGCAATTAAAAACCATGACTTTGGTCAGGCACAACTTAGTCCTCAAAGTAATATATTTGCTCATTAACACTTTCAAGAGGTTTCTTGCTGCAGATTTGCCCAATGCAATATGTTGCTAAGGAAATTCTTGACAACTTCAATATTTTCTCCACTTATCTTGATGTCATTTATTGATCCAATTTTGAGGACTTTTGCTTCGTTTGAGGCATAATCCATACTGAAGGCTGTAGTCATTGATCTCCATCAGTAAGTGCTTCAAATCTACTTCAATTTCTGCAAGCAAGATTGTGTCACCTACATATGGCAGGCTGATAATGAACCTTCCTCCAATCCTGATGCAGAATTCTTCATATAATCCACCTTCTTTGAAAAATTGGAATTACAGAACACTAAATTGTGCTCATGTGCAAACTGTACACAGACCAAAGGGCAATCAATCAAACAAAAGAGGAAAAAAGTCTTTTGAATCAGTACCAACTCAATGGCACTTACCAACAACAACAACAGCAATAAATGTGTTAAAGCTCTTAATAAACGCTTTGCAAAACAGGTCTTGAAAACATTTAAGCCAAACTGTATTCCTATAAGCAGAATGAGCATTCATACTTACCATCACTGAGGATTAATATTATTAATTTAAATTTGTCAACTAGGAAACTTAGAGGAGAAAGAATTTATGTTAATGGAGGAGGACACTTTTGTAAAAGGAGGATGAGATGGTTGCACAACTTAAAAAATGTAACCAATGTCACTGAATTGTACATGTAGAAACTGTTGAAATAATGTATGTTCTGCTGTGCATTGTTGAATGACAACAAAAAGAAATAATTTTGCAAAAAACAAAACAAATATATGAGATGAATTTAAAAAGCTCATCCAAAAGTACATTATTTTAAAATTCCATCCTTCCATGAACTTTATATATAGTTGCTATTAAGTGCTGTTGCATCAGTTCCGACTCATACTGACCCTGTATAGGGTTTCTGAGGAGTAAGTAGCTGGTTAGTTTGAACTGCCAACCTTGCAATTCAAACGAACTTTGCAGTCGAGTGCTCATCCTACAGTGCTACACTGGGACTATATATATATAGTTGCTATTGTTGCTATTAGGTACTGTTGAGTCAGTTCCATCTCATAGTGACCTTGTGCACATGAAACGCTGCCCTGTCCCATCCTGTGCCAAACTCACAGTCATTACACTTGAACCCATTGCTGCTGCCACTGTGCCAATCCATCTTGTAGGAAGGTCTCCCTAATTTGTACTGACCCTCCACTGTACCAAGCACGGTGTCCTTCTCCAGGGACTGGTCCCTCCTGATAATATATCCAAAGTATGAGAGTCAAAGTCTTGTCATCCTGGCTTCTCTGAATAATTTTGGTTGTGCTTCTTCCAACACAGATTTGTTTATTCTTCTGGCAGCCCATGGTACTTCTAATATTCTTCTCCAACACCATAACTAGAATGTATTAATTCTTCTTTGATCTTCCTTATTCATTGTCCAACTTAACCATGTATATGAAGTTATTGAAAATACCATGGGTATTTGGGTCAGGAGCACTTTAGTCCTCAAACTGACATCTTTGGTCTTGAACAGTTCAAAGAGGTCTTGTGCAGTAGGTTGGCATAATGTAATACGTCATATGGTTTCTTGACTGCTGCTTCCATAAGTGTTGATTGTGCAACCAAACAAAATGAAGTCTTTGACAACTTCGAACTTTTCTCCATTTATCATGATGCTGTTTATTGGTCCAGTAGTGAAGATTTTAGTTTTATTTACATTGAGGTGCAACCCATACTGAAGACTGTGGTCCTTGATCATCAAAAATATTTTAAATCTTCTTCTCTTACATCAATTAAGGTTACATCATCTGCATCTCACAAGTTGTTAATGAGTCTTCCTCATATATATAAAGAACTCATAGAGACCTGGTGTAGGTGTTCAGAGGAACAGCTGGTGGGATTGAACTGCTGACCTTGTGATCTGCAATTCAGTGCTTATCCTATAGCACCGCAACATGACTCAATATATGTATAATTTAACTTTATTTCTCTGATTGTTAATAAGGTTTTTATTTCTTTGATTACTATTTATTTTAGGCAAGATTGTGGTTTTTGCCAATCCTTTTTTGTCAATTTGTTCTTTAATTAATTTTACAATTTTTTCTATTGAAATATACATCTTTTTTTCTGAGTCTTCCAGTCTCTCTCCATGATGATACTATTTTAAAAACTGTTTCTTTGATACATTTTTATATAGGCCAGTATCTTCTCCTTAAGTTTCTTTTTTAAAAAATTCTTGGCTGCCTCAATTTTAAAAATTTCCAGATGAATGTTAAAATCACTTTCTCAAATTTCACAAATCCTATTGGGATTCTGATCAGAATTACAGTAAACTTACATCTGAATTTTAGAAAACTTGGCATGTTTATAATATTTAGTCTTCCTATCCAGGAACATGTCATTCTTCTGTATTTGCGTAATCTTGTATCATTCCCAGTAACGTTTTGTAATTTTCTTCATCTAGTTTTTATTCCATTTTTTTCCCCTTCCTGGGTCTTTAGTATATTATGTTGACTTTGTAAATGGGTCTTTGTTTCCTACTATAATTTCTAATCAGTCATTTCCAACACATAAGAAAGCCCTTTAGTCTGTTCGCTAATTTTCTATCCAGACATACAATTAAATTCTCACATTAGTTCTAAGTTTTTTGTTTGTTGGTTTAAATGTAGAATATTTTACATTTCTATGTAGATATTTCTTATTGTTTTCAGTGGAATTTCCATACCAGTAGTAAATAATTGTAGCAATGGAGCATGCTTGTCTTGTTCCTGATATACTGGGCTTCAAGGTTGGTTTGAACCACAGGGTTGATATCTGAAACTCACCAGCCACTCCTTGAAAACCATATACAGACAGGATCACTATGAGTCAGAACCAACTTGACGGCACTTAACAACAACAACAAAGTGTACCACTGTTAGGAATGATGTTGGTTATTGTTTTCATCTGAATATCATTATATTGAGGAACTATTCTATCTGTCCTAACCTTTGTAAAAGGTAATGATTTTGTTTTGTTAATCAGAAAAGGACATTAGAATTTAGCAAATGCCTCTTTTGGACAAATATAGAGATAGCTGTATAACTTCCTTTTCTTTGAACATAATATATTATTTGATATATTATATCTTAAGACATTTTTGTATTTTAAAGCACCCTTACATTCTTGGAATAAATTACAGTTTTAAAACTTTTAATTAAAATTATAATTTTATAATTTATAATAATTTAATATGTTTTCCCTATTTTGTTTGGGTAGTGTTTACTTTTTTAGTTTTTTGCTTTTGGTGAATTAGCCTTTAATCTCTGTGTTTATTGTATTTGGCAAGCTTTTCTATCTATGTGTCGTTAGCTTCAAAATATTCCTTACAAAGTCTCCTCACTTTTACTGTTTTCAGTATTTTTATTATCATGTAACTGTATAGTCCTTGGAAATCTGAAGGAGAAAAACCTTAAACAGTATCATTCTTGGAAACTGAATATAGTTACCCAATAGAATAGAAACTCCAAGGAGAACTCTTGTCTGTTTTGTTCAATACTATATCATATTGTATAGACAATGGTCTGGTACAGTGTAGGTCTTTAGTAAATATTTTCTGTTGTTGTACTTGTTGTTATGAATCATCAAGTTGGTTTCAACTCATAGCAACCCTGTATAGGGTTTCTTAGGAGTGACTGGTGGTTTTGAACCATCGACCTAGCAGTTTAAATTGACCTTATGGTTGAGTACTTATCCTGCTCAATAATGTGCCACACCAGTTCCCCATGGGGAGGATAATGGGGAAAAATGTGTCTGATTAGGATTGATCATAACATATATATTCCACATCCTTCTTTTAATCCAACAAAATAAATATGGTCTGTGTGGTGCTATAGGATAAGCACTGGATTGCAAGTTCAGTTTGAAATGTAAGGTCGTCTGTTCAGACTCACCAGCCACTCCCTGGAAACCATATATAGAGTCCCTATGAGTTGGAACCTTCTTGACAGTACTTACCACCTTCAATGCACATATGACTAATTTTAAATACCAGGTCCTCAACAAAATTCTGTGGTAAATTCTATGTAGTGGCATGTGGATTATGGTGTCATAGATCAATGATCTGTGGTATATTTCACAAATACAGCATATCACTTGTTTCCTTGGCCCTGGATAATATGATGCTGCTACTCTGAATACATTCTGAAAAATATCGAGCAACCAAAAAATGAAATAAACCTGCAATGCCCTCTGTTGATGAAATATACAACTAGAGAGAAACATTTAAACATGCAAGTTTTTTAGGTCATTTTTGCTTCAGTTTAAACTAGTTTTTCTAAAATGTGTTACTAAATACTCTACACTAAATATATAGGAGTTTTATAGGAGAAGCATTTTATGTTCTTTTTATAGTAACCAGTCCAAGATTATGCAAATGTGAATAAAAGATATCAAAACATAGACAGTCGATATAGTTCCAGTTGCATGGTCTAGTGGGCTTGATCTAGTTTGGGCTTATTTGGGGAGAAAAGGAATAGGAAGAGCAGATCATGTTTTCACAATTTCAATTATGGCAAGGTAAACCAAAGTTTTCACCAAATTGTTCGCCTCATTTTTTTCCTTAATCTTCAAATAGCAAGCAGAAGTCTTCACAAGGATAGAGTGTATTTGTTTATGGAAGTTTATGGAAGCAAAGGTGGGTTGGCAGCCTGAAAAAAAAAACAAAAAAAAAAAGTCTAAATGGCTTTCTATAGGTGTTTCAGAGACTGATAGATACTCCTCGATAATTCATCTTCCTTTCTTCCTTACGGATTGTTGTTATTAAGTGCCATCATGTCAGTTCTGACTCATAGCTATCCTGTAGAGGTTTTTCTGAGACTTTAAAACTTTATGAAAGCAGAAAGACTCATCTTTCTTCCACAGAGCACCTGGTGGACTCGAACCACAGACCTTCTGGTTTGCAGTCCAGTGCTAATCCTATGGAGCCACTATGTGCCTCCTCACAGGCATAACCATAAATTGTGGGCATATTGGTCACTCAGAATAAATAATATATTTCTTAGCCTCCTTTGTAGCTAATGTAACTTACCTTTGTGACAATAAAATTAAAGTAGTAGTGTTACATGCACCTTCTGGAAAATGTCCTAAAGAGGAGGAGGAAGGTCCCTTTTCACATTTTCCCCAGCCTGATAACTAAAAGAAGCAATTCAACTCTTTTGGACCATGCAGGTTGAAGACACATGTTGCAAAACCACAAGTATTATAAACCTGGGTCTCTGATAGATTTATGAATCTCACCGATATCCACCTGGCCACCTTCTAAACAACCATTTTTCTTTTTCTTTTTTTTTAACCAACCATTTTTCTTATATAAGCTTTTGTTACTTTGGATTTCTGTTATACCTGAATATAACTGATGCTGTTTGTTAGCTGCTGTCAAGTCAACCCTCGAGCCTATCCTGGTAGGAATACTTTTTGGGGCCCTGTTGCCATCCCCATCACGAGCTCACTCACTGGAACCCAATGATTGGTTGTAGATCCAAACGTTGTGATCCATAACATTTTCAATGGCTGATTTTTAGTGGTAGGTTGCAAGGCTGTTCTTCTGAGTCCATCTGAGTCTGGAAGCCCAGTAAAAACTGATCAGCAGTAGCTGTGCATGAATTGCATTCACCAAAAATCAAACATGGAACTCCTAAATTTTGTATTTTGCTGACTGGAGTGGCTGGTGAGCTTGAACCACCGACATTACAGTTCAAACTAATCTGTTGTTAGGTGCCATCAAGTCGGTACCAGCTCATAGCAACCTTATGCTCAGCAGAACGAAACACTGCCCGATCCTGGGCCAATCTCACTATTGTTGCCATGCTTGAGTCCACTGATGCTGCCACTTTGCCAATCCATCTCACTGGGGGTCTTCCTCTTTTTCTCTGACCCTCCGTCTTACCAAACATGATATCCTTCTCCAGCAACTGGTCCCTACTGACAATATATCCGAAGTATGAGAGACAAAGTTGGCCATCCTGGCCTCCAAGGAGCACTCTGGCTTGCACTTCTTCCAACGCAGATCTGTTGGTTCTTTTGGCAGCCCATGGCACTTTCAATATCCTCCTCGAACACCATAACTCAAAAGCATCAATTCTACAATCTTCCTTATTCACCGTCCAGCTTTCGCATGCATATGAGGTTATTGAAAATGCCATGGCTTGGGTCAGGTGCACTTTAGTCCTCAAGCTGCATTCTTTGCTCTTCAACACTTTAAAAAGGTCTTTTGCAGCAGATTTGCCTAACGCAATACGTCATTTGATTTCTTGACTGCTGCATCCATGAGTGTTGATAGTGGACCCAAGAAGAATGAAGTCCTTGACAACTTCAATCTTTTCGCCCTTGATAAGAATGTTGTTTATTGGTCCAGTGGTGAGGATTTTTGTTTTCTTTACTTTGAGATGCAATCCATACCAAAGGCTGTGTTCTTTGAGCTTCATCAGTAAATGTTTCAAGTCCTCTTCACTTTCAGCAAGCAAGATTGTACCATCTGCATATTGCTGGTTGTTAATGAACCTTCCTCCAATCCTGACACCATGTTTTTCTTCATGTAACCCAGATTCTCGGATTACTTGTTCTTTGCCAATTCCTTCAATTCACCTTGGACTGCTTCCTACAGTATCATTGGCTTTTGATTATATGCTACCTCTTGAAATGGTTAAACATCAACCATTTCCTTTTGGTACAGTGACTCTGTGTATTCCTCCCATCTTCTCTTGATGCTTTCTGCATCATTCAGTAATTTGCCCAAAGAATCCTTCAATAACGAATGTTGAAGCTTGAATTTTTTCTGCAGTTCCCCCATCTTGAGAAATGCTGAGTGTGTTCTTCCTTTTTGGTTTTCTGATTCCAGATTTCTGCACATTTTGTTGTAATATTTGGCTGTATCTTCTCGAGCTGATCTTTGAAGTCTTCTGTTCAGCTCTTGTACCTCCTTATTTCTTCCATTTGCTTTAGCATCTCTATGCTGGAGAGCATGTTTCAGTGTCTCTTCTGACATCCATTTTGACCTTTTCCTTCTTTCTTGTCTTCTTAATGACTTTTTGCTTTCTTTCTGTATTATGTTTTTGTTGTCGTCCCACAACTCTTCTGGTCTTCGGTCTTTAGTGTTTAATGTATCAAATCTGTTCTTCAGGTGATCTTGAAATTCAGGTGGGATATATTCAAGGTCACGTTTTGGCTCTCGTGGACTTGCTTTAATTTTCTTCAGCTTCAGTATGAACTTTCATATGAGCAATCTGCCCCTGGCTTTTCTATTGTCTCCACTGATGTATTCAATTTGATTTCTATGTATTCCATCTGGTGAGGTCTATGTGTACAGTAATTTCTTATGCTGTCTAAATATGGTATTTGAAGTGAACAAATGATTGATTTTGCAAATTTCTATTATGCAATCTCCAGCATCATTTCTATCACCAAGGCCATATTTTCCAACTACTGATCTTCCTCTTTGCTCCCAACCTTTGCATTCCAATCACCGGTAATGATCAATACATCTTGATTGCATGTTTGGTCAATTTCAGATTGAAGAAGTTGGTAGAATTCTTCTGTTTCATCGTCACTGGCTTTAAAGGTTGGTATGGAAATTTGAATAATAGTGGTATTATTAACTGGTCTTTCCTGTAGGCACATGGATATTACAAATGGTGTTGTACCTCATGACTGATCTTGATATGTTCCTTTTGATAATGAATGCAATATCATTCCTCTTCAATTTATCATTCCCAGCATAGTAAACCATGTAGTTGTCAGATTCAAAATGGACAATACCAGTACATTTCAGCTTACTAATGCCTAAGATATCAATGTTAATGCATTCCATTTCATTTTTGACAATTTCTAATTTTCCTAGATTCATACTTCATTCATTCCATGTTCTGATTATTAATGGATGTTTACAGCTGTTTCTCTGCATTTTGAGGTGTGCCCCATTAGCAAATGAAGGTCCCACGGGCTTTTCTCCCAGGCTGTACTTCATTCACGTCATCACGGTCAACTCTACTTTGAGGAGGCATCTCTTCCCCAGTCGCATTTTGACTGCCTTCCAATCAGAGGGGCTCATTTTCCAGCACTATATCTGACAGTGTTTTTCTGCTATTCATAAGGTTTTTAGTGACTAAATATTCAGAAGTAGTTTGTCATTCCTTCTTCCTAGTCTGTCTTCTTCTGAAAGCTCATGTGAAACCTGTCCAACATGGGTGACCCTGCTGGTATTTAAAATACCGGTGGCATAGCTTCCAGAATCACAGCAATTCACAAGGCACCACAGTACGAAAAAATTGACAGACGAGTGGTGGATCTCTTCCATGGAAGGTGAGAATTCTACCACTGAAACCCTACTGCCCCTAAATTAAACAACTGAAACAGAAGATATATTAGATTTACAATTTTATAAAAAATAAAGACTGGGATGTTCTCAAACATAGTCAGCATGTGAGTACCCAATAAAACAATAAATCATGCTTCCTGTGTACTCTGCTTGTAAAACTGAAAAATACAAATGAAGAAAGTAATGACATCATTACAAACTATTGGCTACTGGTGCAACCTTTACTGCACTATTCAAAAATGTTTGCTTTGAATTTCTAATGAGTGTGATAAAGATGTGCTGTTACTTTGTATTGATTTACAGAAATTTTGTATTGATATATAGAGAGAATTATAACTTACATGATCTTATGGCTGACCTTCCCCATTGTAATATTTTTGCATATGAACTGCCTTACGGCTATACTTGTATGAATTTGTTACAAGAGTTTCCTGAATGGCTCTGTTTGAATTGTTGTTGTCATTGTTGTTAAGTGCCGTCGAGTTGGTTCTGACCATAGCAACCCTGTATAGGGTTTCCGAGGAGCGACTGGTGAGCTTGAACTGCCGACCTTGTGGCTCAAGCTGACTTTGTGGTCCAACTCATTAACCCACAGTGCCACAGAAGGACTCCTCTGGTTGAAATTGTTGTTGTTGTTAAGTGCCATCAAGTCAATTCCAACCCATAGCAACCTTGTGTAGGGTTTCTAAGGATCAGCTGGTGAGTTTGAACCACCGACCTTGCAGTTCAAATGGCTTTGCAGTCTGACGCATTAACCCATATTTCTAGTTGAAATTAGGGTATCCTTTATATGTGATGCATCATTTTGAGGACACTAAGTTTCTCACTCCACAGTTATCTGTTTTTGTTTTTGTTTTTTCCTTAATAATGCACCACTTCTAGATGCCACATTCAAATGAAGATATATGACATGCTTACCTAAAACCAAAACCAAACCCACGTCATCAAGTTGATTTCAATTCACTGCAACCCTGTATATGGTTTCCGAGGCTGTAAGTCTTTATAGGAGCCTCATCTTTTTCCTATGGAGTAGCTGTTGAGTTTGAACTAATAACCTTGCAGTTAGTTATCCAATGCTTATCCTACACCACCCCCAGATGTGGTTAAATATATGATAGCTCACTTATTTTTGAATACTAAAAAAATCCCTGCAGAATGGCAGAATCTCTATTGTTGTTGTTGTTAAGTGTTGTTGTGTTGGTTCTGACCCATAGCGATCCTGTATAGGTTTTCCAAGGAGTGGCTGGTGACTTTGAATCACTGACCTTGTGATTCAAACCAACTTTGTAGTCCAGTGCATTAGCCCACAGCTATACGTCAGGACTCCAGAATCTCCACAGGGCAATTCAAGCTATGCACTAACCACAGGGCAAGCACGAAACCACACAAATGATACCTTAATAGCATTTTTTTTTTGTATTCTATTTCACAGTTAGAAAGATGATACATTTTCTGTCTCTGGACCTGATTAAAAAGCACACTGAAAGATGTAAAGTACCTGTAAAACACTGCCCAAGTGTCTCCATTTATTCACTCTCTGATTCCATTCACACAGAAATGGGAAATTAAAGCCATAGAATAGCTAAGCTGTGATTCAACTCTACCTGAGGATAAACATATGGAGGCTGTGGGATGAAAGGACCTAGAATCGAGATACCAGGTTCCCAGTTAACTAATTCTATGACCTTAACAAATCAATTAAATTACATACACCAGTTTCCTCAACTGTAAAATGGGAGTTATACCTGCCCTACCTCCCACACAGGGTTGTTGGGAGCATTAAATGAAATCATGTAAATTAAGATGCTTGAAAAGTGTGTTGTTGTTGTTAAGTGCATGGAGTCGGTTCCAACTTATAATGATCTTGTATGATCAAAGAACTGCTGGTACATTTGGACCTCTGACCTTGCAGTTAGCAGTCCAGTGCCTATCCTACAGCGCCACACCAAGTCTCCTCGAAAAGTATGTCATTGTTATTAAGTGTCGTTGAGCTGGTTCGGACTCATAATGACCCTGTGTAGGATTTCTGGGGAGCAGCTGGTGGGTTTGAACCTCTGACTTCATGGTTGGCAATCCAGTGCTGATCTTATAGCAAGCACCACACCAGGAGTTTTTGAAAAGCATAGAAATGATAAATGAACATAAGGGTGTTAAATTTTTACCAAGATTATTTACTAGAAATCATAAATGATTTTCATAAATAAATTGATCATATACTGAAATATATTGTCTAACGTTCATCACCGTAAAAATCACTGTAAATGATCCAAATATAATGTAGAAATTATGTATATTTAAACACCAGCCTTGGAAACATTCACCAAGTTTCCTCAATGTTTTTGATAATGAAATCCAAATATCTGAGAAATGTGGTATTTTCAAACTCCAGACTTTATGAAGTATATGTCAATCTCGGGCAAAATTGTGGACTGGAAATGTAAGTTATGCTTAATGTTCCCAGCCTCATTTTACTTGGCCCTAGTGGCACAGTGGTTAAAGTACTCCACTGCTAACTGAAAGGTTAGAGGTTAGAACTCACCAACTGTCCTAAGGGAGTAAGACGTGACAAACTGCTTTTGTAAAGATTTACAGCCTTGAAAACACTATGGGATAATTCAACTCTATCTGATAGAGTCATTGTAAGTTGGCATTTACTCAACTGTAGTGGGTTTGGGGTGCTTGGTTTGTATGCTATGGAGCACAGTTGTATACCGCAACACATGGGGTGTCTATGAATCCAAAGTGACTTTTTTCTAATCCTAGTTTGTACCCTCATGCCCTCCATGGTTTCATGGCACATTTGTGCTTTCTCATTTTACTACTCTCCTGCCAGCAAATTCCCCATCATCACCCAACAGCTATCTAGTCCTTTTTGTTTGTTTCTTTGGGTGAAAGTGTACAGAGCAAATTCATCCTCCATTCAACAATTTATGGGCATTCTGTTTCATGACATTAGTTGTAATAATCTCGGTATATAACAGCACAATTCCCACACTTCCTTCCTGGGTCCTCCTGCCCCCTAGGTTAATATCCATCCTTCTTCGGTTCCCCGTCCTGCCTTCTCAGCATTCTTTTGAGGAAAATGCAGCCCTTTTGGTCTCCTATGCTTGATTGTTCTGAGGACTGTGTTCCTCACAAATGCTATTGTTCATTTTATAAGCTTGTCTAAGATTGGCTGAAAGTTGATCCTGAGTGTGGGTTTAGTTTCAGGTTTGTTGAATGTTTAAGGGCTGTAGTCTCTGGGGTTCCATCAGTAGCTATCAGACCAGTAATTCTGGTAGTTTTGATAATTTTGAATTTTGTTCTACATTTTTCTCCCACTCTATCCAGGCTCTCCTATTGTGATCCTGATCAGAGCAGTCAGCAGTGGTAGCCAGACACCAGATTCAGGGTACTAAAGACTGAAAACCTCAGGGTCCCATACTCCATCGGACTCCTTAACTTGAATCACTCTTCTTTGCTCTGGAAAGGGTGAGACCTTAGATAGCTGCTAACAAGCTTTTAAGACCTAGTTGCTACTCACCAAAATAGCATATAGAACATTGTCTTTGTGGACTATGCCATGCCAATTGACCTAGATGTCTCCAGACACTATGATCCTAAGGGCCTAAACCAAATGACTCATTCCCTCAAGGAGTGTCATTATGGTTAAGAAGTTTTCATAACTCTGCCACCTGTGTGCTCTACTACGTACATAGATATAGTTGCAGCACAAACAAATACATATGTAGAAATCCCTTCTATCAAACCTATATATACTAATGGATGTTACCTTGTTTGTCATCCTACACCTATTCAACTTACATGTAATTGCTCATAGATTATTATTTATTGTTATTGCTGCAGGATTGTGTATAGAGTAGTATTAACCTTTGTTGCCTTTAACTCTTGTGCATCTTCCAGCATCTTCCTTTGCCTTGGTCATGTTGTGCAGACCTCCTTATTGTACAAAGAGGATTGAAAAGATTATGTAAAAATGGAATGAAGAGGATTTCATTTTTGCCCAAACTTGTTGAAGCCTCCTCACATATTGCCTTTTCCATAACCAAAGTTGATACGTATCTAAATTCTAGCTACTGATTTTCCCTCCTTTCCCTTCCCATCCTCGTATCCATCGAATAATGTTTCTTTTTTTGTATAAAACTTTTCTTGATTTTTTTGTAATAATGGTCTTTCTTTTGTGGTTTTACTCACCGTAATGTAACCCTGATTTATCCATGTTCTGAGGTATCCCAGAGACTCAATAAAACTTCTGAAACTAATAGGATTCACCAGAGATACAAAAACTTATACAAAGAAACTATAAAACACTAGTATGATAAATCAGAGAAGACTTATGTAACTGGATCTATAGTTAATAATGGTCCGCTGCTTTTCATAAGGTTTTCTGTGGCTAAGCATTCTGAATTAGTCTGCTTTTCCTTCTTCCTAGTCTGGCTAAGTTTGGTTGTTTAATATGTGAATATAAGTATTTATCGTAAATTTTTGTTGTGGGAATCAAATGAGATAGTATATTTATTGTCTAGTATATAACAGGAGTACATAACAGGAGTCCTGGTGTGGTGCTGTGGGATAAAGCGCTGGACCACAGGGTTGGTTCAAACTCACCAACCACTCCTTGAAAAACCTATGCAGGGTCACTATGAGTTGAAACCAATTGGATGGCACTGAACAACAACAACAAATACCTAGTAAAGTGCTGAAAAACTAGATTATTCGTGTTGTTCATACAGGCCTCAGGTAAATGAAGGAAATAAATCTGCATATCATTTTACTGTGTTTGAATCTTAACAAAATGGGTAAAGTCTGACAGCTTAATAAAAATAATTCCTGGATAAAAAATATATCTAGTTTACCACCACTCATCTATCAGTTTGTTGTACAATGGTGGCTTGTGGATTGATGTGATGCTAGAAGCTATGCTCCCAGTATGTTAGATGCCAGCAAGGTCACGCATTGTAGAGAGGTTTCAGACTGAGACAGGCTAGGAAGAAGAGGCAGATAACTTCTGAAAGGTTAACCATGAAGACCTTATGAATGATAGTCAAACGTTGTCTGATATATTGACTAAAGATGAGACCCTCAGATTGGAAGGACTGACAGGGGAGAGCTGTCTCCTCAGATTAGAGTTGACCTTAATGACAAAGATGAAGCAAAGCTTTCCAGACCTTCATTGTTGATGAGGCAAAACTCAAAATAAGAAGAAAGAACTGCAAATAGTCATTAATACTGAGAATGTGAAATGCATGAAGTGTGAATCTAGGAAAATTGAAAGTTGTCAGAAATGAACCAGAAAGGCAATTGTTGTTGTTATTACATTCCATTGAGTTGATTCTAACCCATAGCGACCCTGTATAGGGTTTCCAAGGAGTGACTGGTCAGCTTGACCCTGTGCAGGGTCACTATGAGTCAGAACTGACTCCATGGTACTTAATAACAGCAACAATGACTTACTCATTGCAAATACCTTTATGAGCAACGTAAGCAGTGAATGTACACCTGGACCTCACCAAATGGAATACACAGGAATCAAATTGACTATATCTGTGGAAAGATATGGTGGAAAAGTTCCATATCATCTGCCAATACTAGGGCAGGGGTCCTACTCTGGAACAGACCATCAATTGCTCATATGCAAGTTCAGGCTGAAATGGGGGACCATTAACATAAGTCCACAAGAGCCAAAATATGATCTTGAACAGATTCCACCCGAATTTAGAGACCATCTCAAAAACAGAATTGATGCATTAGACACAAATGAACAAAAGCCAAAAGAGTTGTGGAATGGCATCAAGAACATCATCCATGAAGAAGGCAAAAGGTCATTAAAAGAGACAGGGGTGAAAGAAAAGGTCAAAACGGATATCAGAATCGACTCTGAAACTTGCTATTGAACATAGAAAAGCAAAAGCAACTGGTAGAAAAGATGAAGTAAAAGACCTGAGCAGCAAAGTTCAAAGGGTAGCTTGGGAAGACTGAGTATTAATAATGAAATGTGCAAAGATCTGGTGATAGAAAACCAAAAGGTAAGAACATGCTCAGTATTTCTCAAATTGAATGGACTGAAGAGGAAATTCAAGCTTAGGGTGCTCATTAGAAATCTGTTCCTAGACCAAGAAGCAGTCATTCAAACACAACAAGGGGATACTAAATGGCTTAAATCTGAATACATGTGTGCCAGGATTGCTTGGTAAAAGCAAAGATAACTTGAAATACTGATGAAGATCATAGACTATAGTCTTTAGTATAAATTACACCTCAATGTAAAGAAAACAAAAATCCTAATCACTGGACCAGCAAATAGTATCATGTTAAATGGAAAAAAGGTTGAAGTTGTCAAGGACTTTGCTTTGCTTGAATTCACAACCAATGCCCATGGAAGCAGCAGTCAAGAAATCAAATGACATATCGCATTAGGCAAATCTGCTGCAAAAGACCTCTTTAAAGTGTTTAAGAGCAAAGTTGAGTTGTCACTTTGAGGACTACAGTGTGCCTTACCTAAGTCATGGTATTTTCAGTCACCTCATATGCATGTGAAAGTTGCACAATGAATAACGAATACCATAAAAGAATTGTTGTTGTTGTTGTTAAGTGCCTTCGAGTCGGAGCCGACCCATAGCGACCCTGTAACAGGGTTTCCGAGGGTGTAAATCCTTACGGGAGTAGAAAGCCTCATCTTTCTCCCGCGGAGCGGCTGGTAGTTTCGAACCACTGACCTTAAGGTTCACAGCCTGATTGGTAACCATATGCTACCAGAGCTCCTTAAAAGAATAGATGCATTCAAATTATTGTGTGGGCAAAAAATACTGAAAGTACTGTGGACTGCCAGAAAAACAAATGAATCTGTCTTGGAAGAAGTACAGGCAGAATGCTTCCTAGAAGAGAGGATGGATGGCAAGACTTGGTCACTTTCACTGTGGATATATTGTAAGGAGGGACAGTTCCTGGAAAAAGACATCATGCTTGGTAAACTAGATCATCAGCAAAAAAGTGGATGACCCAAATGGAGATGGTCTGACACAGTGGCAGCAACAATGGGCTCACCCATAATTGTGAGGATGAAACAGGACTGGAGAACATTTTGTTCTATTGTTCACAGGGTTGCTATGGGTCAGAATCAACTTGACAGCACCTAACAACAACAACATGTATCAAATGCACAAAATGGTGTGGCCAACACTTTGACCTATGATTGAATTATCAATAAATCTCTATTGTTTTACAGCAACATAAAACATCTTCATGCTTTAATTTTTTTAAATATAGCTTTTATTATGAATTGAGTGATAGTTTATATGGGAGAACATTGGTTTTGCACTCATCCTATCATATTCTGTTTCATTGCAATGATTACAATCCCCTCCATGCATCATCATTCAACAGTATTTGCTTCTATTCCCTGTTTGTTGTTGTTGTTTGTTTGTTTGTTTATGATATACACAAACACACTCAGAAATACATAATCATTTAAACAACCAAAGGGCACATTCTGCAAGCCTGCCTCCTGGCTGCCAGCATACAGCCGCTCTCTTTCCATGAGTCTAGATTCCTCAAATGCTCTACCTCTCCATGCCATCACCTCTACCTCCATCTCTGGTGTCGCTGCTTCTCTGGATAGGGTCCCATATTCCGCTCATGCTCTTCTCTTCTCCCTTGATGGCTCTAGGGTCCTCTTCATGGAATGTAAGATTAACTACTCCTCACTTTATGTTACAAAACTTCTACCTTTACAGTTGTAACAATCACAATTAGTCATGATATCAATTACTCACTACTGAATCAAAGAATCCTATCCCCATCTCCTATCACCAGACCTATATGGACAAGATGAAAACTACTCAGTGGGGATTCTACCTTCCCCTGCACATACTGAAATTAAACTTCCTCTTGAAAACTTGTAAGCCATCCACTTCATGCCTTTATGTTGTTGTTAAGTACCGTGGAGTTGATTCTGACTCACAGTGACCCTGCACAGAGTTTCCGAGGCTGTAAATCTTTACAGGAGCAGAAAGCCTCATCTTTCTCCCATGGAACGACCTTGAAGTTAGTAGCCTGATTCGTAACGACTACGCTACCAGAGCTCCTTTCATGCCTTTGTTATTGTTGTTGTTAACTGCTGTCAAGTCGATACCAACCCATAGCAACCCTGTATAGGGTTTCCAAGGAGCAGCTGGTGAACATGAACTGTTGACCTTGCAGTTCAAATGGCTTTGCAGTCTGGTGCATTAACCCACAGCACCACACCAGGACTCTTTATAGCCCACCCACCCCCCATTTTATGTACTCAATGTCTAATTTGCCTGTCCCTAACAACCCTATATACTGAGGGGATATGTTTGATCCTTGATGTGAAGACTCATTCCCTTTTAGTAGGTGTTTTGAGCTACTACATCCATAAGCATAGGTCAAGTTCATCAAATTGTAGCAATTTACACTCGCTTCCTTTAACAAATTTCTTTCTCTTCCTCTAGTCGATCTCTGGTCAGCAAGCCATCGAAGCTAGGTCAAATGGATACTATCTGCAAGTTTGGGCATTCTTGTTTGTCTCCCCCCACTTCGTATCACATGCTTTAATATTTGAGGAGAGTTGGTTTTTTTTCTTATTGTAGTTAGGTGCTTCATGCACAACAGAATGAAAAACTACCTGGCCTTGTGTCATTTTCACAACTATAATGTTTGAGCCCATTGCTATAACCAATGTGTTCAACCCATCTTGTCTGGAGCATTCCTCTTTTTCTTACTTGTAGATGTTTTTAAGTGTTGTCAAGCTAGTTTCAACTCATAGCGACACTGCATAGGGTTTTACAAAGCTGTAATCTTTACAGAAACAGAAAGCCTCATTTTTCTCCTGTGAATTGGCTAGTGGGCTCGAATTGCAGATCTTTGTCTTACTTAGCTAACTGAAAAAAATTAATTCATCATTGCCAAAATTCACATGATGTTAATACATAATTTATTATATGTTAGTGTCATTGCAAAATACTTCAGATTCTGGTTTCTTATTAATAGTTAATATTCATATGTCAATTGTGCCCTTACTTAGAAAATATCAATTGGTTTTATTATTACTGAATAAAAGCAATATTTAACTTTTTTTTTTCCTTTTGCTGTTTCCATGTTTAAACTTTATGAGTACCTTTACTTATGGATGCTATGAATGAGTCAATATTGCATAATAAACAGAAAATTATTTTTTTATGAAAGTTGGGTCTGAAAAGTCTCCATAATGCTGCAGTTACACACACAAATAGCGACCTTGTAAGACAGAGTAGAACTGCCTCCTAAGGTATCCAAGACAGTAAATCTTTACAAAAGTAGATAACAATTTCTTTCGCCCATAGAGTACATGGTGGAATTGAACCACCGACCTTCTGGTTATTAGACAAATTCTTTAAACACTACACCATCAGACTACCTTCAAATGAAGTATGTTGTTGTTGATGTTGTTGTTAGGTGCCAATGTGTCAGTACCAACTCATAGCGACCCTTATGAACAACAGAACAAAACACTGCCCGGTCCTGTGCCAACCTCATAATCTACATTTGAACCCATTGCTGCTGCCACTGTGCCAATCCACCCTGTTGGGGGTCGTCCTCTTTTTATTCAACCCTCCAGTTTACCAAACATGATATCCTTCTCCAACGACTGGTCCGTCCTAAGAATACATCCGAAGTATGAGAAACAAAGTCTGGCCATCCTGGCTTCCATGGAACACTCTGACTGTACTTCTTCCAACACAGATCTGTTTGTTCTTTTGGCTTTTAATATTCATGGTACTTTTAATATTCCCTCAAACACCACAGCTCAAATGCATCAATTCTTCTACGGTCTTCCTTATTCACTGGCCAACTTCACATTTATATGAGGTTATTGAAAATACCATAGCTTGAAGCAGGCATACTTTAGTCCTCAAACTTTGCTCTTCAGCCTTTAAAGATGTCTTGTGCAACAGATTCACCTAATGAAATACTTTATTTGATTTCTTGACTGCTGCTTTCATGAGTGTTGATGGTTGATCTGAGCAAATTGACATCTTTGACAACTTCGGTCTTTTCTCCACTTATATGAATGTTGTTTATTGGTCCACCGGTGAGGATTTTTTTTTTTCTTCTTCTTCTTCTTCTTCTTCTTCTTCTTCTTTACATTGAGTTGCAAGCCATACCAAAAGCTGTGGTCTTTGATCTTCACCACAAAGTATTTTCAGTCCTCTTCTCTTTCAACAAGAAAGATTTTTTTATCTCTAATTTGCAGATTGTTAATGAGTCTTCCTCCAATCCTGCTGCCATGATTTTCTTCATATAATCCAGCTTCTCAAATTATTTGATCAGCATACAGATTGAAAGAAAAAAACCCTGGGATATATCTTGCTTAATTTTAAACCATTCACAGTTCCCTTGTTCTGTTCGAACAACTGTCTTGAAGTGTTTTGGGAATACTCATTGTCAGCAATGGTGTCCACAGCTTGTCAAAAGTCTTTGTGTAGTCATTAAAGCACAGGTAAACATCTTTCTGGTATTTTATGCTTTCAGCCAAGATCAATCTGACATCATTAATGACATCGCACATTCTGTGTTCTCTTCTGAATCCAGCTTGAACCTCTTGAAGTTCTCTGACAATGTATGGTTGTAGCAGTTTTTGTATTATCTTTAGTAAGATTTTACTTGCATGTGATATTAATGATATTGTCCAATGATTTCTGCATTCCGTTGGGTCACCCCTCTTTAGAATGGGTACAAATATGGATCTCTTCCAGTCAGTTGGCCATGTAGTTATATTCCAAGTTTCTTTTCATAGATGCATGAGTGCCTCATGTGCTGCATCAGTTTGTTGAAAGATTCCAATTTGTATTCCATCAATTCCCAGACCCTTGTTCTTTATCAATGATTTCAATGCACCTTTGACTTCTTCTTTCAGTATCATTGGCTCTTGATCACATGTTACCTCATGAAATGGTTGAATATTGAACATTTCTTTTTGGTACAGTGACTAGGCGTATTCCTTCCATCTTCTTTTGATGTTTTCTACATCATTCAATATTTTGTCCATTGTTGTTGTTGTGAAGTGCCATAGAGTAAGTTCTGACCCATATCGACCCTGTATAGGGCTTCTGAGGAGCAGCTGGTGAGCTTGAACCAGAGACCTTGCAGTTCAAACAGCTTTGCAGTCTGGTTCATTAACCCACAGCACCACACCAGGACTCCTTTTGCCCATAGAGTCCTTCAATATTTCAAGTCCAGACTTGAATTTTTTTTCTTCAGTTCCTCCCTCAGCTTGAGAAATGCTGAGTGTGCTTTTCACTTTTGGTTTTCTAACTCCAGGTCTTTGCACATTTTTAAAAAAATTATATTTTACTATGTCTTCTTGAGCTGACCGTTGAAAAATTGTATTCAGCATTTTTACCTCCTCATTTCTTCCATTTGCTTTAGCATCTCTACGCTGACGATCGACTTTCAGCATCTCTAATGACAACCATGTTGGACTTTTCCTGTTTTCTTTTCTTAGTGACTTTTTGCTTTCTTCATGGATGATGCTCTTGATGTTATTCCACAACTCTTCTAGTCTTCATCTTTAGTGTCTAATCCATCAAATTTGTTCTCCAGATGGTCTCTAAATTCAGGTAGGATATGTTCAGGGTTGGAATTCTGGTGTGGCACTATGGGTTAATGAGCTGGACTGCAAAGTCAGTTTTAATCGTAAGGTCAGTGGTTCGAGCTCATCAGTTGCTCCTCAGAAAATCTATACAGGGTCGTTATTGGTCAAAACTGATTTGATGGCACTTAACAACAACAACATGTTCAAGGTCATATTTTGCCTCTCGTGGACTTGTTTTCATTTTCTTCAGCTTCAGCCTGAACTTGCATATCAGCAATTGAAGGTCTGTCCCACAGTCTACCCCTGGCCTTGTTTTTGTTGGTGATATGAAGCTTTTCCACTGTTTCTTTCCACAGATGTAGTCAATTTAAATTCTGTGTATTCCATCTGGTGAGGTCCATGTGTATAATAATCACTTTTTATATTGTTTAAATAGATATTTGCAATGAAGAAGTCATTGGTCTTGTGAAAATCTATCATGACATCTCCAGCATCGTTTCTATCACCAAGGCCATAACTTCCAACTTGATCCTTCTGTTTTGTTTCCAACCTTTGCATTCCAATCACCAGTAATTATTAATACATAATGATTGCATGCTTGATCAATTTCAGACTGAAGAAGTTGGTAGAATTATTTAATGTCACTATCACTGGCTTTAGTGTAAATTTGAATCATAGAGGTATTAACTGATCTTCCTTGTAGGCATATGGATATCATTCTCTCACAAACAGCATTGTACTTTAAGACAGATCTTGTTTGATATGTTCTTTTTGGTGTCATTCTCAGCATAGTAAACCATGTGATTGTCAGACTGAAAATGGCCCATACTAGTCCCTTTTGGCTCACTCCTGCCTGGGTTATCAATGTTTATGCATTCCATTTCATTTTTTGACAATTTCTAGTTTTCCTAGATTCATACTTCGTACATTCCATGCTTTGACTTTTAATGGATGTTACAGCTGTTTCTCTTCTTGTTATGTCCCATCAGCAAATAAAGGTCCCAAAGGTCCATTCGCATCATCACGGTAAACTCTACATTGAGAGGCAACTCTTCCCCAGTCGCATTTTGAGTGTTTTCCAACCTGAGGGGTTCATCTTCTGGCACTATATCTGATAATGTTCTGATGCTCTTCATCATGGTTCAGTAGTCAATATTCTGGTGCTGACAGTGTTCCACTGCTATTCATAAGGTTTTCAGTGACTAAATATTGAGAACTAGTCCATCTCTCCTTCCTAGTCTGTCTTCATCTGGAAGCTCAGTTGAAACTTGGCCACTGTTGGTGACCCTGCTGGTATTTAAAATACCCATGGCATATCTTCCAGAGTCACAGGAGCATGCAAGCTACCACAGTACGACAAACTGACAGATGAGTGGTGGAAATAAAGTATAGACTGGACAAAAAAAAAAAAAAAAAAAGAAACCAAAACCATTACGTTTATACAAATACAGATGTTGTTGTTGTTCTGTGCTGTGGAGTCAGTTCCGACTCATAGCAACCCTGTACAGGGTTTCTGGGGCTGTAAATCTTTGTGGGAGCAGAAAGCCTCATTTTTCTCCCACGGAACCGCTGGTAGTTTAGAACTGCTGACTTTGAGGTTCGCAGCCCAATTCGTAACCACTACACTACCAGAGCTCCTTACAAATACAGATAGATACATTTTAAGTCCATTATCAAGCTGTGTTAGATGGTGGTGTTCAATTTAGTTTGAATTTTCAAATGACTGTCTCCTAGTCAAAGAACAGTAAGAACATACCTATAATAAAAATTTAATTTATATAATTTGCTGCACCAGAGGAACCATGGGTCATCTATATAAGAAGGAATTAACAAGGGCTTGCATAGTGGTTATGAATCAGGCTGTGAACCTTAAGGTCAGCAGTTTGAAACTACCAGCCACTCCATGGAAGAAGGATGAGGCTTTCTGCTCCCATAAAGATTTACAGCCTCAGAAACCCTAAACAGGGTCATTATGGGTCGGAACCAACTCTATGGCACTTAACAACAACAACATAGAAGTTAATGCGCTGGGCTGCAAAGTCGGTTTGAACCACAAGGTCAGCAGTTCAAGATCACTAGCCACTCCTCAGAACTATACAGAGTCACTATGAGTTGGAACCTATTAGATGGCGCTTAACAACAACAATAACAATAGAAGTTGGAGTCCTGGTGTGGCACTGTATGAGAAACACTCAACTGAAAAGTCAGTTTGAACTGCAAGGTTGGTGGTTCAAGTTCACCAGCCACTCCTCAGAAAACCTATACAGGGATGCTATGAGTCAAAACTGACTTGACGGCATTTAACAACATTGAAGCTGGGTTTGAGCTTAGCGATTATAAGGAGGAATCATGGAAGCAGGAGCCATTTCAAACTGGACACGCTCAAGCAACCTGGAAAGTTTAGCAATTGGGTATAACAGTAATCTTTGTTTAAGAAGAAAGCAAAAAATAAAAACACAAAACATGTCACTGTGTCAATTCTGACTCATAGCAAACCTATATCCCACCCCCGTCTTTTGGCCTAGGGCAGAAAAAACAATTCTATAATATAGTATTTAGTTAAATGCAGGTCTTCCCCATTGTCAAGATTCCAATGTGCAAAAGGTTGTTCTCTGTAGTTGGACTAAAGTCTATGCTTCATGCTTTATTTATTGAAACATTTGACATGACAATAGTTTTGCAGTAATATGTAAGGCTCTGGAGATCACACATGCAATCACTGCAACATGAAAAAACAGTAAAATATAAATAATGATTAGAGTTTATACTTCATTTAAACCAGGACCCAAATGTGCCCAAATTAAACAAGTACAGCTCTCAGTCCTAAACTGAAATGTCCACAGAACTAGGTATGAGGGTATCAGCCAATTTTTCTAATCTCCCAGATTCTATGTTTCTTTCCCAGATCTTTTTAGTAATCCTGAAAATCCCAGAGGGATATACAAGAATGTATGTGCGATATTCTTCTAACTGAACACATGTTGCATTTCATGAGGCTATTATTGTATGCTAGATACTGTTGAGCAAGATGTTTGTTCTATGACTTTAGTGGAATTGTCTAGCTCTACTGTTTATTGAGTCGGAACCAACTCCACGGCACATAACAACAACAATTGTTTATCCTGGCGTGTAGTCCTGGTGTGGCACTATAGGATAATGCGCTGGACTGCCAGGTCAGTTTGACAATATACATCCACACACCTCTGCCCACACTGTTGATACTCTGAAAAAACTATGCTAAAGCATCTTTTCTATAGTCCTTGTCTTTCACCATCAAAATTTCTCTTGTTTGGTCCCCTGAAATCAGCCTTTTGCGGACAAAGATTCACCTCTGATGAAGAAGTGAAGACAGCAGTGCATTTGTGGCTCACAGTTAAGCCTAAAACAAATTTTAATAAAGGAATATGAAAGCTTGTTTGAAAGATGGACAAAGTGTATTGAAAAGCAAGGAGATTGTGTTGAAAAATATTGTTTGTCTTTTCTAAAAGTTGATTGATATAAATTTTACAGCCAGAGTGCAGATAACTTTTGACCACCTTCCCCCCATATTTTCTCTGTGTTTTTTTTAGACCCTTTCTGTTCTGGAATTCTGAACACACTTTAGTTATTCCTTTTAACAGTGACCCACATAAGGTTTTCTTCATCCTGTTTTCTGAACGTTCCTCTAACACATTAGTATTAAGGAGTTTTGTCTTCAGTTTAAAGATAATATTTTCCATTGGATCATTTTACTTCTTTGTCCTTCGAATGAGTTTATTTCTGAAAATTTGGTGTTAATATTCTGGGTTTCTAGTTGCTGTTTACATGTGTTTTGTCATATGAAAAATTGTCAGTTTTTTCATTTTTAGCTTTTTCTGTTTTCCTGAATACTTCTAGAGTGGTGTGTGTGTGTGTGTGTGTGTGTGTGTGTGTGTGTTCCTTGATTTTGCCTGTGGTTTCTTCGGTTTTGTCTTTAGTTTCCTTGATTTCTTTTAAAATCTGTTGTAGGACCCTAAATGTAATTATTTTCAATTCCTTATCAGATAGTTCAAATGCCATTTTTTTCCTCCAGAAGGCTTTCTGGCCCTGTATTTTGATCACTTGTTGAGCCATCTTGTCTTGCTTTTCTTGTGTGATTTGTAGTTGGCTGTTGTCTCTGAGATATTGCAGTATTATTGCATTTTGTTGCTGATGATGGTTATATGTTGGTCATTATTTGGGCAACAGTAAACTGCTCACCATTTGTCTCTAGTGGATTTGGTAGTGGGTGGGATTGTGGGCATAAATCTCTGCTGCCTATGTAGGGTGGCTGCATGGGTGTTGGCTGGTGTTTTTCACTGACCCAGTGATTCTGGAGTAGGTAGTGGCGGTCCCCAAGTCATTCTGGCAGTCAGTGTAGTGGGTATGGCTGGGTAGTTTCACTAGCCTCCCACTGTAGGGAGAAAAAAGAAAATGAAAAAGAATAGGGGTGAAAGAAGAGGAAAGCAGAACAAAAGAAGGGGAAAATAAATAAGGCAAAGGTAAAATGGAGAGAGGAAAAAGCAGTGCTAACTGTGTTGTGAGAGCACTGTGCCCCATTATGGGTGCACTATTAACCACAGAGGTAGCAGGAATGTGGAGTGTGACTCATGGGCGCGTTCCTTGAAGCTATCTAAGGCAATAGGCATGTGACTTTCAATCCATGGGGGACTCTGCAGTTAATCAGGGGAGTGGAGTTACGGGGGAAGACTGGGGGGGGCAGGTGAGGGAGGGTCAGAGTAGGGGGTTCCATCAGCCTTTGAGTGGGCAGATGTGTAGGGTTGCCATACCTCTGGACACTGTAAGCATTTGAGGGTAAGGGAGAAAAGTATAACTCTTCGGTTGCAGATCACTGGCGTGCTTGCTGGTACACTCTTGTGTAAGTGCATCTTCTTATCTGGTTCCTACCACAACTCAGTGTAAGGAGGAGGGCACCTTGAGTCCCATATCTCCAGCTACTGCCACACAGGTCCTCCCCACCATGGGGTTCCCCACCCAAAAGACCAGGGACCACAACTTGGTCTGAATCTGTAGACTTGCCTTTGATGCTCAGGGTTCCAAAGCTGTCAATGGTTTCTCGGGTATTTGTTTTAAGAGGGATGTCACGAGGCGCCTGACTAACGTGTCATTTGCAACACCTGTTAGGATGTTTATTATGGCTGTATTTCTTTGAGTTTCATGGAATGGCTATAAGATTTGTTCTTCTATTTTACAAAAGGATACTAGGAATAGTTGAGTTTTTCTATATTCTTCAAATTGTAATTAAATCTAAACTATTATGAGAGTTCTTTTTTCCAAAGTAAAGATGAGAGAAAATAAAATAGCAAATTGAAATAGTTGATTCCCTGTAAGTTAATTGTGTATAAATAAAATATTATTATAAAATGTTTCAATGATTGTATGCATTTTATTTTTTAAAAAGTGTTCTCATAAACAAGAACAGTCTCTGGTACAATAACTATGTTGTTGTTGTTGTTAAGTGCCGTTGAGTCGGTTCCGACCCATAGCGACCCTGTACAGGGTTTCCGAGGGTGTAAATCCTTACGGGAGTAGAAAGCCTCATCTTTCTCCCGCGGAGCGGCTGGTAGTTTCTAACCGCTGACCTTAAGGTTCGCAGCCCGATTCGTAACCACTACGCTACCAGAGCTCCTTATACACATTTATTTTGTTTGTAGGTTTAATGTCATTGTCAATCAGAGAGAATCACAGTATATATACATAATGATATAAATAAAATGGTCCTGGAATTTTGATAATGCCTTTATTTAAAATATATATATTATTATTCCCAGGGTCATCATTGTTGTTGTTGGGTGCCATCTAGTCAGTACTGAATCATAGCAATTCACAACAGAATGAAACCCTGTCCAGTCCTGCACCTACCTCACAATTGTTGCTATCCTTGAGCCCATTGCTGCTGCTACTGTGCCAATTCATCCCATTGGAGGTCTTCCTCTTTTTTGCCGACCCTCCAATTTACCAAGCATGATATCCTTGTCCAAGGACTAGTTGTTCTTGAAAATATGTCCGAAGCATGAGAGATGTCTGGCCATCCTGGCTTCCTAAGGAGCATTCTGGCTGTACTTCGTTCCAACACAGATTTTTTTGTTGTTGTTCTTTTGGCAATCCATGGTATTTTAAAATTTTTCCATGGTACTTTTAATATTCTCCTCCAAAACCATAGCTCAAAATCATCAATTCTTCTACAGTCATCCTTACTCACTGTCGCAACTTTCACAAGCATATGAGATTATTGAAATTACCATGGCTTGGGTCAGGTACACCTTAGTCCTCAAACTGACATCTTTGCTCTTGAACACTTTAAAGAGGTCTTGTGCAGCAGATTTGTCTAATGAATATGTCGCTTGATTTCTTGACTGTTGCTTCCATGAGTGTTGATGGTTGATCAGAGCAAATTGAAGTCTTTGACATCTTCAATCTGTTCTCCGTTTATCTTGATATTATTTATTGGTCCAGTGGTGAGGATTTTTGTTTTCTTTACATTGAGGTGCAACCCATACCAAATGTTGTGGTCTTTTATATTCATCACTAATTATTTTAAGTCATCTTGACTTTCAGCAAGAAAGGTTGTATCATCTGCATATCATAGGTTGTTAATGAGTCTCTTCCGACACTGATGCCATGTTTTTCTTCATATAATCCAGCTTCTCAGATTATTTACTCAGCATACAGATTGAATAAGCATGGTGAAAGAATACAACTCTGACACATATGTTTTCTAATTTTAAACCATTCTATGTCCCCTTGTTCTGTTCGAACAATGGCCTCCTGGTCTATGTACAGGTTCCTCATGAGCACAATTAAGTGTTCCAGAATAGTCATTCTCTGCAATATTGTCCATAGCTTGTCATGAAACACACAATCAAAAACCTTTGTGTAGTCAATAAAGCACAAGTAGACACCTTTCTGGTGTTCTCTGCTTTCAGCCAAGATCCAGTTGCCATCAGCAATGATATCCTTCATTCCACAGCCTTGTCTTAATCCAGTTTGAACCTCTGGCAGTTCCCTGCAAATGTACTATCACAGCCATTTTTAAATTATCTTTATAAAAAATTTTCTTACATGTGATGTTAATGATATTATCTGATGATTTCCGCATTCTATTGTGTCACCTCTCTTTGGAATGGGCACGAATATGGGTCTCTCCCAATCAGTTGCCCAGGTAGCTCTCTTCCAAAGTTCTTGGCATAGATAAGTGAGTGTCTCCAGCACTGCATTTGTTGAAAGATTTCAATTTATATTCCATCAATCCCTGGAACCTTATTCATTGCCAATGCCTTCAGCACACCTTGGACTTCTTCTTTCAGTATCATTGGCTTTTAATCATGTGCTGCCTCTTGAAATGGTTAAACATTGGCCATTTCTTTTTGGTACAGTAGCCCTGTGTATTCCTTAGCTATCTTTAAAGATTATCTTGTTAAGTACCGTTGAGTCAGTTCTGACCCATAGCGACCCTGTATAGGGTTTCCAAGGAGCTACTGGTGAGCTCGAACCACTGACCTTGCAGTTCAAATGGCTTTGCAGTCTGGCGCATTGACCCACAGCACCACACCAGGATTCCAAAAGTTATCGTAGCTATCTTTAAAAGTTAATTGCATGTTTTTTCTCAAGACTCTTTTACTCTAATAATGTTGATTAACATAGTAAATTTACCTACGTGTTCATTCTTACCACCAACAGGTCCAACCTGCTATACCTTCCCAGGTTTCTAATTAACATATATGTGTCATTAAAACATCGGTGGAAAAAGCCTACACTTGAACCATTTGAAAAGTACCTTATCAAATATGGATAAAAGCAGTTCAACAGTAAAATTCCAATGGAATTGTCCTTAGATAATTATCCAGATAAAATTTAGAAAACTATCTTTTAAATACATAAAATTAGTATATATTTAAAATATTATGTCTTTTAAATTTTCTGTAGACCAACCAGAAGGAATCAGTCAAGGGGGATAGAAAGCTGAAGGTATTTTGAAAAAACAGTTGACTTAGTAAGGCAACCTTTTTATATTCACAGTCATCAAAAAGGGACTCTCCAGATGCCAGGAGCCCCTAGTTCTCAACCACATTGCCATTTACATGCCCCTGGATTTCTACTCCCACAAAAATTTACAGCTTCGGCAACCCTATTGAGGGTTGCTGAATCGGAACCCACTACAGGGCATGCCACTACCACCACCACCACCATGTGTTTTATCTCCTTAATTGTATAAATTCCCCACTGAATGTATCAACTAGATACATTTGATATGTTCTGTCTATTCTGAACATTGGCCCACTGTTTAATTGTTTACGTTGTTGACTTGGTTTGAGTAAATGAAAATACTAGGTTATCATTTACCGGCATCGAGTCTCAGAACACGTAGTCCTGGTGTGGCACTGTGAGTGAACGCACCAAAGTGCAAAGCTGTTTGAATTGCAAGGTCAGTGGTTCAAGCTCACCAGCAGCTCCTCAGAAACCCTATACAGGGTCGCTATGGGTCAGAACCAACTTGACAGCACTTTACAACAACAACAGTCTCAGAATGAAGTCCTGGTATGGCGCTGTAGGGTAAGCACTGGACCACAAGGTCAGTTTGAACTGCAAGATCGGCAGTTCAAACTCACCAGTGGGTCCTAGGGAACTCTATACAGGGTTGCTATAATTTGGAACTCACTTAATGGCACTTAATAACAAGAAGCCTCAGGAGAACAAACAAGATGGCGGATCGGGTGGCCGTATAGCAGAGAGCTCCGCCAACAACAACACAGAAT